>NC_087525.1:2844355-3146278 GCF_963921805.1 Phalacrocorax carbo | reverse complement strand
AGCCATGTCTAGCAAGAATGTGTCAGGGATAATGAAGCCGCACACAAAATTATATGAACATCTTTTTGTGAGATTCCTTTGCATTCACACACACAAAATTAGGAAATCTGCTTTTTGTTCTTATTTCCTGCTTTGGATGTTTCATATTCCCCTTCGCTTATAGACTATTCATGAGCAACAAGCTTGTACTTCCAAATATTTATTCTGTTAAGACTGCTACCCCTTTTAGCAAAGTATTAGGACAAAATGGTGTCAGGGGCCAACAGTATACATTGCCCTCCTTAACTGTCTCCTCATAGCAAAGTCCCCTTTGCTCTGGGGCAGAGCCGCAGAGCGAGCTGCTGCTGGATGAGGTGGCTAAGGTTTGCAGGCTGTCCCTACCACTTCTAAATTGGTGGCAGTGCCTGTGAGGTGGTGAAAATTCCGTGGTAAAGGTTGTTCGCCTTACCTGTTGGTGGAGGTGGGATTCGCTGTGGTTTCTTGTAAGTAGGCTGTGCGTTAAGGCAGGCAACTTTTCTGCTTGATTTTTCAGGCAAATCCATTTCGGGGAGACTTCACAAACTTGAAGCGAAGGAGGTTGTGAGGTGCGGTTGCTAATTAATCTGCAGTCTGAATGTTTTTCAGGCCAAATTTTAGGTTTTTTTTCCCATCAGGCCATTTATAATTTTACCTTTTAAAAGAAGGGAATTGTGTTGAGCCATCCCTGCGGCACGCTTGGGGGTTAGTTTCAGTGAGAAGAGGGAGGTGACTGAGGGCAGAGCACTGATCCAGCACGTTCTGGAAGGATCTGGAACCACTGTGGGTGGGATCGGATTGAAGACCCTGCCAGCAGCCAATCAGGGAGCGCCTTGGGGTGAGGCAGACCAATCGCAGCGCATGGTGCCCCACATGGCGCCTGTGGAGGAGCGGGTTAGGGGGATGCCCGAGCGTGGAGGAAGGGGCAGAAATGGTGGATGTGAGGGGAGAAAGGGCCATCTGGAGAAGGTCTGGCCTGCCTTTGCCGGAGGAGACCTCAAGGACCTCCGAAAGACTGAGGGAGAGGAAGCCGGTGCGTGAAGGGCCGCTGAAGCTGGCATTTCAGCTGGCTGCAGGCCCTGGTGACCCCTTGTGATGTGAGGCATATGCGGGTGTGAAAGAGTAACTGGGAACATGATACATGATACCATGCTTGAGGTGATAAAGGTGCAAACTTGTTTGAATGCCCCCTCGCACTGCATCTGTTTAACCCTTGACAGCTGGTGAAAGAACACCTTCAAAGAATGCAATATCAAATGAAATGCAGGAGTGTGATGGTATCTAGGTACTTTTGGTATGTTGCAGGTGTGTGTCTGCCTTACATGTCTCTTTAGATACTTGTTTGTTTAATGTTTACGCAGAAGCAAAACAATGCCTGGTTCTTGTTTCTTTCACAGGTGTTACTCAAACTCTTTATAAATGCAGCCATTGCATTTCAGGAGACAAGAGTATAAAAGTACCATAATGTTCCTACCTTGTCACACCCCTGTTTTTTCTTTGGACCTGCAGCATAAGAAAAACTATATGATTGTGTTTGTATATGAATAAATAAATGTGCTTTAGCCCTGGAAATCCTCCTATCGTTCAATTCCCAGAGTCAAAATTTTGTGAGCTTTAGTCACATATCTGCTTGTTCTCTGTGTGTGATTTGCTTAATTCAAACTGTCTTGGTTACTACAGTATTAAATATTGTCTGTGTGCTTATGAATGTATAACATAATGGAAGAAATAGGATTATGACAGTGATGCATGGATGTGTTTTTGAAATCATACAGAAGCATGAGTAACCATCAGTCTATTCATGTAACAGTATTTAGATTTATTGAGCCTACTTACTGAAAATGGTAAATGTACTTATGTTGCCATAAAAAAAGAGTGTATTTTAAATCATTGTGTTTGAGCTGATAGAGCTGTGCTTGTTTTGTTAGCGTTGTGGTCAAATGCTTCAGGAAGGACATATTTGGGAGTATACTCCCTCTGTTGCTGAAGTCGAGGATGTTACTTGAAGGGTAGGTGGTAGAATACCTTCAAAGGCATTAGTTATAAATCAAACCAGTTCTTTCTCTGGAAAGCTTTGATTTATGAATGTTGAATTAACTTTTCCAAACCTACTGTAATTTATCACAAATATGGGAATTTTCAAGGTAAAATTCTGATGCAGTGCTAATCAATAACTATGTCTTCTAGAATGACGGGGACGTAATTGAAGAGATACGTTTGGAGCAACTGTCATTCTCCTGACTGACAGACAGACCAGGAGAAAAGGTAAGACAAACTTCCTGTTCCTTTCACAGTGTGTTTTTAATTCTGTCTAAATTCTGTGTCTTTTTTTTCCTCTGCTAGCATAATAATACAAAAATGCATGTTAGGAGTTTAGATGGAGAACTATTAAACAGATAAAACAGGTAAAGTTTAACCTGTGTAACTGGTATTGTAATGATAATGAAAGTCAGTGTTAAGGTAGTGAAAGAGAGTTTATTAAACCACGAGTCTCCAGAGATATAAAAAAATGTGTTGTTTCTTCTCCTATGCATTTACAAAAAATAGATTTATTATTCTTCATTGATTGCCTCATTCTGTTGGAGGACATTTCTGGCAGTAAAGTGGTAGACCTGTCACATCTATCATGATGTGTCGGAGATCTGTCAGGTCTATGGCTCTTTTTGAACTTTGTTGTTTCAGAAAAATGTAGCTGAGCATTATAAGCAGAAGTTTGACATTTCCAAGATGAATATCAATCTTATTTTATGTGGTGTTTCTCAAACAAGACTTGCGCTTTAATTGTACAAGTAGTGGTTTCAAATGTTTGGGGGTACAACATGGACACAGAATAATTTGGGAAACAGATGTGACAGGTGTTCTGTAATGAATACAAATTGAAGAAATGATGATATAAGAGGTACTCAAGGCAGATGGCAAATCAAACATGGATCTGCTGTTGTCACAAATATGAACCTAAAAGCTTGTATTTTTCTTTAAAGCTGGGGACTAACAAGGTAAACACAGCCTGTTGTGAACTAGTACACCATTTTTAGAGGGAAAGAAAAGCTGTGAGTAAGATCTGTAAAAATCAATTGCTTATAGTATGATAAACGAAGAAATGTCCTAAATAGGGGAGGAGGGGAGGTCATTGGTCAGACAAAGCACTTCTGTAATTGATGGACCTTGAACTTTAAAATTAATGTAAGAAGTGTTCAAGCAGTTTATTTATTTGTAAAATACATTGAAACAAAGGGAACCATTGTGTCAACACAGGTCCTCGTCAGCTGGCCAGCATCCGGGCTTTTCCTTATGCATATGGTCTTACTAGAGACAAGCCACAGCTAGTGTAGTTGTTTGGGAATGGCTGTACCTAGAGGCAAGAGAAGTCTAAGGAGAAGGGCAGCAAGACAAGCACAAACAGTAAGGTGCGAAGAGACTGATGGTAAAATATTTTGATGTTGGCTTGCTGCCCAGGGAAGATGTTCGGAGATAATGAACAAAGCGGTGGTCTGGTTCTGTTATTAGTTGTGTTCAGTGAAACAATCATCAGAAAATTAAATAAATTTAAAAATGTGTTGAAACTTAGTTTTCCCCTTCCAATATAAAGAAGCACGGAAATTCCCACGCAGTAGCCATTTTTGTTCTAGAGTGTAACTATGTGGGATGAAGAATTGCCTCGAAGTGTGTATGTCTGTGTTGATGCTTTATTTTGGTTTTGATTGAACTGTACCTTTGGTACAGACACACTGTATAATTAAAAGAATATGAAGATGGTCAAGTAGTAATAAGAAAAAGAATGATAAAAGAAAAAGAAAGTCAGAGGCAGAGTTCAGATTTACTTTAATCAGTCAGTTACAGGCATGAATTGAGCGATTGTTCTCTGTAATGTACAAATAAATTTGAAAAATCTATATGAATGTAGCACTGAAGTGTGATACAGCAGTCTACATTTTTAAAGGTGTTTTTTTAATCTACCCTGAGTAAAGGCAATCATTCTCGGAAAGAATTTCTTTCATGTCAAACATCAAGACCATTCTGTTGCCATATAGCTCTACTGATTTTACATTAAGAAACATGGTTTTACCTGCCTGCATAGCTCACAAAGCTCATGCAGCTAGAGAGGTTCTCTCTAAGTATTTTTAAAAATCAGTTCAAGATAATTGGTCATTCTAAAAGATACATATTTATTGAAATGTGTTATACTGAGGAAATAGTGAATGTAATGGAGGCTTTCCTGTTTTGTTTTCCTAAACGCCTAGGAAGTACATTTGGTACCTTCTGTTGTACATGATCTGATATTATTGTTATAACAGTACCTATTTAAATCAGGAGTTTTCAGCCCGGTAGTTTTTCATTTTAGTCACTAGAATATGCACTAGTCTTCCACACATGCAATAATGTCTCAGCCAGAAAATACTGACTCCACTTTGTTAAGGAGTTTATGCATGAAATGCATAATTAGAAGAGGGATGGTTTTGTACCTTTAAGTTTCTAACAATTGTTTCATTCAGGACAATAGCAAAACTCCCTAGAGCACACAAATAGTCTTAGGTTTAAATAAGATGTCATTCAACTTGGACTGATAATTTCTTGGCCCTATAATTACTACTAATAATAAGTTGGAGAAAGAAGTATTAGCTATTTCCAAGGTAAAGGTAAGGAGAGGAAAAAAAAATCCATTCCGTTCCACAGTAGACACCATTAACACAGATTGCCTTCAGCCCATTAAGCTTCCTCACTGAGATGTTTTAAACAAGTGTTTGTTTCTAAAAGCTGCGGAAGCAAAAGAATTAAAAGCCACCTTAGTTTTAAAAGCATGTTTTCTGAGCCTTAATAAAATGACACTTCGTCTTAATTTTGTGTCTCCAGTCATGCAGGAAATTAAAGGACTAGCTTCTTCCTGCAGAACTTTGGTTTTTCAAGCTTCAGGCTCAATTTGGCAGACTGTGTTGTTCAAATTAACTTGTAAATTAATTATTTGGTTCTAAAGTACAGCTGTTATCAACTTGCATACAAATACTTAGAATATGAACATATATTCTCATTTGCTTATGTAATTATATGATGGTTGCTCTTGTCAAGATGTGTATTTGCTCAGAAACTTAATTGATGATACTGCGTTTCTGAAACTGCAATGTGTCATTGCTAAGTATAATTTAGTATGGCCTTCTTTCTCGAATATTGTAAGTTCAAGGCCTGATCTTACTTCATACTAGCATGGTCTCAAAAATCATCCAACCCTTGTGCATGTAGAGTGATAGTGGCAAGTCTGGATGAAGATGATGTCATTAAAATGTCTGGTTTCTTTATGGGTATCTAAATGATATGAAATGACATTTTCAGGTGAGGCCTGCATACTGGTAGCACAAGAGAGGTTTTTGTTGGATTCCAGCTGTGGAGGGAATCTTCTTCTCTGCAGGGTCACCTGCTGGTCCAGACCAAAGTCAGGTTTGGGAGGGAGGAGTTATCTTCGGCACACAAACTGACTTTGAAATAAGAAATAGTCTGTCAAATTTGAGCAATGATTGCTGTCTCTTGCACCCATAGACCCATGCTTTGAGCCAAAACACTGCCTGTGGAACCCCTATGATTTGGTGGATGTTAAAGTCCTTTTGCAGTAATAGCCTTCACAGGTTGCAAGAGAAACATCAGGATTATTAATATTATTATATATTGTGTGTCATGTGATACTTCAGCTTTTTCTGACACTGAGGAAAGGTGAACGTGGGTACTCCGATTGCCCGTGCACATAAGGCACTTGTAGCGCTGTGCTGACACCCCAGTCAGCTAGAGCTTTGAAGGGATCTGCCTAGGCCTTCTCATTAAAGTGAGTTTCTCAAAGATGACTGAAATGCTTTTAAATACTAAATAAAGCCAAGTTCTGATAGAATAAAAACTTGAATGCTTAGTTTTTAGATAGAGAAAATTAAAAGTAATAGAAAGGACATATGGAGGGCATCTAAACATCTTGCCTTATACTGCCCTTGCCCTTCCTAAAGGGTCCTTGGTTTCAGCCAACAGAGTAACGTGCTGAGACACAGCAAACATTTTTCAGTCCTTGCTGATTCCTGGGAGGTCAGTTCGTTTGCTTGCAAGGCCTGACTGTCTGCACCTGCTGCCCTCAGCGCTCTCCTGTTCTCCCGGTGAAGCAGGTTCTCAGCTCTGCGTGCTGTAACTTACTGCTGCCTCCCATAGCCTGCACGGGGGGAGCTTGCCACCCTCCGCACCTCAGTTTTCCTCAGCCTTTTTAAAAGAACATACCACAAGGATGAACAAGAAAACCAATCCAACAACAACAAAAAGCAAACCCCAAAACAGGGGCTGCCTATCACAGATGGAAAAAAAGGGCTAAAAACCAAGGAAGACTGGACATGTCACTCTGTTTTGATGCTGGGACTTTAAAGAGCAAGCGGTAGGACTGACTGCAGAATTGGTGTTCAGGTGTTCTCTTCCCTTTTCTATTCTATTGGCCAACAGTTTCTCCTCAAACCCCTGTGTAAACACCTTACTACTAGTTCTGTAAAAGGCTCTTGATGTGACTGAAATCCATTACAGCGTTGCTCCGTAGTGGTGCATGAAGACCTGCTATTGTTTTTATGAGCAGTAGTTGGTTCTGAGCAAAGCCCACCTGAAGCAGATTATTAACATTCGTAGATGCTGGTCTGTAAGAATACATTAAAAGGCAACTACATTTCAGGAAAGGAGCATTTTTTTCTGGGTTTTTGGGTTTTTTTTGTGTTTGTTTGTTTGGTTTTTTTTAAACTGTATTTGCATTCCATACCAACCCAAAGACCCATTTGTAGAATCACAGGAAAGCTATGCAGGTCCTTGCTTGCAGCCTGTGTCATAATTAGCCAGTTCAGAAGAGGCTGCCATTAGGATGGTATGTTTAACATGTTGGTAACTAAATGCACAAACATGTTCCATGTCTTCTGTTCGTTTTGATGCCAAAAATAAACTAATCATGGTGAAAATTTATTTCAGCTTTTGCATTAATAAACTGGAATATTCTGAACATAGTTCATCTTGATTTCTTCAATTTCTTTTGAACATTATAAGTTGAGAGATCGTTTGCATGATGTGGAAATTAATGTTTAACACATTTTGACATTGTGATCAGAGCTCTTAGATTTCCTGTATGTCTGTGTGGCAGGGGTGAAGACGAGATGCTGGTCTCAGACCATGAAGCAGTAGTGGTTGGATCGAATAGACTCCCTCAGTAGTGGTTACTGTTGTCTGTGTGCTGAACCTGGGGTTCCTGAACCCTTACCTGGGGTAAGACAAAAAAGCATGGGGTGGGCAGTTGTTTTATCTGTTTAGTTTGGTTTGTATTGCTTAGCTAGGGGGAATTTTTCATTAACTCAGTGTTAGTCATTTGAATTCAACTGCATATGAAGTGTTAAGGTTTAAGACAGCCATCCTCATTCCATGCATTTCTTTAACCAGTAAATTATTTTACTTTGGAAGGTACTAATAGCTCTAAGTGAGAGCACTTCGATTTCAGGACAGTCTTTAATGCCAACTGGTATGAGGTGCGCCGTGTATTCATGCTGAATGCAGAGAACAACAGAATCGTTCAGCAGTGAGCTGGCTGATGAATAGAAGCCTCCAACCAACACAGCAGTTTGAGGAGGACAACTGCTTTATTAATAAAAATACAGCTTTTCTCCGACAGTTGATAGCCAGTAGGATCTGGGATATTGTTAGTTTGCAGATTTAAGAGGATAATCAGAAACATGAGATGAGGGACAATGCAGCAGAGAGAGGTGGTGGGGTTGGCAGAACTACCTGAGAGTTCTCAAGTACCTTGTCGAGGAAACAGCTTTGGAAGTTGTAAGGAAGCTCGTGACTGATTTGTTATTTGCTTTTTGTTCAGTGGAGCAGCATTTCTGTGCCTTCATGGACTGTAAGCAGGCTGGTGTCAGAGAGATTTGTTTGTCATCAGGTTTGTTCACTGTGGAAGTAACTAGGGATGGGCCTCAAATTGGCTTCTTGGTCAAAGTAGCACTTACCTTGAAGGTAAGCTTTCTGGTTGACTTGGTTTTAGCTGATAAAATAGGACTTCTGCTTGAATGCCATCTGTGTGCGTTTGCTCTTTTCTAGTTTCTCACTCATCTTTGTGAAGTGCAGGCTGTGCACTAAAAATTATATGTACGCAACTTTTCCCTCCAAAATGATAGCCTCTCCCAGATGTGCTTTTACTCACTATTTAAGACCTAAGCACTTTAATTTATGATAAGATTGCATTAATTACTCATATTCATGTATTCACTTTGCTAATTAAACAGAATCAATTTTCTTCATGTTATTGCAAAGCATACTGTGACAAACTGCAATACATGATCTTTGGTATTTTGAAAACACAGGCTTAAGCAGCAGAGGTGTTCTTCAGTCGTTATGGGAGCATTTATGCCTTGAGGATTGTAAATAAGGGATGTTTTTGCATCTGGTACCGACATAGATTTGCTGGCAGAAATCTGTAGTGTAGGCCAGTTGTTAGTTCAGGAACGATGCTGTGCTATCCTTGGAGCTCAGGTAGGGGAGAGCTACTATGGGTGTGTGGGCCAGCAAGGTCCCCTTCCTCCTCTGCCAGGGCATTTGCGATCTGTTGCAAACAAGGTGGAGTCTTCTCCCCAGCTGCTGCAAGCCTGTTGCGGTTTTCCTTTGTTTGCTCTGACGAGCATTTCTGCTGTAGTGCCATACTAATCCTCTTATATTTGAGTTTAGGGAGTGGTTTTGTAGCTGCTTATGTTTCCAAAGCAAAATATTAGAGCTAGGGAGGAGGAGACTGTATTCCATTTCCCCCAGCAATGTTTCAGGACAGGAGCAGTGGATCATTATGAACAACCCAAAGCTTTGCTGCATTATTAGTCGGTACCTGGAGAAAATTTGAGTGGGATGGTAGATTGTAGAAACTGTGTGTGCCTATGGCAGTGCTTCTGTGATAATGATGAGTTTGATTTTCAGAACTGAAAACAACTAGTGTTTTTCTAAACACAAAACCAGCAGTTCCAGAAAAGAGATTACTAGTAAAAACCTAAAATGTTTTTCAGGTTCCTGTAAAGTAAGGAGGCACCTGCCTTTTGGGTTATTGTCAGCTTTACATCTTAATAACGTCTTCCCTTTGCTTGGGTTTTCTTTAATCTAGGGTTCAGTCTTCCCTATAGGCTATAGAATATATGGGAAAATAATTTATTTTTTCTGTGAGGAAATTGATGTATGAAACTTGTGTTTGAAAGCCATAATTTTGTGAATAAAATTTCCTAACTTCTGCAGACATATATCATAGCCAAGGCAAATTGCTGACGAATCTAGTGAAAAAGATGTATGAAACCTAACCACTGGGGTAGCTGAGCTGTTGGGTGAAACTGATATTTCCTTCACTGCAATGTCTCGCAGTAGAGAGTCTGAACTACTCTACACAGTATAAACTCTGACTCCTTGTCCTAGGATCTTGGAGAAAGACTTAAAAATTAATGTAGTCCCAGCTTTTAAAAAGGACAAACAAGAAAAACAACTTTTTCAGTGCCTCTGATACGATGTGAAATTTTCTGCCTCTCCTCAGCCTCAGCGTGTGGTTTACCGATTTTCACATCTGTGGTGTCAGAGCAGAGAAAGGGCACCTCATTCTTGACATTTGTGTTGCATTGTGTGCCCTGATATAAACTGTCTGCATTTGATGTAATTTCTTCTCCTTATTGGTGATCTAACCTGTGACTGTGTCTGCAGTAGGGTAGCCAACGCTCCCTCCAAATTTCTCCAATGTAGACAAATTACCATACCCTAAGAAGTGAAAGTTATAAATAGCAGGCTAAATCTTACCAGGTGCTGAATCTGTGCAACTCCCAGTTGATCCTACTGATCAGGCTACTGGAAATACTGCTTTTGTGAACAAGCATTTCTTTAGCCTCTGATGAAATCAACTAATTGTGCCTAGCAAAGCGATGTTTTTAGAAGCATGATTTCACAAGGGCTCTAATTACTGTGCGCTGTGTGATGAGCAGGAGGGATTAGATGTAATGCTAAAACCACTTATTTATAAATTAATGTCATCTATTTAAAATTAGTGTTTTAAGAGAGCTGATTGCCAATACACTCAGTGGTAATATGTTGCTTGAGCAATTGTAACAGTCATAAAATTTTTTTAAGTCCCTAATTAATTTTTTTCCATTTGAGCAATTTGCTTCAGATTTATGGTTAAACTTCACATAAGTATGATAGCTGTCTGTGACTTTACATTTGTCATGTTTGCCATTTGCATTTATTTACTTCCTTTGTATTACAGATACAAAGCTAAGTCAAAACCCAGCATAAATATATCACTATTTCACTCTTTAACACAGGGGTGAAGAGAGTGTAATAGGGAAAAAAAACCTTGCTGCAGTAATAACTTCCTTTCTTTGTAATTTGCTCCTTCTTTTAGAACTTAAATAGTTTATATTTAAATATTTTCATTGCTAGTATAATATTTGATACCTTTTTTTTTTTTACATCTATGTGGGCATTACAGTTATTCTCCCAACAATTATAGTCCTTTACATACACAGCATCATCAATCCATGGTCTGTTTTTCCACAATGTGTGGTGGGGCACAAATTGTGCCTGTAGAGAGCTGAGGAGTGCTTGCGGAGAAGTTCGTTCAGCCGAGTACTAACGGCAGCAATCCTTATGTGGGAACATTCACTACTATGAATGACGAAATCTTCAAGTATCTTCAAAGTACATTATCTGCTTTTTCTGTGTAGAAAAATATTTATCTTTAATCAAACTACACATTATCTTTTGGTGTAAGCAAATACCTTGTCAGAAGATGAGATTGAGATTGGAAAGAAGATTATTAAAAAACCTGTTAAGCAACAGTCTGCATTCGTGTTTAAAAACAGACTGCAGTTCAGAACCCAGTAAATCTTGACTCTTTATCATGTGAAACCTGACAACAATGGGATTTATAGACAGGGGCAAGAAGACACTTCCTAAGATCAGGAAAAATAAATTCCTTCAGAAAAAAATAGTGACATACCATATTATATTAAAAATGTGATGGCAGGGAATGAAAGAGCGAGCATGTGGTGTTGGTGTATGATCATAGAGGCTGAAGCAAGTATGAAATAAATAAAATTATAAAAACAGACAAAACCCATCCTGAAATAAAAAAGCAACACTTAAAATTTGGTTGATAAGAGCATTGCCTTGCTTCATGGAGTTGTCCATGGAAAAAGCATTCTACTCCAATATTTAAACACCTAAAACTGAAAATAAAGAGAAGAAATACCATTGACAATTTCCTCTAAATGTGCAGTCTTTGGATGCACTATTAAAGGGTGAAATGAAAGCTAGTGAGGCCACCTGAAAAAACACAGATTGCTTCCATAAAGAAGAAAAAATATGCTTGTATGTCAACTGTTTATTCAAGGTTTACAAGATTTGAAATCTAGACATAAGAAACAGACATACCTATGGCTTACATGTAGCATTTTGGGGCACAAAACCAGGACATTAAAGGCAAGTAACTCCTTCATCCTGCTGCAGTTTTCCTGAAGGAGTCCAGTAGTCTGTGATCTTGCAGAGGAGAAATTATAGAGGAATGTAACGTCTTTAATTTTGTGTGATTTCTCCCAAATTATCGTCATTAGCAAGTGATAGCAAATCAAGCTTTTTAATCGTTGTTCATGCTCTCGTCCTCTAGGGCCAAATCTATGCGGTTAATGCGCTCTAATGCATTTCAAAAACAGAATTGTCAAGCTAGAAGGTTGATTTAGAAATACGGTATCTGACACTCATCTGCTGTGTGTGCTTCAACGATTTACATTTGTGTCCAAGCGAATTATACATATACACATGCGTGCTTATTTGTGTGTCAATAAAATCCGAATGCTTAATTACATGATCTTTCTGGTGGAACATTAGATTAAAGGTTTATGTATGTGAGTCTATTTTTAAAGATAAAATTTAATGCCTTTTTTAGGTAGAAACTGTACTTAGGTAGAAACTGTATTTAGGTAGAAACTGTAACAACAGTCACTAAGTATGTTTTATTTTCAGTGGAGACCACTGAACTAGTAGATTATATACTTTTGTATCAATCTGAAATAGAATGATCAGGAATTGTTCAATTTTACAACAAAAAAAACTTTGAGTAAAATAGCTTGGAAAAAACAGGAGGTTAAGTAGGCTTAATGCTTGATAACGAGGAATGATTGAGTTGCTTGTATGTCCGTACTGCAAATGGGAGGGGTGGAATATCAGTGGGTTCTTGAATATACTGAATAATTTCATTCTCGAACATCTTAGTGAATGGCCTCTTCAGTTGTTGCCAGGACCTGGAGCACATTCCCTGTCTAGGAATTTAATTGGCAAAGTTAGAATTTAGCTGGCTGAGCCCAAGGTCAGCTCTGCAGCTGGTTTTAAAGCTGTTGTGAAGAAAGCTAGAACAGACAAGGAGGGCTGCCTCCTTCTTTCCCTTGGGAACTGCTTTGAGGCTGAGGCTGTATCACTGCCTCTGTCTCTGCTACGTCCCAGCCGTATGTGTGTGCCTGGTCGGTTCTTCTGCAATTCTGACCTGCACCCACTGGCACCTTACTTTAATACAAGTGCTGCACTCAGGAATATTATTTCTCCCTGCTTTTTACAGTAGCAAGGGTTTTTTTGTATTTTGAACTTAGACTGTTTTAGTTATGTCTTTATATATCTTGAATCTCTTCAAATGTAGTAAACCATCAACAAAAAAGCATGTACATCTTAGAGTACCCATTGAAATAGACATTGAAAAATTAAGAGGTTGTCTTAGTAATATAAAATTATCATGCTATTCTACTAATTCCAGTTGCTGCTCATGCATGCATTCTCTCTTTCTCCCCTCTTTCTTTCCCTGTAGTGTTGGGTTTTTTTAATTGTGGTATATTTCTGGAAAAATTATTGTATAAAAATCTGTGCTACATTTCCCTTTATCATCTCAAGGCATTTACCAAATTATATGTGGGTGTAGACATTGGTGTGACTCAGCATTATTAACTCTCAAAAATTTAGCTATCTTGGGGTATTTAGCTTATTAAAGAGCTCAGTTTTGAAGGAAATAAAATTATTACAGGAGTCTCTGAGGATTCAAAGAAATGAAAGTGACAACTAGTCTTTTCCGATAAAGCTTTAAAATGACTCAAAATAGTTTAAGTCAGAAACCTATTACAATGCCTGTATTTGCTGGGGCTTATGATTTGGATGACCTGATTCTCTATATCTGCGTGTTGGGTGGTATTACAGCATCAGGAAGGAGCCTGGGTAGTATGTCCCTGCATCATGTAAACAACTTGCATGATTTATTTTTTTAAAATCTGACTACTTAACCTTACTTCCTTTTTTCAGTACTTATAATCTGTCATATTATAAATCTAATATTTTATTCTGAGTCTATAACACTTTTTATTTACCTCTGGGATTCTAGTAGTTCGTCCTGTTTAATTTATGTACCTGTTTGTCTCGTGACCTCAGGCAGGCACTTGTGTGAGGTTTCTTGTCCTGCAGAGTCTTCACTCTTTGTAGAGAGTGAACTTTTGTGCATGAACTGTAGCTTACTGATGGAAGGGGGTTCTGAAGAGAAACACAAGAATTCTACTATTCCTCCAATGTTCAATAGTATTAATAAGGCCTGTATTTCATTAAACCACACACAAGTGATAAAACACATATAAAACTACGTGTTCGGGTTTGTGTATCTATATTGGTAAAAAAAAAATGTTCTACAAGAAATACGTCTTCAGAACAAGAATGTCACATTAATTAGGAATGTAATACAGAAAGAGATGATGTTATCAACTGTCCTGAGCCCTGAAGTCTACAGAAAATGTTCTTTTTTCTCTGATGAATGCAGAACAGTCTCAGCACTGCTCTGATTATTGTGCAGTTATGGCAACATACGTGTTCAGCATGCAGGGCCCTTTCCTTGCTTGCCTTGGTGTCAGATGAATGAGGTCTAGATGTGGCTGCTCCGTCATGCAAATCGGATAAACTCTTAGTTGAGTGCTAGGAAATTATAAAGGCTACCTGGAAAGTCTGGCACAGTATGCAGTGGCATGGGGAAGTTTGTCTAATAGTTTCAGGAGAACACAAATGCTTATTATAGTCCATCTGAGGTGCTGCTGTTTTACACATTTATCTCATCTGAAGCATTTAAAAATCTTTAGTGTAAAGCTAGCCTTCCAACTCTGAGCTGATCTGCTATAGGTTTTCTGAGTCCACAAAAATGTTTCTGTTAGGTGAGTTTTGTGCTGTTAACTAGAAGGATTTGGAGATTTTTAAATGCTTGTGTAGACCCAGGAAGCAGGAATGGGAAATTCCTGGCTCAGAAGAAAATCTTTAGAAAGTAGTGAGCAGGAGAATATGGATGAGTATACTGAATATATACTTATAAAGTATGCTAAAGGCAAGATTGTATCTGTAACTGTGTCCAAAATCCTTGTATTTCTATAATGCATGCTCCGTTACATGTAGTTAAGGGACAGTTGTTTATTCTGAAAGCCATTTTGGGCATCACGGGCCATGAGAAACGCTTACTTAGTAGATTTATTGAGAGGTAGCATTGGTGACTAGAAGAGCAAGATTATTTCAGGCCTTCTAAAAATAAATGTTATATTGTAATTGCTTTATAAATAAGAAAGTACTGCTTGCTTTTGGAAGAGCTTTAGGAATAGCCTGTACTTTTCTCAATGTACTGTTATATACTTACAAAGGCACATAGACTGTCAGGCTCTTACACTTTGCTGTGGTGTACTGTAGATTACGCTTCAAGGAGGACTTCAAAATTGTCCTCTTTCCCTGATACTGGGTTTCTTCCAGAGAAAAGTGAGCAATCACTGGCACTGTGAATAAAAGTGTACCAGGTGACCACAGAGCTTGGAGTGTAGTGTTATTTCTGTGTTATTTTTAAAGCCTAAAAATACTGCAAATAAAATTTTATTTTTCATTAAATTGTATTATAGAAGGTCCTAAAATACTTTTTCTTTGTCTTAGTGGCTGCCAGTTTCATATAATTATATGTGAACCGTGGCTTCCATTAGAAAATACTAGTGTATGGGTTTGGGTGGCTAGGTTTTGGTGGGGGATGGCTTCTGTGGGAAGCTGCTAGAAGCTTCCCCTATGACTGATAGAGCCAATGCCAGCCCACTCCTAGATGGACCTGCCAGTGGCCGAGGTCAAGCCCATCGGAGATGGTGGTAGCCCCTCTGGGATACTGTATTTAAAAAATCAGGAGTGAAGTTAAGCCCAGGAAGAAGGGAGGGGTGGGGGGAAGGTATTTTTAAGATTTTGTTTTATTTCTCAATACCCTACTCTGATTTGATTGTTGATAAATTAAACTAGTTTCACCAAGTCAAGTCTCTTTTGCCTGCGATGGTAACTGCTCAGTGACCTCTCCTTGTCCTTTGGTTATATTTTCTGCCCCCATCCAGCTGAGGAGGGGAGTGATAGAACAGCTTTGGTGGGCACCTGGTGTCCAGCCAGGGTCAACCCACCACAGTAAGCAACACTGAAAGACTCACGGCTGCAGAGAAAAGCATAACAAAGAAAATGTGTAATTCCAAAAGGTTTAGCAGAAGGAGGAAAGTCAAAAATCTCAATCTGTTTTTAAATACCTGAGGATTTTTCCTTATAAATCATACTCTTTTTGTGATCTTCCATGTGTGATTTGATTATGTGGAGTTAGTAGTACTACGGCAGAGACCAAGAGAATGTGAAAGGGAGTGGGAGAGGGGACATAGAATCAGAACATGTGATGAAAGTAACACTGACTACAACTAGGTAAAAGATAAAATATATGTAGTTGATGCACCACTAACCTGTAGTGCTTCAGACACCAATGGTCCTAAAAAGTGAAACAGAGCTGGAAAATCTTCATGCAGAAATGTAAGATATAGCCGTTAACGAAATAAAAACAAACAAAACCCTGCAATTATTGATTGTACCTTTTTTGAATCACAAGCTGCAGATGAGGCAGTGTTTTAAGAAGGTGACAAAATGTGGAACAAAGATTTGAAAACATAATCAAAGGGTTTTTTCTTCTGTTTTGGGAAAAATTGAAGAAAAACTGGTCAAAAACATTTTCCTGCAGCAATGAATGTTTGTCAGACTGATCCTTATAACTCAGAGTTGTTTGCACAGAGTTTGCAACATTAATGGATGCCATCATTGATAGTCTAAACTGTTGCCTAAGTTGCCTCTGGGAACAAAACAAAAAAGTGCTAAAGCATATCTTCTTATGCAGAAGTATAATAACAGTAGCAGTAGAGGCATGCAATTTTAATAGCAGTTAAGCGGGCTAGACAAAGCTTTGTAAGAAGAACGTTAGAATGCAATGAATGAGCTTGTGATTATTTTAGATGGTTTGACAGAAATGTCAATTCAATGTTGATTGTCTATCAAAAATGCAAAGTGTCAGGGACTATTTGGAAGGATGGAGAATGAAGCAGAGTGTGTCTCTGCTGTGTGAAGTTCACGTTTCTCTTCAGACTCTGGGATTATGAGAGGTTCAAAAGGGAAGTGGGAATAATCAAAATCCTAGGATGGCTTCCATGTACAGCGTGGATGTGTCTTAGGCTCTTCAGGCTGGTAAAGTGACAATTCAGTGCACGTACAATGGAAGTTAAGTTCTGGGCAGCACAAGAGGGCATATAGGGAGTGATCATTGCCTGTGTCTTACAAGGCAAACTGGGGCTTGCAGATTCAAAGCAAACAAAGGGAGGTGGCTCTTGACACAATCAGCTGTGACTTTGCTGGCTTGTGTTTATGTGGATATGAGGGGAAATCGCATATGATTGTGGAAGGAAACATTGGTAAAAGTTAAATACCTAGAACCTGCCTCTGGCCCATGAAGTCCCTGAGCTGCAAGCTTTTGGAAGCTGGGAGCTTGTTTAGATGAAATGGAATTAATTTTCTAACAAGAATTTTTCACTAAAAGGATTCTCACCTGGTTCGCAGTGGTCAGAATCTGAGTCACCTAAACAGCAGGAGAAAACTAAGTGAAAAATTGATTTAGTCCTTTCTGTAATGATTGCTGAGGGGAAGTTTTATATGCAAAACAAATGGGTAAATAAAAAAGCAGTAGCTAAATAACAGAATAGATGGAGTCATAGAAAACATAATTTGCATTATGAATGTAAACCTTGAAATCAACAGTAAATTAGGAGTGTTTGTTTAAATGACAAGGGGATAATCATTGTCCCCTTGTCTTCCTCGCCCCCCAAAAAGGGGAAAAAAAAAGGTTAGACAAAATGGTACCTGAAAGGAAACACTGTTGGACTTATGCACCCATGAATTTCTTTGGCTTATGCATTTGTATGCCCAGGGAGACTCTTTCACTTTTCTGATAATCAGTGCAGCACCCGAAGTGTTTGTTGGATTGCGTTGCCTGCTGCAGAATGTCCTTTTACTCTATAAGAGGTACGAAGCAGTAAAACATGGCTAGTGAGGGTGCCTTCTTATTGAAGATGGGTATAGTAGCTGCAGCTGTAATGCCAAAATGCAAGGGCACCTCCTTTTTGTCAGATTTGGAAACTAGAGGATTTTCACCCAGGCCTGGACAGCAGCAACTGCTGCAGACCCAAGGCAAGAAATCCAGATGTAGCAACTCCAGGGAGACCTCTCTTGGTCATGCCCAGGAATTTATTTCCCTATAGAAAAGAAGTTTCCAAAATCCCAATATAAGTCCCAGACAAACTGTAGAACCAATGATATAATTTTTTCTTTCTTTTCCACCTTGCATTTACTGATCTGAGAAAAAGCTTTAGCCTCTTTGATTTTACTTTAAACTTGATCCGTTAGGGAAGAACTTGGCTGCGCAAATCGGTCTCCAGGTTTGCGGGCAGCTCCACAGCAGAACGTACAAAGAAAAGGTAGTACCAGCAGGTTCCTAACGCCACAATTCATTGTGAGGAGCACTGTTAAATTCGCAAGCATCTGAAGGCAGATGAATGGCTTTATACAGCACTGGCACATACAGCAGGTGACTTTTAACAGAGGTACTAGGATTTATTTTCATAGTTCCAGAAGGGAACAGGGCCTGATGTCAGATACACCGTCCAGGGACTCCAGTATGCACATGGCTGTGCAGGAGCCTGTTCCAGGCAAACTTCTCACCTGACAGGCCACTTGGCTGCTCAGGAAGCACCGCTGGAATTGGAGTTCCCTGCAGGCAGTCTTTGGAAGACAGTGTGCTGTCCCTTTCACTTGGGAGTGTTTCACCAAATACCGACAAAGAAGAGTCCTTAGGTTCCAGAAAGCTAGTGTGATGTTTGGTAGGCCTACTGCGAGGTATATAAAAACGATGTGCTTTTAATGCTGCAAAACAGTGTTGGAATTTGGCTGTTGTACAGAGTATCTGTGGAACTGCTGGACAGATTCTCGTGCCACTCTTGCACTCTGGTTGAGGTGTTAGGAACAGATAACCCTGTTGAAAGACTTCAGTAGATGTGCAGTCAACATATGGAAGCACGAATACCTGCAGTTGTGGTGGCGTGAACCACAGTCCAAGGGCATAAATGCCCAGGCAGTTCCTATGCAAGGAATGGATGCATGAGAAGAAAAGGTGTGTATTTTTGCTGGCAAGCCTCTTAAAGTTAGTGCTTGGCTTGGTGAACTTCTAGACACAAGTAGTAAGTGGTAGACATCAAAATTAGATCAGACACGAGTGTCTTAATAGACCAGTGTTCCTCTGGGCAAAAGGAGTATGCAAGGCTAAGGCTACAGGAGCAGCAGCAAACGGCCTCTTGCTGTGAGGGGCCTCTGGAGTGTACGACAAAAAGTATTTCTTTCACATATATGAGTACTCACAGTTTGAATCTCCCATTTCAGAGATGGGCTGTTGCCATGTGCTTGCTCACCTATCGAAAAGATTCTAGCCAATTAGATAAAGAGCAGTAGTTGCAATAATATTAAGATTTTGCCCCATGGAGAAGATTGGAAATTCAGCATTAAAACTGACTTTATTCTCAAGCTAGATCTCTGTTCTCTTATTTTGCATACTGAGTTTAAAGCTCAAGGGATGACATTTTCAGCTAATGTAAATTCACATAATTCACTTGAAGCTTTGATGATTTACTGAGGATCAGCTCTTATATGAGCCATACTCAAAATTTTTTTGGCTTTTGAGAGTCACGTCACAGCCTTATCGTTTCTTACCATCATATTTTGTATGAAGGATTTGGTTTCTTAAGGAAACCTGTGTGTAAGCATACTGCTTTAAACTCTTAAATTCTCACAAACTGTGTTACTTCAATGTGTGGTACGAGGAGCTAAATTTATATATTGACTTTATTGACGTCTCGGTATTATTTGGTAGTGCTGTAGATGAGATTATTGGGGCCACATTATGAAGGTTTACTACCAATTGTGTGTAAATAATAGGAGATTAGTGTATATGCTGACTGCAGCATATATTTTCTAAAATACAGGTCACTATTATTTTTTCAGCTTTATATACAGTTTTGTTTCATTGCTTTTCCAAAAAATTTTATTAATCTGATAGGTTAGTACCTTTAAAACATCGCAGTAACTCAGACAGATTGCATATTCTAAACCTTATGTTCATCTCATAGGAATATAACTTAAAATTATTGGCAACATCTTGAATATAGAACAACTTGAATATAGATATATCCAGTTCTGTAAAACTCAGTGGGATTTAGGCAAGCAAAGCATAAGAAATATGTACTGCATTAGTTTTTAAAGTTAAGAGCATTAGTGTGGGTGTATACTTCTAAGCTTGCTTTTTTTTTTTCTCTTTTAAATTTTGTTTGTCCAAAACCTTGGTCAATAAAGGAATCTCATCTTGAGAAAACCTGCTTAAACTGTAGCCTGGGCTATGATACAACTGAGAAGCACACCATTTGGGTATATCGTCTTTGCATGAGTTTAGTGCTGGGTGTGAATGATTTGCAACACCTTTCAGATACAGTAAAAAAAATAATTTCCTTGTTCCTCAACTCAAATATTGTCTGATTTCCCATCCTCCTTTTCTCCCTGCTTGTTTTTTATCCATTAACCCAGAGACTAGAGTACTCACCCCAGGTATATTAGACCAAGGTTCAGGCTGCTTTCGGAGAGTGAGGGTAAAAACTGTTTCTCATGGAGAGTTTGTGTGGCAGCATGCTGTAAGGTATCCTGATGAAATGTACTGTGGGGCACTGAATGTGTGAGCGCTGAATGAGCTGCCCAACGGGGGCCAGTCTATATCCACTCAGCTCAAGTTTGAATTGGTCTCCTCCCACCAGGAAACTTCAAACGTGTTGATCCCAAACCATGCAGACGAACAAACCCCACCTTTCTGGCTTTCGTTTCTTCTTGGTCTTGTCATTGTGCAGGAACTACTGACACTGAAAGAGGAAAAAGAAATCTTCATTTGGACAGTTCTTCTCAGATAAAATGTGGAACTGTTTTGTGTTGTCCCCTGCCCCCCATCCCCAAGTGGGTGAATTGGTATCAATTTCTTTCTGCAGAAGTTGGCTAGTGTCATCTTCTGCATTAATGATCTCCAACAAGATGAATACTTTATTGCTTTTCTCAGCACACAACAGCATGGTGCTCGTAAAACTTTATAGAACTGTCAATAGCTTTGACAGGACTCTCTGAAGGTTATTTTTTGCAACAGTGACCATGCTGTTAATATGAGTTCTGGGAGAAGGGTCATTTAAAGTTTCATTAATTCTGTTTCCTGGTGCCTTCATAATAAGATTGTGGCAGGGAAGAATAGAGTGTGGTACAGTTTCCTCCAGTGAACTAATTGTCTTGATAAACATAATGCTTTTATGCTGTTTGTCGGAATTGTGAGTCAGGGCTTTTGCCATAATCAAGTGGAGTACTCTTAAAGAGCTGGGTTATGTCTGCAGCTCTTTAGAATGGAAACCTCTGCTTTACTGTTGCTCAGGAGCGTTATCTTTGGTAGCTACACAAGGTTAGAGTGCTTCAAAAGTCTTATCCTGAGCAAGTGGCAAGTATGAACAAAGGAATTATTTGCTTATTGGAATTGAGCACCCATGCTTGGTTCTCCCTTCTTAAGAACAGGTACAAGACCACAGCAAAACCTGCTTAAGTCCACTCACAAGCTAGGGCATTATGCTCACAGTGCATCAACGTTTTGATCAGCATGGCCTTTTAGGACATGATTTGTGTAATATCCCTAATATAAAAGAGGCTTAGAAGCTAAGATCTGTTGAGAACTTCCACAATTTTAATCAGTGAAAATAATAAGCAAGCCCCCAGCTAGAAAAGAGTTTTGTTTTTTTTTTTACAACAACTGCATAGGGGTGACTGATTTGTCACCTGGCTTCATATTTTTTTACAGTTTTTTCCAATAATGCATTTTCATTACTAACCCAAAAATGTGCACAGAGATGAAAAATACATGAGAGCTATAAATATTTTTAAAGTCTTTTTTTGCTTTATTATTTAAATGGTAGCAATTTAAGACTATAGCTCAAATATATTCTGTTGTAACCTCTGTTCACTGCTCCCTGGAGCTGATGTATCAGGCTATAACTACTTCCCTTTCAATGAATCCAATAAAGTGTATGGTACCTAAATTTCAATTAGAATGGATAGGCCAGTATTTAACACCTCCAGTCTTAGCCTGAGGGACTGTCTCTTCTTAATCAAGTTCTTGCTCCTACAAAGTCAATAAAAATTTGGTAGTACAAACCACTTTGCAAATTACAGATGAATGTTAATCCTGCGAGGTAAATTTTCATAATACTCTGCGATAATTTCATAATGTGAGATAATTAACGTTTAGGCATGTCTGCCATTCACATGGGATAAAGATGGGTTTGAGACCCACATCAAGACTTCTGTCATCGCAGAGAGCTGTTATGTGGTTATTAAAATCCAAAGCAGCTTTCTCCAGAGGTCAAGCCTGTGAGCTCACTGTTTATTCACATGACTGACAATGATGTGCAAACAAAGAGAAGTCACACGAATCAATCCTTAATCACTGCAAAAACTGAGAAAGCAGATTAAGTGATCTCTGAAAGAATTTGTTTTTTTAAGAGAGTGTTAAATACACTGCTAGATTTGTTTGCCTTGAGTTAGGAAGTCTTGATTAGATAGAGAAACTAGATCACTCCTTGTAATGTATTTTCCTCCATAGCCAGTTACAGACAATGCAGGCAACAGAAGAAATCAAAGCAGTGTGATGATGTATAGTACTAAAGGTGAGATTTTTGTATATGCCCATACTTCAAAATATTTTGTCATTTATAGAAAACTGATTTGGAAATTAATTCAGTGCCCTTCCATCTGAAAAATGTAAAAGCAGTCTCTACCCAGAATGTCTTGTGTTGATGTATGGAACTACAGCTTTGTCTGTCATTCTGTCCACATTGTATATTAGGTTTGGGGCCAAGCCTGTGTCTGTGTTCTCTTTACATCTCCAGTTTAAACATTAGGCTCAGACTGCATCATTCCCTAAATTTGATCTAGAAACACTCTGGTCCCTAAGGCTTGAGGTGAGCCAGCTCACCATGCCAAAACTCAAGCTTGCAGAGTGCGTCAATGATGGATGAGTCACACCATGCCATTTCTCAGCAGTCAGAAGTCATCTTCTAGCCATGGTTGGATCCATACACTTAGAGTGCCTTTCTCTTCTATTACTAGAAGGGATCGGCAAACAGGACTGTTTCCAAATGGAGGCTAATCCTCATCCATTTGGCTCCTACAGAAATTATCAAAGTCATGCTGATTTGGAATAGGAGGCTCCAACAAACACATGCTCTCAGGGGGAATCAGTCTTGTTTTCATATATTTGTCCTTGGAGCATAGCCCGATTTTCAGGGGACTTCATGTTGAGGGAATTCCTCAAGCAAGACTCCTAATGAATTAGTTTATAGCAGTGGTTGAACTGTAATTAAAACAAATGAGAAAAAAAAAAAAAGATCAATCATAACTCTGATCTTCGTCTAAGGGGTGAGCAGCTTCCCAGTCCCAAGGCTGATCTGATGGGCAGATGCACAGTGACAGCCCATTAGGCTAATAGCCGTGCAATGCTGGTCTATCTAGTACTGGCCTGGCTACAAGAGCTTAAAGCCTTTTTGGTGCCGGTCTTGGGTCCTGGTCCTTGAGAAGCTTTTGTATGTATTTTTTTCCTCGCAGTGCTGTAAGATACACATGCTGTTCCTCTTTGTAAAGCTGTGATCGTTTCCTCAGGTGCCAATTCAATGCTATATTATCCAAACTCTCCTAATGGATCTGGTACTCTTCCCAGGTTTTGTTGATGCCTTACACCCTGCTTCTTTCTTCCCTTACTCCTTTTATGATAATTTGCTTGAAGAATTTCTTGATTCTCTTAGAAACAGGCCGCTCTTAAATGTACCATTTTTGATAAAGCCTCAATAATTTCCTGTGATTCTGCATACCAATTTCAGATGCTTTGTTCTTGGTTGAAAGGTTGTGTGCCTCTTTTCCTTTGCATTCCCATTCCCTACTCTCTGTTTACATTAAGTTTGTGGTTGAGTCTTGCAGAGATTTAGAATCTATTGGTTTCTAGGTCATCATGCTTGTTGCACTAGATTACAAGAAACATCCTTATGCCAAAACTGGGGCTGGTTTTTGTAGCGGCATTTCCATTTATAGGAGCAGAATGGTCGATTGAAATATGAATCCATCCAATAGCAGCTAATTCCATGCTTTTATATAACATTGATCTATAATGCATATCTATCTAAAATCATCTTTTCTGTTAGCATCAGGGAATTATTATATCATTATTTTGAAATAAGGGTGGTACGATGTTTTGGCATGATGTTTTAGTATTCCATAAATGTATAAACTCAGTTAAACCCTGAAAACCCCCCGCCAGACAGACATTGGATTGAGAAGAGTGTACTCTTACAGCTGCTCTGCTGTCAGCCAGCCATTTCCTGATTTTTGTCGTCTCTTTCAACCATATGAGGCAAAGCTGGGGAGATGCACTCTTCGTGTGGACTTACTCTGCTGGGGTCTTAGTGAACAAGCATGATTGTCATCTCTGGTAGTACTGCAGATATCTCGTCTGTTTCCCAGTGCCTGTTTTCTGTTTGGGGTTGTAACTGCGTCAGGCTCTGGCATCTCCTTATCTGTAATTCCTGCTTTGGTTCTTCTGTAGCCTGAGGTAGCTATCATGACCTGTAGCAGCAGTAAAGTCTTGGGCTCTTGACCAGTTTTTTACTATTCTTATGAACTTTTACATCTTTTTCAAAGCTACAAGGAGAAGGCATATGCTTAGTCTTTTACTTCTGCAAGTCTTCTGTCTTTATTTTCTTCTGATACACTTTTTTCTCATTATCTTTTCTTTGTGTGAAAAGGACTTTTTATTCTGTTGGACTTGGTCACAATTATGCAGTGTCTCTCACCCTCCCACTCCCTCACTGTATCCAAATCCCTTTTTCAAAAGAGAAACAAAAAATATGTATTAACATTTACAAAAGACACATTCAAAAAAACAGCTCAAGAGTGAATTAGAAGTCTAAATCATGACTTCTGTCTGTTTGTTTTTTTTTAAACTGTTATCAATTCCTTGGTTTTCCATAAGTGAAATAGTAATTTACTTCAAGAACATGTTTGTTCTAAGTGTTTCCAAAACAGTTATTAAGAAAAAAAAATCCTAATGCGAACACAGGAGAGCACCTTGTTGTGTAATATCCAGCCTGAATTTTGAACTAGCAATTATATACTTAGGTATACATTATTTATACAGCTGGTTAGTGGTCATTTTAATAACATTTAAAGACGTTTTCATGTGGTTTAATTTCTCTTACTGCTCGCTGGTAAATCTCAAGGTCAGGAAACTCTCAGAAATCTCTAGTTTAACCTTTTATTCAAACAGAAAATTGATTTCAGTCAGACTTAAAACCCATGGAGTTCTTCTGGCTTTTACATTTTATATCAGCTTATTATACATCTAAATTTTGAAATCAACTGAGTTTAATGCCTCTGTAATGTACAGAGAAGCCTTTTTTTAAAAGAAGAGCTGATCCTGAACTTATGTGGCATCATCTTGGTTATAATTGCTGTTATCAGAAAATACAAACCACTGGCAACCTGCATAAACTAGTATCCACAGTATCCTACACCCAAAAATTCTCCAGCTTAATGGTGTTATGAGTAAGGAACTATCAATTTTTGTTTCATTTCAACCCACCACCATGTAATTTTATTTGATGCCACTTAGAATTAATTTTTTTTAATAACAGAAAATCGTGGAATAGCACTGGATCATTTATGAATATGTCTGCCAAACAAAAGGAAAGGTTACTATTGTGTAATAGTCAGTGTCAATTGGGGAAGGCAGGGAACCAGTATGCCCTCGTCTTTTTTGCGGTGACTTCCTTGTTTATAGACATCTTTTGTATTTCCTCTCAGTTGTCCCTTTCCCAGCTTGACGAGTGCCGGTCCATGACGCTGTCCTTTCTGTGGGAGCCGCTTCATTCTTTTGATGAGCATCTGCTGTCCTTCCCTGAATCTCTGTCCCTTTGTACTCTGATTCTGTTGTTCACTATTATTCCTACCGATTTATCTGGTGCAGGCAGCAAGCATAAAAATCTGTAGCTCTCTTGGTCTCTCCAAAACCTTTTAAAGTGAATTAATATTTGCCACCTTTCAGTTTGGCACAAAAGCATTTTTAAGTCAGGGATTACAAATGGCAGTTAACTGTTTTGCTGGTGAGGTCTATTAGAAATGTTGCGTGTTATCTGGCTCTGCTGATTTGTTATCACCTCAGTATATTTTTTTTTTTTATCCTTTAGCCCCCTCTGCCAGCAGGTATGATAGATCCTTTCAGAAGTTACCTGTAAAGAAGGATTCTTGCTTTTCCAAACTTCCCTGTGTCAAATGTACATGCAAAAACATTCTGTTAACTTCTTTTCTATGGTTTGATCATCTTTTGATGCTACAGGCTCCTTGGCAAACTTTTTTGCTCATGATCTCTCTGAAAAAAGATTAATAAGCTTTTCTGCAAATACTGTTTTGTAACTTTTAATTGCCCTGCTTTATTGTGTTTTTATTTGTGAACACCGAGAGTTTATGAGCCTTTCTATTTTTCTCCTAGGAGCACTTGTTTCTTTTTATTTTCAGATTTAGACTTTTCTTTTTCTATTACTTCTTTCTTTTAGTAGGTATTGTTAAGCACATGATACAAACATATACCTAGGCATACAGAATTTATACTCACAGTAACTTCAAATGCCTCGAGTCATAACCAATAATGTATTCGGTCTGACTGTAACGGATTCTTTGTATTTAAGGCTACTACAGGGGTGCTCAAGTTTAAAATTATCTTAGAAATTTATGATGGCCAGCAATATAGGTAGAACACCTATTGGTTTTCCTACTGGCTGAAATTAAGGAGTAAGAGTCTAAATTCTTTCTTTTGTCCGAGGGAGCTGTGGAAGTTGCAAACTGTGTCAAGGAAATTCTGAACAGATATTGGGCAAAAAACTTGCCATGAAGGCAGTGAAACAATGAAACCAGGTTGCTCAGAGGGGTTGTGGGATTGCCAGCTTGGGGTATGAAACTTATCTGGACACCCAAAGCAGCCCAATTTAATGCTGCAGTTAGTGTCTGCTTCAGGACCATGGGGGATTGGATCAGAGATTCCCTGAGGTCCCTTCCAGCCTGCATCACGCCATGGTTCGGAAGTGTCCTGAATGATTTTTCCTGAAGGGAGTAGGAGGCAGATTGTATTCTAACACTTGTGCAAGAAATTCCAGATAAGTGACATGATTTCTGAAGGTGAGGCTTTCCGATCCTTAGATAATATTGTCTTGGAGCCAGTTTTCTTGTTGCTCTGTGTACTATGGGGGTAAGAAACACTGCTTCTCTGGAGAGACTGCTATTCAATTCGTGGTCTGGCGTTTCAGTTACAAGTTTGCCTTGCCAGCAGGGTATTTGCTTCTTCAAAATAATTACCCCGAAGTAAGAAAAGAAGAGCAGCTTCTCAACCACAGCATGGGGTATATAATGCTCAAACTGAAATACTTAATAGCTGTTCCAATGTGATGCTTTTCCCCCTGATGTGGAACTAGATCTTAGCTGTGAATTTTGCGGTCATAGTCTTCAGATTTCAAACACTTATGTTTCAAATACATGTTGCCTTATTCCTTGTGCATGTGACTTCTGTGGGTGTTTGAGAATAGCAAGGAGGTCCTGTTCTAGTATGTACCCTAGCTGGCTCCCTTTTTCCTCAGGGATAATGGATGATCATATCCGCCCAGATTAAGAAATTAGAAGTTGGACAGTGTTTATTAATTCTACTTTCTATTCAAGTAATGTGAATAAAATATAAACATGAAATTACATCTCTTCGTGGTAAAATGAACTCTGGTAACTGAATGTACCTCTGCTCTCTGACATCTCCCCATGCTGCAAAATTGTCGTTTCCTAACCAGCAGAGAGCCCAGGTGTCAGACTTACCAAGTGCACAAAGCACCTCTGAATCCTTCGCAATAGGTGTCCCACACACCCCGGCATATAAATTATCCCATCTGTGTGTATTCCTCAGTGTGACCTCTTGCTACCACTTGTTGTAAAGCTTGACCTGCTACAGAGGAACCCTTGCCCTGACCGCCCCAGTGGCCCGTGTCCTAAAGGGTTGTGGTAGATGGCCCCTTTTAACAATCTTGCCAGATATTTTTAAATCTGGGATAAGGAATGGCTGGAAACGGCATGGTTTCCTCCTTTCCGAAGGAACGAGCCGAGGGAGGCCCTTTACCAAAAGGCTGGGAAAGGGAAGAGGACATTAGCATGCCACAGGGGTGTGTGCTGTACTCCTGTGTAGGTCTGTAAACAAGAGCAGCTGGAGGAGGGAATGTAGGACTTGCATTAGAGCCAAACAGGGGAAACGGAATTTTTTCTTTCCCAGGTAAGGCGAATGCAGCATGGGCTGAGGCCGGTAGTGTTTGTGGAGGTCTTAATTTGTGAGCTGTCCTGCGGATGCTAGCTGGGCCCATGGGTACTCTGGTGCAGCTGGAAAGCTGCTGCATTTAGTGTCCTAAGATGGCATTTCAACGGCCAGGTTCCGTGTGCTGGTTTGCTCTGGATTTTAGCAATGGCAAAAAGGTGAAGTGGCTGTATCTCCAGGTGTCTCCAGCACTGGGTTGTCTGGCTGTTCCAGTTCAATGGCAATATTATGGTAGTTTCTGCCAAGTGTGAAATTTCACTCTGCACTTAGTGGCACGCTTCTGAGTGAAATAGCAGAAGCAGTTGATGTGGTGCATTAAAAGAATAGTGGGGTAACGCTTCTCCCATATTCATCTGATGTGACATATTTCAGTGAACTGAAAATATTATTGTCTTGTCTTGGTGAGTATTTGTGGCCTTTATCTTTGGTAAACCAAAAAAAGGATTAAGCACAAGTCCTTGGCAAAGACAGATACAAGGTTTACTAAACCATCCCTGGTTTTCTCTCTTCTCTTCACGTTACCACTTTCCTTTTGTCTCCCAGTTTGACCAGATGCATTTTTTTTCCATTCTTCTTTGAGTCCTTGTCTCTTTCTGTTGACTTGCACAAGGTTTCTGTTTTCCTTGTTCTGTATCTGATACCTATTCCCTGCTCCAGTGTATGGTTGCCAGCTCTGTCACTTAGGCCATCTCCATGGCTAGTTCTTTCCAGCCTGTGTTACGCTGTCTGCAGACTGGCATGCTGAGCTTTCATCGTGCTTCACAGTTTAAGCTGAATTGCAAATAATTATTTCTCTACTGTACATTCCTTAACTTAGGCATTTTGGGAGTGTTTTAGAGGAATATGTTTAAAAGATAGCAGATAAACCTCCAGATGACCAGTCCTGCCAAGGACTTAAGTTTTGTTGTTGGAATTTTTGCTAATGCGGTAGCAGAATTGCAAGCAGGTGCACGCTGCAGTGGTCAAAAGAGAAGTAGGAACCCCCATGAAAATTGCATAATGGTCTTCTGTAATTAAAACAAAATGAAACGAAAGAAAAAACGTCTCTTAAAAGTTGTGAATTCTTTCTATCACAGCTTTTGGATTAACCCTTTTTTTATTTAGTATTGGAGGAATAAACAATAACTCAAGACTTTTTTGTAACTAATTTCCTCCAGGAAATGTGCTATAATTCCTGATTTTACAGGAATAGGTGAACATACGTGAATCCTATTTTGAAGCAGATGATTCACTAGCTTCAGACAGTCTTAAATATTGGGTTCTTCATTTTTGAGGTAAATGGAATTGAAGCTCAGCTATCAGTGTTGAGTTGCTAATAGCAGCATTCAAAATTCTTGTAGATTATTTGTAAGTCTAAAGGTGTTATTGTTTGTTTAAATACTAACAGGCTCTTGGTGGGGGCTAGGGGTTGCTGGACATGTCTTTCCTTACCAGTGAAGCCAATGCAGAAATTGTTCTGTCATAGGAAATTCTCTGGATTGGCACTTCCCTTGCTCATTTAATGGCTCTCCGGAGGTGGGTGGCTCTCAGTCCTCACGCAATTCTTAGCCTGCAGAATGACAAATCAATTTTAGCGCTATGCACTGTAACAGAACATGCTATTGTTGAATATTTGAAACAAAGGTGTGAAAGGAATTATAGGAATAGGGTGCCATGGATTACCTTTTTGGTAATTATCCTAATAATTCATTTTCTCTTTGTTTTCTTGATTCTCTGTTAATAAAGACACACTTGTTCATTTGTTTGGTAATAGCATAACAAGTGAAAATGGCGTTCTCCACCTATTCAGTTCTTCTCTTCCATTCATTGTAACCTTTTTCTTTTGTTTAAAGAACAATTAAGATAAATGTCATCACAGAACAGACAGACATTTCAGAAAAGAAAATGAGCAATCGTAAATTTTTGACGAGCAGGAAACAGCAATACCTACCTTCTTGATAGCTAATTCCCTCTCGTGTTACAAATAGCAACCTCCATGACTATTTGCAGAATGTATCGCCATCACATTCTTCTCAAGTGAACCAGTTTCTAACAGTGTTCAGCCTCTCCTGTGTAAGTTCGCTTCCTCAGCACATCGCTTCCTGAGAAGTCACGCTGCTGTGGGCAGTCCTGCACGAGGACACCCCTTGCACGTGTGTCTCAGACCATGCACAGATGAATGAGAAAACAGTGACTACTGAAGGCGCGGGGCAGTGGAACACTACAGAATGGCTGAACGGGCCTTTCCTCTTCGTAGAGCGTCAGATCTGTGGTGTACCTACAAAGGGCTTTTCCCAGAAGAAGTAAAAGAACACAGTCCTATGTAATGTCGGTTAGAGGAAAAAAACCTGATTCATTACTTAGAAAATACTCTGCTGAGAGAAATTAAAGGTGTTTTTTTTCTGTAATAAGAGGAAAATGAGTAGGCTTTTAGAGTGTTCTCTGAGGGTCTGTTTTGTCTACAAGCTTCTACAGTTTTAGTACCATACGGGAAAGGCAATACATGTGATTTTCAGATTTAAATGGATTGAACAGGAACTCCTCAGGGTCAAACATTAATGTCTAATAATTTAATCTATTAGGGTGGTATCTAGAGGTTCCCATTGAGACCAAGTGCTGAGCAAGCCTGTGGTAAAAGGCACTGCAGCAAAATTTGTGTTTTGTCAATACAAGCAAGTAGGAAAGCAGTTCATAAGCACGAATCATAAAGGCCTATAAGCAGATTATGATGGGTACAATATGTTGAAAGCATATCGCTGGTTTATGAGGCAAGGACTTTGCGAGACTTCAGAGTAATACAATCACCAGGACAGCCGCAGTCAAGTAGCACAATCACGTAGGCACCTAAGAGTTGTCTGTAGTTTGCATGTGAAGCGTGTGTATTCTTCATCTCTTTGTGAATAATTGGGAGTTTTTAAGGCTATACAAAATTCTGTATTTTGCTTTTTAATGAAATTAATACAATTTTATACTACTATTTTTTCTTCTATTGCACTATTCTTCATCTTACACATAATATATAATTCCCAATGTATTCTTTTTCCTCGTGCTGAACTGAAGTTTTCGTTATGCTGTGGATATCTCAATTTCAATGGCACGGCTCTTGAAATACTTGTGGTATTCGGAAGTACTTGAATAATTATTACTTATTGTGTTGTTTTTTTTTTTTCTTTGAAAAGACTGTGAGAACCTCAGGAATATCCAGGACCATGAGTTTCCATCTGTCTTTGCTATAAGCAATCACACTGTGCACTTCCTTGCAGAAAAGCAAGCTCCATCTGAGTGGCGGTTAATATTTTTACCCAACTGTTGTTTTTGAGAGACTGTTCCAGAAACATGTTCCTCTGATGAGTAAAAATCTATTTTTAATTTCATTGTAGATTCATTCAGAGTAGTAATTTTTAATAGAGCCAACACAGTGTGCTTTCCATGATATGCGAGCAATGAAATTATAAACTGTGGTTGCTCTACTCTCATTTCTATTGTCCAGACCCAGCGTAGAGTTTACAGCTATGAAGGTCCTTCATATATTCAGTATGCATTTCACTTTATTTTAGTAGGTGTTTTGTGTGTAGGGCTATTTGATCATTGGATATTGGATTTAAACCACTTGTGCATAGAGGTTAGCAACAAAGCAATTTGGTAAGCTGTGATTAATAACGGAATATTTTTAGAGTACTGACAAAACTAAGTGATCTGTGAGTACATGCAGTGTAGTAAGGTATGGTATCGTTCTATTTTCGGTCACACTTACAGTGTTCAAAATTTTCCAAAGTCACGTATGAGAGAAACTTGGGAGGGTTTCAATATATAACAGATGAAATTTGTGTTCAAATGACTGGCTCAACTTTTGGACCCAGAAAGCTCCCATTTTGCCACCTGAAACTTGTGGCCATAAATGAAGAATGAGTGTGCATGAAAGAGGGACCGTTATTTGGAAAATTCACTGTTTGTTGACTCTTGGACCTTTGTAGTAATTTGCCTGATTTTAAACTGCTAAGTAGTTCTGATTACTTAAAATATTATGTAGTCTGTGAAATATTTATAAACCCAGTGGGGAGAGAAAACCAAACTTTACTGTGTTCTTTCACATTGACTCATTGGTAAAAAGTCCAGATTTATTTAATGCAGAAGTTATCGTGAAATCAATGGAAGTTGTGTGGTCTTTGGTAAAGTAATCCAAGAGCAGAAGTCCCTCTGATACCTGGGTGTTGTTACAGACCCCACACCATAAGCCTTTGAAGATCAAAAGGCTGTCAGTTGCTTAACTTGTGCACATAGTATTTAAGGTGTCAACACAAAATACAAAGCAAGGCTAATAACATTTTGAAATAGATGCTAGGCTAAGATAGCTTCATTTTATCTGATCTTCCTCAAAAGCTTTTGGGTGTAAACAAAGTGGTTAAACATTTCATTTGCCATTTTGAAAACATTAATTTTAAAATAGATGTGTATTAGATGTGTATTAGGATCCACTTTCGAGAAAAGGAATTATGAAGGACATGAAGATTATCGGCAAATGTTATTACAGTGTCACAGATCTTATATGGCTACTCAATAAAAAGCGAAGTGTTCATATTTGCATTGTGCTTATATTTGTAATGAAGAAAATCACTAAAAATGCATAAAAAGGAACTGCTCAGTTTCAGGGCCAGAGATTGGCATGTACAATAAACCAACTAAAAAACAAGAATTTCCTTTCTTTTCTAAAATAGAAAACATGGACTACATTAACATTTTGATAACTACGCAGAATTGCCTGAAGGCATGAGTTCCCAGGTGGTGAGTTGAAATAAGATTGTGAGATATTACTCAAAGGGAGTTAATTTTAGCTGTTATTTTGACTTATATAACAGGAGTGGTATGAATTGTACGCTTATTTTCATGACAAACTCAGTGATGACTACTTTCCAGTAGCAGATGAATACGTTTACTTCTACTGTAGGATTGCTTCTTCATTTGTAATGAAAAAAGGAGGAAGATGTCTGATAATTACTGAACTTCCTCATAGGGGTTTGAATTTACAGTTCTGAGAAGCTCATTACCATTCAACGCCTGCTGCCTTGGACCTACTTGCACATAAATAGGAGATAGTGGGACTGTAGAGCTGAAAGAATTTGTATCTGGATACTTTATGTTGTATTGCTCTTTCTTTAGAAAAAACGATGCCAAGGCAGGAATGGGTGCGCAAACAGTGTTGGATAAGCATTCTTGGAGTTTGCAGTTTGTAGGGTGCTGGAATGTACTAAAAGGGAGGCTGGGCTGTTACTTTTAATCCTCCAGTCCTATTTTGGTGCACTATGTATTTGAAGTAGGGAATGCCTTTCTGGTTTTGGGCAACTGTAATCATATTGGCACATATGCCTGAGACATGTGGAAAGCTCCCCTGGGTGTGAAGGTCATAAGAATTTTGTGACTTCTTTTTCAGGGGTTGCTTTGGAAAGCAGTATAGGACCAACTTGTGGAGCACCAGAACACAGCAGTGATTGACTCCAACAGTGGTGAAATGCCAAATGTGTTGAGAAGAGTTGAAAAGTTGGCTAACACGTGGGTTACTCTAAGTGGGGGGTGCCAGATGTCTTTCACAGGATCCTGTATATTGCATATATTAGTACTGCAGTAATTGATTTCTGTTGATTTTTAAGTTTGAATTGGAGAAAAGCAGTCTGTGTGTGTTTATGGGGGTGGATGGACTGTAGAAGAGCATATTTATCCACTAAGCCTGGGCACATTTAAATGAAATACTACTGGGTGTGCTTAGCAGCAGGCTTTGAACATGTGGAGGAAGTTTGCATTAATAGGAAGCTTTCCCCAGGTTCTGTGTCTGCTACCTCTGTGTGAAGCCAATTGAAGCTTAGCAGAGAAAGGTCGTGCTAAGAGGAGCTGGAGAAAGCCTTTTTGATTCACCAGCAGTGTAGGAATCAGAGATGCCTGCTGTGAGACACTGCAGGTGTCAGTATCTGTGCTGCGGGGTCCAGCGCACTAATGGTATAATGGCTCTTCAGGGCAGTCTTCAAATGGATTGGGAATGCTGATTGCAGATTCTTCAGGTATTTCTGTATAAACTACAGTAACTTTTAGTACATGTATGAACCAGAGTGGATTGGGTAGCGGGAGGAATGTAACAGTCTAGAAATGCAGGATATAATACTATAAATATAATTTTTCCCCTGTATCCTTGGTAAATAGGACAAGATGTTGAACTGCAGGAAGAAAGTTGAATGTTAGATGGTGTGAAAAAATTTATAACGGTAAAGACTGGAAAACACCAGAGTAGATTCTCATGTGTCCTTTGGGAGTCTCTGTCTGTAAGAATAGGTTTAATTACTCCTCTTTCATTAAAGCTGAATAAACCTTGGAATATGTTCTAGATTGTTGAGATCCCTTCAATCTGTGATAACAAGGTGTATCTTCATATGATGAACTCTTGGTTGGGCAATGAGTCAGTGCCTGGAGAGGGCTGGTGGGATATACAGATTTCTTTTAAATCTCTATCTTGATTTTTCTTTCAGAAATTCAGTAGCATTACATGCTCTGCGTGGAGAAAACATTGCTCAGATATGAGCAAGGGTTCTGAATATGAGTGCAGAAGCCTGCAGACATGGGAGCTGATGTTCTCTGCTCGGACACGATGTTGCAATTGAGCTTTTGGAGGACAAGAGCTGCCACCATCAGCAAGGGAGTTTTCCACTTAATACAAGTCCCCTGGTAGGACTGTGTTGGTAGGATCGAAGTAACAGACTTCTGAGGGGTGCAGTGGAGAGACATGCACTGCAGGTGCATGTTCATGCTCGCAGGGCCAGGGATTCAAGCTTCTATTAAGAGTCATAGCAGTTATTGGTTACAGCTAGTGATGTAGTCTAGCAAGACTAATATATACAGTTTCTCTCTTGGAATTAATTTTAGAGTTCAGAGGAGGTCACAAAGAGCTCTGGAGAAATGCTATGCCCACATTTTCCTACCAAGGGAATTCCCACCCCATTACACGTTAGAGATTCTGTTGTCAGCACTCACAATAAGAAAAACGGCCACAATTCTCTACCCAATTCTGGCTCCAGTTCTCATTTTATTTCCACCCTGGTCATAAAGCAAGAAACTCCTTTGGAGACGTACTGCAGGCTCCAGCTTTGCTGTAGGTGCATGGTCTGCAGCAGGACTCCTCATTCTCTGTTTTCCCAGCTGGTGGCATCTCCTGCCCCAGAGCTTCTGGCACGTGTTCCTTATATCAGACATCGCAGGAGAAGGCTGTGGGGTCTGTATTCTCACCAAGTACTCAGAGTTACTTTAAGTCCCTGCAGTAGGAGTAGCTAAACAGAGAATAAATTGCAAGCCCTGCAGCTGGTGTTTTGTGCAATAAGCTAAGCACCCTTGAGCTTCAGTGACTGGCTGCCTCATCTTCCTTTTGGCCCCCTAGAAACATGCTGAATTAGATGTGGGTTGTCAGGTGTTGGTGTGTTCATCTGGGCCCCACATCACAGTCACCTGCGAGAGTGCCTGCATCTGGCGTGGTTGGCAGCGCTGCCCGCCCAGCTCTGTTGCTGGCTTCCCTCCACGCGGGGCCTCCACGGAGGAGGCTCAGCTGCTTGGCGAGTTGTCGGGTGCGGCGGAGCTGGGCCTGGCACATGTCCTCCTGCAGCTGGAGGGAGAGGCAGCCCTCCCCGCTGCGAGGGGTGCTGCAGGACCTCCTTCATGGGGGTGCAATGAATCTGAGGTGAAAGGATGCGATTGTTTTGAGACTCAGCATGAAGGACGTGGGGAATGACGAGGGTGCCTGGCCTCACCCTCTGGCCTTGTGCCAGCGGCAGGATTCAACTCATCAGGAGGCTTTTCAATGTAGATTTTTTTTCAATAGGGTGTTTTACCTGCATATTATTTGGTAGTTACATTTTTTTATGTTTAGTTACATTTTACTTGATAAAGTTTTTTAGTTATTTAAGGGAGACATTCTTTCTCCCACTAAATTGCAAAAGAAGGTTATGATAGATGTTGCATGTACATTATTTTAAATTCTGAAGCGGTGGCAGCAGCACAGTCCTTCTTATATTTTACGAATAAGCAAGCAATTAAGTTTTACCTGGTTTTCAATGGTGTGATCTGTTACGAATGTCTTTTGAGACTTGGACATCAAAGAAAGAGGATTCTCACCTTTTGGCTTTTTTCCTGATGGTTAGAAGCTACTTTTTTGGGTTTCTTTTTTTTTTTTTTTCCTATTAATTTCTCCTGCCTATAGCTGAAAATGTCTGGTCTCTTGATTTTCATGAACAGCTGGTGCATAGCTAGCACTTCTTGTCAGGCTTAAAAAAGGAGAATAATTACTATCTTTGGGATGTCTGTTTTCTTGCTGGTGACTCAGGAATAGTCCCTGCTTAGGTCTTTTCCTCTTACACATTTGATTATTCCTGTAACAGCATGTAGGAGGTGGTTGGAGAATACCCGCTTTAGCCTTGCTACAGAGCTACGTGTTGAACTACAGTCTCAAGCATCCAAGTATTGTAAGCAGTGAGACTCAAACCTCCTTAACCTGTGAGCTGATTTTACAGCAAGCTTTCTGCTGGTTGTTGCCACCTATTCCCAGCAGGAAGGGTCTCTTAACATCAAAAGTGGTGGTTGTATTCCTACCAGAAGGCAGCCAGAAACGGGGCGTGCTTCTCTGTTGGGTGATAATATGGATTGGATTCTCTGAGTCCCTAGCAGCGTCTGCGCTGGTCACTCATGTAGTAGGAGAGGACCAACTGATTGAAGCAGCTGTTGAGGAGGACCCAACTTTCACATTGTATGTAGTTTTCGAGGTGTTCTGTGGGCAGATGGCCTGTAGTGGTTGGAGCATTTAGTTCCTTCAGTCCTGGGGATGACCCTTCAGTTTAGCCTCCTCTGAAAGAAGCCCAGTTTGTGCATGGCGGGATTGGTGTGCGCTGCGAGCAGAAGCACAGCGAGGGGACACGCTCCTGATCGGAACTAACATGCATCCAGTGTTGCACTGTTCAGATTGACTTGGTTGTGCTGAAAGAGAAGGGTGTTAATTAAGTGAATTTAAAATGCTGATCTGGTTCAGATTAAATCATAGTAAGCTGCTTGGGCATAGGAGGTAAGTGGAAAGGCAACAGGCAAAAAAACCTGAGAAAGCAACCACGAAGTACCGTCCTGCACAAGCTGAGCAATTTGAACCTAAATTTTATGAAACACTGTGGCATTAGTGGGACCATTTGTATCTCTAAAGCTAAAAATTCTGACAGATTTTGCACAATAAAAGTACTCACTCTCTTTAGCATCAGGTTTTTAAAGATAAATCATTCCTATATAAATGCATACATAATTAAAATAATTCCTGTTGAAGCTGCATGGTTTTTATTCCTCTGATAGACTTCTGAGAAATTATTAATATTCACCACTGTTTTCCAAGTTTACGTTAGGAACAGTCCAGGATATTGCAGGAGGATGTACCTCAATTGAAAATATTGATTTCTTTCATGCTTTTGACAGGCATTTCCTTTACTTAATGCTAAACTAAGTGGAAGGAGAAGGTTTTTAAGGGAAACGTGTTATGTTTTGGTGTTGTTTTTTTTTTTACCTTGCCCAATATTTATAGGTATTTCAAAAGCACTGAAGCATATTTTCCCATGAGGACATAGGATTGCTGTCAAACTGACGGGGGCAGTGGCTGAAGTGATCGCCTCAGTTATCATGGAAGTTGATTTAATAACTGTACCCATTTTCCTTTATGAGGTCTGTGCCTATATTATTTGACTTGACAAGTTCTTCCTCATTTTTTGTGGTTTTACGTCCCCTTTGAGATGCAATTCCCCAGTTCCATGTGGAAATTGTCAGGTAACATCTGGTTAAATGAAGCTGACAAGTGTGTTCTGTCAGTTTTCATTTTAGTAACTTAATATGTGAAGAAGTCAGGCTTTTGTGATAGTATCTACAAGATATTTTTGTGTCTTACACAGATTCATATGAGAAGCCCAGCCCACCTCCGGCATGGCTTCTGGCTTTAGGTGAGAGTTTTTACTTTTTAATAGTTTTCATTTTGATTTGGTGTGTTCAGAAATCAGTGGATACAAAGGGAGTGTGTCTGGGCTGCACTAGTCATTCTAGAAAACCAGTGGATTTTAGTGTCATGCTACAAACCCACAAATTGTTACGTGAAAAATTGTTTTGTGCCGAGTTACTAGGCATCAGAGGGTATGATATTAAATCCTGAAGTATTTGGTATTCTGAGGAAGACTTTCAGCAGAGTATCTTCTATAGTCCTAGCTCAGCAAAAAGCTTAACTGTGTTTAAATTTTAAGGATTTTAGTGGTCCTCTCAGGACCATCTGCTCACTGAAACTAATAAAAAATATTTTGGTGTTTGATCTTGGCCTGCCTTTAGATCAGGGTCCTTTGTGCAGGGTAACTTTATGAAATAAATCCATTATTTGCACCCAAAACAGTATTCTGCCAAGCTTAGAAAGGATACTATGTAAAGCAGACACACAGTATTAAGTAACATAAAAAATAGATTAAATTCTACAGTTGGTTGGAGTAAACCATATCGCTCAGACCAAGCCCAGCTGTTTCAGGCCAAGTCGGTGTGACTGAAGTAGGTCATGCTGCTGAGGGTTTGAAGCGGGATTCTGCATCCCTTATGGAGCCTGTGCTTCTGTTCGCATGGTTGTGCTGACTGGGCACAGAGTGCTTCCGCTGCCCAGTTACTGCTTCTCGCAGTAACGGGGAGGTTTCATACCCGCATGAAGAACTGCTTATAATGGAGCATGATTGGGTATACTTTCTACTTTTAACTAGACCCCTCCATTGTTTTGTGTTTTTGTTTTTTTTTTTTGTGTAGCTGATCTGACAAATATTTGGGACATTTAATTTACTTACCAAACAACAGAATTGTGGAGGTTGGAGGGCACCTCTGGACATGTCCAGTGAAACCCCCCTGCTCAGGCAGGGTCACCTAGAGCAAGTTGCTCAGGGTCACGTCTAGTTGGGGCTTGAGCATCTTCAAGGATGGGACTCGCAATCAGTCTGGGCAACCCGTTCCAGCATTCAGTCATCCTTATAGCAAACATTTTTATTCTTTTGTTTATTTGTACTTGATTGTATTTTAATTTGTGCCCATTGCCTCTTGTCCTTACATGACAGACATTTTAAAAAGGTGTGTCAAAACATCCATGTAACCTGTGTTTAGAGTTGCAGGAGTTTGAAGTGCTTTCCACTCTGAAATTCCTAGTAATGATACTGTAAAAAAAATTATATTTTACTCAGAACTATTTGGGTATTTTTTGTTTAGTTGTTTTTTTGCTATGAAACACTCTAATCCAAACTATTTCAAATTGTAGTGGGAACAACTTAGTCGTAACATTGTGCTGCTTATAATCAAAAGGGCTCTGTTAGCCTGTTTAATGCATTAAGTCCATTAGTAGCTTGACATGGCAAGTTCTAAGAGTACAGGTTCTGTTCTTTCTCTGGTATTCTCTACCCCAGCCTGCTTTTAAGTGTGTTCAGTGCTATACACAGTGTTTAAAGAATGTGATAAAGGCATTAATTTCTTAAATGACAAAGGAAATAAAAAATACAAGGGCAATTTCTGCTTTACAATCATTTACTCACTTTGTATATGTGCATGTACTATTGAGGTGAGTGCTGTAACCTGTTTGTGTGTGTTTGGGCAGAGTTGATGGTTCGTAGGAGGAAGGAGCAAATGCTTTCCTCTATGAATGTGTTTTTGCAGTCACATGGATGCAGCATGGATTGTTTTTCCCCTACTTTTCGCTGTTGGCATTAGGCATTCTCCGTTGAGACTGATGCAGTTTGCCAGCTCTACATCAGCCTCTATAATCCTGGCCTATGTCCATATCACAGATATAAGTAATAACGTCATGACTGAATGTACCCGTGGTATGAGCAGACTGAAGGGTATTGGGCACTAGTCCACCTAGGTAAGATGTGTTAAGTCATTAAGCAATGAATTTTTGATGTCAGCCTGAATTATAGCTTCTGTTCCACGTGTTTTAACCAAATTGTTAATTTCAGTGATTTTTCAAATATTTCTTTTGTGGAATATTTTCAGCTTTACAAATGCTGTGTAGCTCTGAGATTAGCCTGAGATACTGTCAGATCTTGTGAAGTGCAGTCCTTTACAATTGCAAAACAGACTAATCATTCTTTAACACTTAATCAACCCTTTCAGTTAAATGCATAGTAAAAAGGTGTTGGTTTATATGAAAGACATTTGGAACGGTTCAGTGTCATCTCACAGAGACATAAGCTTGCATGGGTAGCTGCTCTGTCGAGTAAGGCCCACTGGCAGTTGCGTAAAGTGTCACAGGAATGTCAGAACTGAAAACGTTTGTTAGCATCAGGGCTGCACAGCAGGAGATCCAATTTTAAGTACTTATTGCCTGCAGAAAGAGAAGGCATGGATCAGAGATCCATCAAAGTTTTCTCTCCTCCAGTCCTAAGAATCTAAAAATATTAAACAGGCCTGGCCTGTCTGATCTCTGCTTATTCTTCCAGAGAAGACAATAACCCTCTAATATCAAAACACCAATAAAGCCAAATTCCTTTCAAATCTTAGAAGGAATGATTTTCCTCCTTTCTAGTTCCTATTAAATTTAAGAACATATTATTACCAATGTTAACATCACCACCATTTAACAATCTAGATTATTAGTGGTATAGCTGCAATGTAAATAACTTTTTCTTACCTGAATGTTCAGAGTTCCAAAGCCATATGACACATCTGTGATCAAAGTATTGATCTCTTATATCCATTTTTGCCTCCATGTTCCCATTAAGTGGAGTGTTTTAGTTGAAAGTGTGCTGTGTATGGTGCGATTGCTTTACAGAAATGTTTTATAGGTGGGATTGTCAATAACATGGTAAAACAGTAGCTAAGGCTGTGGACAGACTTCTCTTTTCCGTTACGCCAGTTAAGACACTTGTGTGTGTGTCTCCTGGGGAATGCCATCTTCATTTCTTTTAGACTCTTGGGGTAGTTTAAACAGTGAAAGATCACAGAATCATAGAATAACTTAGTTTGGAGGGGACCGAGGCCAGTCCCTTCCTGGAGCAGATCTAATTAGATCAGGTTGCTAGGGGCTTCCCCAGTTGAGTCTGGAACAGCTCTATAAAGGCCTGGGTTAACCCAGTCGGTCTTGAATCAAATCCAGGAGTGCTCATTCTTCCTGCAGAACTGTGGGAGTCTTGGCTCACAGATGACAAGGGCTGAGAAGTGTCAGGGGAGGGTGATATGTAGCCCCGCCACAACTGCACCCTGAGAGGATGTGCTTAATTACCTTTGCAAACACTTCAGAGCCTGCACACCTGCTGCTTTGGCTCAGGCCAGGCAGACGCAGTGTAAGCCAGGCAGTTCCCATGGCCTAAACTCAGATGCCACAGAAGATTCTGTGTAAGCTCTGTTAACTTATTAGCGAATGTACATTCTCAGCATTGCTCGGAAGCGGTGGCAACCTCCTTCTTAGTTTCCTTTGTGTTTTTGAATGATAACCATTGATCACTACCTGTCCTGTCTATAAGACTTTCTGTCTTATGATAATTTAGTGTAGAAATCTCTGCCTTCTAGTCTTTCCGAAAGTTTTCACTCTTTATCTGGATTTTGGTATGAATATCATTCATTTTGCTTTTCGTAGGTAAATGCCCAGTGAGGTTGAAGTGAAACAGTAATCTGGGAGAAAATCGCAGTAAAGGAAAACATGACTGAAACTTCTCCTGGCAAGATGGAGAACAGAAATAGGCGCACAATATGGGTCACAGCTTCTGGTGCAGTTAAGGGCTGTTGGTGGTGTCATCTGAGAGGGCTAGAAGATAAGCCAGGGACAGTGGTGTTAACTTGGGAGAGGTGATTTGATATTTATTGTTTGCTCAGATGTTTAAGTTGTACAGAATACACAGAACTAATGCTTATTTTTTATTAAATTACTCAAATGTAGAATGCTCAGCTCTAGACAGCAATATCCTGGGTTTGTAGTTGACCTAAGGATAATTTCAATGTACTTAATAAATCAAGTGCCCTCTTATTTTTACCAAGTGAAATTTTGAATTTTGAGTCACCAAAGGTGATGAGTAAAATACTGCTTAGAATACTCACTTGATGATTTTGTATAATCTGGATCATTTACTGTATGCACTCAGTTTATTGACGTACTGTACACCAGAGCTGCAAAAGAAGAACGATGCCTATGCGTTCAAAAAAAGATTGCTTTAAACTAAATCCCTGATTAAAAAAGTAAGTCTATACCTGTCAGAGGGACTTTAATCTCACTGTAAACATAGATGCCATTTTCAGCATAGGTATATGCCTTCATAGGTACATACCCTTTCAGCATAGGTATATATACCTGTATACCTATAGGTATATATAGCCTCAAGACACAATTGAAGTGTTTAGGGATATCTGTTTGCCTACTTTAGTACATACAGAAACAGCACAAAGTATTACTTTATGAAGAAAAATTATTTGGTTGAAGCAGAAAAATTAATAAATCCATCTCGCTGTTGTCTATGCTTATGTTTTCATCCTTTTATCTCATGTTTATTTTGGTTCTGCATTGTTAATGTTGGAGAACATACTTCCTGCTTTACACAAGGTGCTGTCATGTTATAGCAGTTCTGGATCTGCAATTTTCTTTTTTTGGTAATCATAGATCATGTATAAATTAATCTAAATGGAAATGTCTATCAAATAAGGACTTACTAAATCACACTCTGCATATTTTAAAGAACTACCAGCATCAATGCATAAAACCAGTGTAAACAGATTTCTTTCTTTGGCTGTCCTGACTATAAGAGGTTTAAATATATCTTCATCTTCTAGCATCAGGTGACAGCTGTCTCTGGTTATGTGATAACTACTTTTGCATTCATTTTCCAGTGGTCTGCTAAAGGTGTGCTCATTGTCTTGGCACATTCAGTAATGGAGAAAATGTGGGCAAGGTCTTGAAGAATACTCAGTGTACAGAATCAGTTAGATTTTGCTACCTGTGCCTGAGTTCACCACTGTCATCTTCTCAATTAGCTCCACTGAATTTAGAGAGATGACTCAAGACATGAGGAGCTCCTTAGCTTGAGAAGAGCTTTGGCAGAACTCGTTCTTCTGTAAATGCTGCACTGAGATTTTAGGCAGTCCAGAACTTTGTCAGCAGCAGCCCTGGAGCAGTACTAGCTTATGTAGCCAGAAATGAGTTTGCTATTGGGATGCTATGCTGAGGAAGACAGAGGTTTTACGTTAATGCTGCTGCTATTTTCGTTGTTGGCAGATGCATATGTGTGTGTGATGTAAAGACTCGAGGACAAGTCTTAGATACTGTGCTGTTTTGGGCATGTGTTTATCATATTTACGAACTCTGATGTAAGGAAGCATGCAACTAACACGTTAAGAGTTCACCTATCCATCTAAATTTGACTTACTGGTGTTAAAGCAAAAATTTGTTTCCTCGTACTTTTGAAATGACATGACAGTGTCCCCTGGTGGCGAGAGGGATGGAGTCCTGCTGGATTCGCAGCTTCTCTCTTTTTTTTTCATTTGGGTTGTGGGTTTTTTGTTTTGGGTTTGTTTTTTTTTTTAATTGGAAGGAATTGTGACATACCTGCGAAGAAAAAGGCGATTGTTTAAACTAGTAATGATTTATAGAAGAATGTTATAGCATGCATATCTTGTAGATATGTGTGGCTAGTATGTATCTAGGGCTCCTGTAATTATGAAGGCAAAACAGTTGTTCTACCTAAAAACACGTAGTGCTTCACATGCAGAGATGGAGAGAAGGATGTTTCTCTTAAATAAAAAATGTGTTCCTGTACCCGGCAGGAGGTGTAGTATAATAAATTATTTCACAGCACATTCCTAATTAACTTGCAATGACAGTACAGCATGGAAGTTCCCAAGTCACTCAGTTACTAGATCAAACTGAAACAGCCCTGACTAGGTCTTCCAGGCACCCACATCGTACCATTCCTGATACGTGCTGCAGCCTCTGGGCCATGTATTCCCACTCACTCATTTCCTTTCTCTCAGTAGTCTTACAAATCAGATTTTTGGTGTTGCATGCTGGAATATCTTATATGTAATTAGTATAAAGTGCCCTTATCTACAATAGCTTAATGACTGATAGGTAGGGCAAGGACAAGCTTCTTAAAGACATTTCAAGTAACATTCCTCTGTGTATGTATTATACGCATGTGGCACATCTGCGAGAGTTTATTCTTCAAAAAAAAAATTTTATTTTTTTTTTTTTAAAAGCAAGTTTGAGAAGAATGAATTCTGGAACTTGCTGTAGAATGTGGTAGATTTCAGTATAACTTTGCTTATTGAGCTGTTTTCACTGTATGTCCCTTAAAAACAAATCAAAACAAGAAAGCTTTAAGCTTGGCTAGACTGATTTATTTAATTGACTAAGAGCTAGATCCTGTGAAGTAGCATTTCACAGACGGGTGTTGCAGTTGATGACCACATCAAATGTGAATGTGCAACAGAATCTTATTTGTCAAGGTGGGTGCATCCCACTGAACAGAAGTGTGACTCTTGTTCTACGAACAAGTGACTGTGTTTACATTTATATTTGTTTATAAACTATTGACATTGAAGCCAGGAAATATTGGCAAAATTATTACATAATAGAGCATTAAGGGATCACAGTAGAACCTCCTGGCACTAAAAGCTATTAATCTATTAAATGGGAGTGGAGACTCATTTATTTTCCCTATACGTGTGCGTATGCTAGAGAGAGCTGCAAGCCAGAGACTTAACTCTGAACGCCCTTGACCTGTAGAGCTCAGTGTTAGGTCTCAATGTTTAATGCACTCTCCATTTTCATGTAAGTATGGCTTCATCTCTCAAGATTAAGGAACAGAAAATGATTCACTGCATCAACGTATGAATGACCGCTTGAAGAAAGGAGGCCTATTTTGAATATTAATAGCAGAATTCAGTTAATCCATATACCAAGGAAGACAGAAAGTAGGTTTTTAAGCACGTAATAAAAATAACATGCAGATTTTCAATGGAACAATGCTCCTACTACTTTGGCAAGTGTTTTTCATTGAAACTCCTAGGGAGAAGGTTTGGGGATTTTTATGTTTTCAATGATATTGCGTAGTGTAAGCTAATAATATGATGGAAAGGTTCAACAAGCACTCCAGATATTTGAGTTTTTCATGAATAAAACCAGTTCTAGATGAAATGTGGAACTGGTTATGAAATCTAACCCAACTTAAATCAATGTAAAGCCAGTAAATCAGAATTGACTTTATCTTAATTTTTGCTGTTGTGTCTAGACCTATTCTTTACTTACTGTAGCACTGGGCTTCAAAACATTTTTTTCTTAGATGATGTATGAAAAGTATGCCATAAATGCAACATGTCGAGGCTGCAGTACCTAGGCACAGCATTGGGAAGGTCAGATTTTCAGGTTTGACTGGCTCTGCAGGGGCAGACTCTTGCAGATACAGAAGTCAGCTGCCATCTGTGTGCATGTAGGAATTGTTTCTTCTCTTTTTAAAGATGTAGAGTGTGGGTGTCACCTGGCATTTCCAGATGTGAGCATTTGCCTAGATAGTAGCCTTTGCATGCATGAGTAATGGAATTACTGAAAGTAAAGAATGCTAAGTTTTCATCAAAATTCTACTGAAAAATCTCCCTTCTGTAATTATATTGTGGGCAAAATCACAAATGGACAGTAGTTGTTGGATGACTATGTATTTCTTGTAAAACACCAAAAAAGGAAAGTAGTTCACTGGCAGTGACATTCACTGTGAAATTTACTGAAATGCAAAATGAACTACAGGAAAAAAAAAAGGGGGGCAGGCCACTTTAGATGAGAGAGGTGAGCTGAGTGGCTATGCCTGATGGTCACTTTGGAGCATCTTCCCCATCAGGTTGAATGTGATATTTGAAAATCAGGGGGGGAAAGACCTTTCAGGGGCCGGAAGTAGTTTAAGTCAAGATCCTCTAGATTTCACTAGAAAATCAAGACATTTTATAGTGAGAATTAAATCTCAGGCTGAGAATTATAACAGGTTGGAGATGGCTGGTCCTCTGACATGAGCTACTTACTAGCAACATGAGGGCTCTACCATGTCCCATCTGTTGGTTGATGGGTAAGGCACTTGGCATTTGCCCCTTATATCTGTCTTGCTGTACTCATACCTGCTGAGGAATTCAAAGTAAAAGATGTCCTTCTCTGCCCTCGTCTCTACTTTTTTTTTGTTCTCTCTGCAGTCAGTCTTAGAGAAAATTACCCTATTCTGTTATGATCCTCTGCTGCCTGCTATGGGAGCTCGGCCTTTCTGGCAGTGCCCTGTTCTACCCTATCTTAAGCCCAGCACAATGATTAAATATTAACATATATTTGGGCTTTTTACCCACTGAATGCTGGGTTGTTTTTAAACTTCAAGGGAAATCCTCAAAGTTGAAGTCATATTTGTTGGAAGTAAGAAAAATGTAGTAGTTATTGTTGGGGAAATTTTCAGATTATGGCTGTTGTAAATGGCTGCATAAATCCTGTAAGGAAATTTAAAAAAATGGATAGAGAAATGGCTTTCTCACAGAGAAATGATTTGGGGGCCTAACTGCCCTTTCTACCTTAGAAAATGGTCCCCTTAATTTTCAGCTACACAGCTGAATTGTTGAGAAATGTTGTGTTTAGCTATTCCAGAGCTTCTGTATTGGAAGAAGCGATAGCATTTTTTTATCTGAACAGTGTCTCACCCAGCCATGGATGAGTGCAGTTGTAGTTTGGATATTTCAACAGCTTGATTTTTCTGTACAAAAATAGAAAATGTCTGATATGGAAATGTTGCTTACAAACACAGCTAGTCTAATTTATGAGTTTTCTGAATGTCTATTTACTCTGCTAAGAAAACATGCCAATTAGCTGTAGTGACACAAAATATTTTAAGCCATAATAAACAAAACAAACCAGACTCACTGGTGTTTTGATGTATTTGTTTTCTAATTTCTTATAAATAATGAACACACTTTCCCTGTGGTTAGAGAACTACTAGAGGTCAGATCTGGATCCAACTTCCACGTTTGGCCAATTAAAGTACAGTGAGACAAATGAAAATGGTGGAAGAGGATCTCAAATACCGTGGAACTAAGAGTCTACATGGGATTTTGGTTACCTCTCAATCTCATCCCTAAAATTTCACGTCCAGTTAGTGAATCTTCCTCCATTCCCTCATTGATTTTTGTTGTTAGCCCATCCTTTCATTCAGGAAGAAACCCAAAGTGAACATTTTACAAAAACATTTTCTTTCTCAACACTAATTCACCATTTTTCTCCTCTTGCTTCACATAATTTAGTTCTCACAAATTCTATGATCCTACATAATGTCTGATGGATTTCTAATATCTTGTCTACTTTCATATACTCAAAAACAACTTGGAGAAAAGCTGGCAGGTTGCCATCTGCGCTGCATAAGGCATTGGCTATGCATAAACATGGGTGTTGCAGCATGAGCTCTGAGCCCCACGGGCTCACTGGGCAAGTTTCAGGATGAGAACTTGAGGAGGGATTCAGCAGAGATGCTGGTATGAAATAAGAGTGGCCTGCTTTACCTAAAGCTGATCAGGAGTCCGCGTGTCTCAGGAGACCTCAAGTTTTATCTAGGTGCAGCATCACCTACCAGCTGTCAGAGATCTGGCAGCTGCTAGAGTTCGGTACCGCTGTAGCAGGATCCTTTTGCTCCTGTTGTGCCTTGCATGCCATCTGCTCATACCACTCTTGCCAGCTGAATAAACTAACTTTCCACCTGCTTTGTGCTATCAGTGTCATGCAAAACAAGCGGATCGGATATAGAAGCTTGCTCTATCTGTGGTAGTAATTATAATTTGTTTCAGCTCGCTCACATGGTGTATGAAGACATTCTAATATCATAACTGTAGGGAAAACAAAGCGGTGTGGGTTGACTGAATTTAAAGGAATTGTTAATCGGAGTAATAGACTTTTGAAATTCCAGAATAAAGGTAACATAGTTTAGATCACAGATTATGGGTACATAATAATTAGGTAATACCCTTCCTATCATGTATTGTTTGATTTACAGGAAATTAGTCTGAGAAATAAGTTTTAAATAGATAATTTGTCTCAGGTTTCATTGCAAAGCTGTAAATCCTGGAGAAATGAGCAAAATAACCCAGAGCAGTGCCGTAACTGCCTGTGTGACACTGTCACCCATACAGCAAGGTTGCGAGAGAGAAACATCAAGAGTAATATTAATAGTGTTTAAAGTATACTGGGTCTTACCACTAATAAAGTGAGAATTTCTGCATTTTATGCATATAACTTCATAAACAGCACAGTAATGTTCATTTATTACTGTGAGGTGGTTCAAAACACAACCTATAGATACTAAAATTAAAATTGCTTTGGTGAATAAGACTATATTACTGCTTTCAGATATCTTTTAAAATCAGAACCTCAAGTTAATAATGGTTAACAAAGAATCGAAACATTAATGCTGTCACCTGAATAATTGACTTGTGACATACAGATATTTTAGAAGATTAATTGTGATGCTTAGCCAACAGAAATATTCTGTGCCAAAAATAGCATGCAGTTAAAATGGAAAATAATTAAACAATCAATACGTGATCCAGAAATGTCTCATGTTTTATTTTTAATCTTGCAAATGGTTCATATGAATTCAGATGAACAGTAGAATTGCTTTAAGAGATATTCTGTGGTGTGCCTCTACAGCTCAAGGCAATGACTGGGGTTTTATTTGGAAGGGTGGAGGGAGGAAACCACTGACAAATCAGCTGCACTTTTTCAGCGGTTGAAGAAAATAAACCTACAAAATAAATTAACGTATTAAAAAATCGACAGTTTTGAGGTTACCCTACATCAAACTGATTTAAATTAATTCCTAAATTCTGAAACTTGGAGAGGTGGATTAAACATCTGTGCACAGGCTGTTCAAAGGTTTGATTTCTGGTAATGAAAGCGTGGTTATTTAATACATTAGCGCATATTTTTAAATCACATTTTCTTAGAGATGTAGTAGTTAGGCAACACACACTTTTTTCTTACTAATTTAAACTATGTCTTCAAAAGAATGGATTACGTGTATGGTTGTACACATTGTCAGTGATGGTGACCTTTTGCTCTTGTTGCTCTCATTTGATCTGGTGGTTTTATTCCCCTTCAGGCATGCCTCAAGGGCTGCTTGCACAATATGCATGAATTAAACTGATCAGACTAAGTTTCTGACAAAGAAACTGGTATTGTGAAAATGTTAAATCCTGTCAGGTAGAATCATAAAATCGTTAAGGTTAGAAAAGACCTTTAAGATCATTGAGTCCAACCATAAACCGAGCACTGCCAAGCCCACCACTAAGCCATGTCCCTAAGCACCATGTCTACATATCCTTTACATACCTCCAGGGATGGTGACTCCACCACTTCCCTGGGCAGCCTGCTCCAGTGCTGGACAACCCTTTCAGTGGATAAATTTTTCCTAATACCCAGTCCAAACCTCCCCTCACACAACTTGAGGCCGTTTCCTCTTGTCCTATCACTTGTTACTTGGGAGAAGGGACCTATGATTTATTTGTGAACAAGGAAAACCAATTCTGTTTTCTTTTAGCTCTTGTGTGTGTAGTTTAACAGTATTGTGGGTTTTGTTCGAATCGTTGCATAAAGTGACCAGATTAACTTCACTTACCTGCATCATCATACTAGTTTCCATTACGGTAATACCACCAAGCTAGGTGCCCTCTCCCAGCTTGCTTTCCACAGCTGCAGTAGGTCAGGTTAAATGCTTGATATTTGGTAGCATCTTAAGCCATAGTAATATTCTGTCTCTCGTTGGTTTGCTTTGGGGTTGTAACAGGTTCAAAGCTGGAAGCACATCTAAATTTTCGTTTGTGCACGTGTCTATACTTTTTTGCCTATATTGTCTTTACAGTGTTCTTCCAGTAGGCTTTGGAGTATTTTATTTATTTGCAATTTGTGAAAGAAACACCATGTGTGGACTATTTTCTCATGACCCGTGAAAGAGTTTCAGTGCTCTTCAGCAAGTGTGGTTTTTGGGTTTTTTTTTTTTACTATTAATCTCCCCTGTTTTGGCCAAAGTTATTACATTGTTGCCGCCTTTCAAAGAAATGTAGCATTGCTTTTTCATAGAAAATGTACCATTAAATTGCAGATGTCGTGGGAGAAAGCACTGTAACTGCAAGAAAAGAGATTTGACATGCAAATATGTTGGGATCTAGTTCCATTCTTGCTGAAGTCAGTGGGAGTTATACAATTGACTTCAAATGGGAACGGGAGCAAACTCACGATGCTGAAATTAAAAATGTAAAGACCTTGCTGTTTAATCAGAAATGCATACTATTATTCTGAAGCCAGGTGGATTTACAGTGTAGCGTTGCTTAAAAGTTAGTAGTTTGAATTATTCATTTAATGAAGCTCAGTAGTGGATTGCAGAAGAGTCACGTTCTGCTGTTCTAAAGGCAGCAGAGATCTGGTCCTGACCAGCAGCGAGCACTCTCCACTGCCCCGGTGTTACAGGGACCCGAGGTGGTTCCTGATAGCAGCGGCAGCAGCGGGGTTCCCAGTCCTCCCTCTGGCCACCTGGGACCTTCGGTCCTTTCCTAGAGGGACAAATGGCTCACTGGTTTACGTAGGAATCTCCCGTTGTATTTCACAGCTGCTTCCTGATGATAGTTATGGTTTATGGCTGCATAAAGCAAAGTGGTAACATCTTTTTTTACAGTTGACTTTTTTTCTTAATGGAGCATTTTCGAGCAGGTGCTTGGGTCACTACATAGTGTGTGTTCCTTATGCAGGTGTGCATAAGCCGTTTTTATGTGTAAATACAGAGGGGTTTCTTTTGTGTGTTACCTTTGTAATTGATTTTAAATGTGTTTTGCTTAAACATGTAAAAGTATTTAGCTGTGCCGTTGCATTCTGGTGCATGTCAATGCAGTCATTGTTTGGGAAAATGATCTTTCCAAAGCTTTAACAAGCAGTAGCAGTAAAAAAAAAAACACCTTAGCTTTAGTTGAAAGGTGTTGCTTCTTAGGAAAGCCTTTTATTCCAGAAAACCGCACTTGGAAAAACTTCCAAAAGCAGTTTTAAACCTGCAGTGTTTTCTTTGCCAAGAAAGTTAAGCACTGCTTCTTAAAGCACTGATAAAATGTACAGACCTCCTTCGGAAAAGCTGAGATATACACTGTTGCTCTGCTTTCAGCCTCCTTTTCTCCTTAACAGTCCTTTCATTAAATTCTCCTCAACAGCCCTATATATCCTCTGCATTCATGGCAAGATATAGCAGTTTTATAGAAGACACAGTTTCATTTGTCTCACTTGTGTACACTGTATTAAAGCTGGGGCTGTTACTGCAGTGTGCTGGGCTTCTCCTAAAACACAATAGTGCTAAGGATGTCTGCCACTATTAGGTAATCTATTTCACTTCAAAGTAGATATGTAAGAACCTTTGTGTGTTTAAATTTCTCTAAATTTTATCTGAGGTCTTTTCCATTAAGTGAGAAATATATATATATAGTGTTTTTAATATATTATTTCTTTTAGTGTCTTTTTTCTTTTCACTCCTTCAAAAAGTGACTATTTGGAAAAAGAAAAAATATCTCCCTAAAGGAATAAGGGTTTAATTACAAGGTAAAAAAAAAGAGGGTTTGTTGGATTATGGATGGACATTCTGTTCCAGCACAACCAGATTAGTTGATTTGGAGTTGACCTTTGTGGAGAAATGATCCAAAGGCTGTCAAATGAGTAGGCGTTGTGAATTTTCACCTTCCACATCCAGGCGTGACTGTGAAATGTTTCTGTTTGCCTTTGCATACCATGGCACTTCCATTTCCGTGAAAATACAAGTCTGTTCTAGTTCTTCCCAGAGGTGAATCATGGTCAGGTAGCAAAAGCCTTGCTGAAGAAACTTGATTTGTGGTGGCGCTGTGTGAAAGTGCCTGCCGTGGCAGAGCTGGACCATGGAGGAGGTGCTGAGTGATGATGTCTCCTCCTGCAGCTCAGAGCAGCGCATCCATTTTAAACTATAGGAAATAGGGACTGTAGCTGTGGTAGTACTGACTATTAACGAATAGGTTTCTCTCTGCTCCAGCTGAAAACCATTCCCAGTTTTGTCAGTGATGAGTGTGTGATCTGCTGGAATACAGTATAGAAAATTAACGACCATCTCTGTACTTACTAACTTGCAAGATCCTGGTTAAGGAAAGGGGTTTGGTAAATTACAGTTTCCTGAGGGGGGAAATAAATAACATTTGCTTCACAAAATTAAACTGATTATCCGCATTTGAAATTATCCCCAAAGAGTGCTTAGAATTTCTATTTTAAAAAGGCTTGCTTGCTAAAGCAGATAAAATTTTCAGATTCGTAAAGCTGCCACTAAATGCTAAAATGTACTTTTGAAAGAATATAGGCTAAAGAAACTTTTGATGGGATCTCGAACAGGCAGCATTTTTGAATGTCATGGATCATCAAGTACAGGATAACACTGAGTTTTTCATTTTGAGATGATGAGAATTTCTCTATGATTTTTTTTATACCTAAGTGAAAAGAGATTAGACTGAGCCTTGAAATGTGTCACATACAATTTTGTGATATTTTTATACTTGTCTCTTTACGTTGCTTCCCTCCTTTGTTCTTTGTATGAAAGAGGAATGCAGATCTGCAACAGGTTTTCCCCACTGCGAGGGAACCAGCCACCATTTGCTCTCTGTAGCCCCACGAAGTGTCTGTGAGTTCAGAGGTGGCTGTTTGGCTGCTCTTAAGTGAGTCTTTACGATACAAATAAGTAAAGTCTTCCTAACAAGAATCACTTATGAAACCTGATTCTAGTCTTCTAGCATTTGGTTTTTGCTGTCAGTAACAAATGCTTTTTAGGAGAATGAAGGAAAATATACCCCTTTACAACAAAACAACAAAATATTTTTTTAATATATAAGCAGGAACTTGGGGTTGGTAGTTGCTACCCTCTGCCAGAAACAGCCCACACACAGAGCAACAGAGAAGGGCTGTGCCCCATGTGAAGGAAAATGTGTGAGCTCCACCTCCCTTCATGGGCAAGGACCAATGCGCCTCCCATGCAATGTGGTCATACATTGAATCACCTGCAAGAAAACAGCTCCTGAAGGTCTTTGCTCATCACCAGGGCTGCGGCTTTTATTCCTGCTCTGCAGTGCATTGGGGCAGAAGAGGGCTTCCTGCCACAGCTCCGGACACGTGTGGGCTTCGAGACACCACTTTAGCAGACATGGTAGACTCGAGACAGGAGATTTTTCTGTTCCACCCTCTTTTGCCCTGCCTTTTGTAGCAGGGAAGGTGGCAGATCTGCCACGACGGCTTGCTGCCATCCCAGACTGTAGAATCGCAAAGAATCTGTCTGGTAAGCTTTTGAATGGCTCACTCCTCTGGGAAGAGGGTAATGCAATATTTTTGTCTGCTGTGAAAAGGAACTTGTCCTGAGTAGGAAACTTTTTGCCTTGTATGTATGCAACTGGAAGTGGCACTTTCAAATCTTTCTCTCTCTATGAAAACAAAATGTATTTGACTGGAGGATTTTGTTTTAAGCTGTCGGAGGGTGCATGTTTTGAATTCTCGCACCCTCCGTGTTCTCGTAACCTCTGCAGAATCCTCCACAGTACTATATTTTCTACCTAGCCATCTCTATTACACAAGTCAACTGTGGTTCCCTGATATCCCCTGGGTATATCACCATCAGGGTCATCACCTCTTAGTGTTTCTAGAAGAATGTTGGCTAAAATGAACTATGGCAAAACACCTGGAGCAGATGTCATTTTGATCATCTTGATATTTAGAACATTTTGTGCAGCTCCAAGGTTTCAAGTGCTCTCTTGCCTTTCCTGTAATTGAAGGCAATAAGCAGAAATACTGGGTGGGGTTTTTTCTTTTTTCTTTCTTCACTTGTTCTGTTCCAGTAACAACCTGTTATTCTTGGGCTGGTTTTCCTTTTTTTGTCTTCTTTTTTTAATTATTTTTTTTTCTTGCATGTCTGTGGGTGTTTTTGTTTTCTTTTTTTTTCATCACAGTATAACCTTTTAGTGAATGTGGCTGCTGCATCAGAGCTGTGTGCCTATAGCAGATAATCATAGATATTAACAGCATCCGTATTCTCATTTGTGTGAACAGGTTTGACAAACATAGTTGAATTGTGAGGGGATATTGAAATGCAAAGGGAATACAGAAATGCTTACCATTAAGGATGTTTACAGAAATCCAATTTACTAATGAGCTGGAAAGCCCACACCATTTTTTTTTTTATTTAAAGCACAGAAAATAATTCCTACTAAGCGGGGCAGAGCTGAAAGACATTGTAGACCGCTCACCATTGTGGAGCTGTACATTTAGCAATGTATCACAGTATGTTGCTCTCATAACACATCAGCCTAATTACTTTCCAAAAGGCAGTCAAGGATGTTTGAAGCATCTTCTCATTTGATATCCATGATGAGTTTTGAAAGACAGCATTGCAGATAATGTCAAGGAAAAAATGCATCTATTAATTTTAATCTTCATACTTTGCCACGTGGGGTGCATTCGTCCCCAGCATCTCATCACTGTCATTTGACGAACGTAAAGAATCTGATGTCTCGCTTGACACGGTATCAGTGGTTATGGGGCCATGCAGCCAGCTTCAGGGAGGAGCTGAGGTGTGAGAGTTGGTCTTCCTTCAGCACTGACCCCCGTTAGTACTGACAACATGACAGCCTGTCGAGTTGCTTTTTCCTACTCTCACCTCATTGACCACAATGCTTTTTAGTGTCCCTGAGGATTTTTTTTTCTCTTGTCCTGCTGTCTTTTTTTTTCAGGCACTGTTATTGTAAAAGAAAAATTATTATAGTAAAAAATACCTTTTTAAAGATAAAAATCTAATATAAGTTATGTTTCCACACATATGTTTCAATGCATGTCAAAGATAACAAGAAGGGCTTCTTTAAATACATCAACAGTAAAAGAAGACCGGGGATACAGTGCACCCACTGCTGAACGAGGAAGGAGCCCTGGTAATGCAGGATGCAGAGAAGGCAGAGTTACTGAAAGCCTTCTTTGCAGCAGTCCTTACTGCTAAGGCTGGCCCTCAGGCATCCCAGCCCCCAGGGAAGAGAGGACAAATCAGGAAAAAGGAGGACTTACCATTAGAAGAAAAATCATCTTCCCTGTGCGGGTGCCAGAGCAGGGGCACAGGCTGCCCAGAGAGGCTGTGGGGTCCCTTCCCTGGAGACATTCACCCCCCCCGGACGCGGCCCTGTGCCCCTGCTCTGGGGGTGCCTGCTCACGCAGGGGTGGGACGGGGTGAGCTCCAGAGGGCCTTTCTAACCCCCGCCAGTCTGGGATTCTGTGACATCAAGCAGTTGTTATTTGACTAACAGAATAAAGTATTGCACAAAGAAAATACAAGTAGGACTTTTGACAGTAATGTAGATTGTAAGAAAATTCTTTTGTGTTCATCAAGACACTGTGCTGATAAAGTGAATTCAAGTGCCCTTAATAATGCCTAAGCAAAATTAACTTCATCTTACGCTTTCTGCATGTATCTAACAGTTTCTTCATAGAGCTTGGATGTGGTCCATGTGATTTTGAAGTATTCTGCTTTGTTTTTAATTGGGTCTGTATTTTTGTTTGCTTGTCTGTTTGTTTTGACATGCTGCCTCAGTGTTCTATGATTAATTTGGCAGCAAATTTACTTCTGTTTTCTGATTTTGTGGCCGGCAGAAGAGATGGTGCACAAATGTACAGTTTGGGATCACACTCTCCTTGGGGACAGGAGTAGCGCACATGAGGCCAGCCTGATCTGGCTAATTAGGGCTGAGGGGAAGGGAAACGTATGTCCTTTCCTAATGCTTGACCCATCCTGTGTTGTTGTTTGTTGTTTTTTTTTTAATTGGTGAACCTTTATGTGCTGGGGAGTGAGTGGGAAGGCTGGGAGAGAACCTAGAGAAAAACCTCATCTTCCCAGGTTGCAAACACTACTAATAAACATCTGCTGTCCTTTCTCCTGTCCCCGCAGTGCTGTATCTGAAGCCAGTTAAGCCTCCAAAATGTACGTCTTCATACGCATCAAGTTGATAGATATAGATGGGGCGATGACGCAGTGCTTTGTAGGGCAGCTGCTACATGGTGGTGATGGTGGCTTGGCCTGGTCGCAGCAGGAGTCCGTTTCTTCTGTGGTCGGGTCTGAGCGGGTTGTCAGTCTGTCCCCAGGGTGACCCAGGAACATTGAGTTGGAGCTGGTTTAAGTGTTTACCTTTTCCTCCAGGTATCAGCTGTGGTGTAGCAGAGTCCGTGCATGGCTCTTACTGTGGGACCAGAGCCTGAATGATCTTGCAGGGTACTCCAGTGCCAGTTCTAGGCACTGTGCTGTCAAAAGCACAAGCTATACCCGTGAGGGGAAAAAGATAATTTCTGCTAACTTCTTCCAGTCTTGGTTCTTGGGATTGCAGGAAGTGCAGCATTTTTTTAGGCGGTAATATTGATGTTCAAGAAGCTGTGGTCCCTTCAAAAGCTAAACGCGTGTGTATTTTGTGCGCTTGACCTTTTAGCAATGGCAAATACAGTAACGCTTTTTTATAAAATACATTTGTCTCAGCAGTCCTTGACCTGGGCTCAGTAAATGAAAATGTACTAGCAGAGCTGTATCCCCACAGGATCAGAAGAGGGACATCGTAAGCGAAGGAGAAAATAAAGAAAAATGTGCTAGTACTTGTGCTAAAGGATAGCATAGCAGAATCCACCTTCAGGCTGTAAATGTTATGCTTCTTATCAAAGACTTTATGCTTGGTGGATAGAGGGCACTCTCTACCTCTCTCCGGCTGCAAGTGGACGGTTGTGTTGGAGACAGCACTGTCCGGGCTGTGTGATGATGTAGGTCCCATCAACATGGTATCCTTCATTTTCAGTTGTTGTTATTATTTACAGTGTAGAGCCAGACAGATCATTCATCATTATTTAGTAGGATTTGAATCAGGATGGGCACTGGCAGTCTGAATTGGCACGTGGGCACAGGTGTTCTGCAGAGTCACAGGCTGCTGCTCTGCTGAGGAACGCTGCCTCCCTCTCCTTCGTCCAGTTGCCATGCCAGCCCAGGGTTTCCCTCTCTGTGGTCTTCATACTTGGTTTAAAGAAACAGAGATGTTGCTGAATGTAACTTAAAAACTTTGTTAAAAGTGCGTGGTATTTCAGGAGTACTTCTGCACTGGGAGGAAGTGAGACAAATTACCTGAGTGTTTTAAACTTCAGATATTAACACGTCAAATTGAAAATATCTGCATAATTTCTTTTGTCGTGTACCCTCGTAAGGTTATGTTTTGCCTTTGCAGACAGGGAGCAAAAATACCTCTTTCCCTTTTCTTCCCTAAAGAGTTGCCTTGCGAGAGTAGAGAGTATTGCACAACGTAAGGAGACTTAAGGGAGATCCTGAATGCGGTTATGAGTATCGACAGGATGGGGGGGGTGTGTGTGTGTGTGGAGTGGGCTTCGTTCTTAACATACTTGAAATTAATAAATGCAGTTCATAAATTTGAGAGCACCCAATCCATGCGAAAATATAAAATCAGCTGTGGATTTGAAATCCAGTGATTATGTTGGGCTGACAATTGGATTTGATGATCCTAGAGGTCTTTTCCAACCTTAATGATTCTATGATTCTATTTCATTTTTAACATTTATGTTGCTTAAAATTGGTTGAGTAGTTTAATAGTAACAAGGTTCTTCTAGAGTATAATTAGTTAAAAACTGACAATGTTTGATAAAATCATGCTGTGTTTAGGCCTGCAGTTGTTGCTGGAAATACTAGCATAGTGTTTTGGACGAGAGAACTCTTCTGTGCAGGAACACTGCGTTCAGAGGAGCACGTAGTTGTTAAAAACAGAATCTGGGAAATAAACAGGAATATCTGGGAACCTGTGATGACAGGAAAAGGAAACACCATGATGTGTTTAGGAGCAATTCGCTCTGCAGGCTTGTGTCAGGACCTACAATACAATTTGCAAATTTTTTTAAAATATTTTTTTTTTTGGTTTTAGCTACCTGTACGTTTGTGTAATTCTTCCATAGGGTTTGGAGAATTCTGTTTTAGAGGAGGTAGCCAGTACTAATGGCATTGAAGTACATTACTATACAGTTACTTTAAGAGTGTTTGTGAAAGGGTGGTATGTCTGTGGAGTTTTCTTTCTTTCCTTCTGCAAAACAGGTCCTGGATGGTTAAAATTAAGTGGTTGCAAAAAGTATATTGGAAACTTTGGGTTTCTTGGCACCTATTGACTTGTTGGAGTCATCCTTTTTGCTTGGTTCTATGTGAAATATATGCATTTATTGTCATGTTTGTGAAGTGAAATCTCTGTAACACCTGCAGTTTTCACCTTGGAGGTTACATGTGTTAAGATTAGGAGAGACAGACTGTGGTGTGATAGCCCTTTCTAGTCACGTTTTTTGTTTCACAGCAAAGTGTTTAACCAAAAAGAGAAGCCCAAGTGGGAAAAAAAAACCCTGTAGCTGCATTGCAAGGAAAAGTGGCAAATATAAGGGATGGGAGGGTTGTCATACCTACTTTATTATTGAGGGAGTAGTTTAGGATGTATTCGCTTTCCCTGTCAGTATAAGAACAATTTGTTTCATTTCTTTCACCTTAAATATTGTGAAGAAATAAAAGCTGTTGGGAAAATTTTGAGTAGACATCTGAAGGACAATTCAGCTTTGACTGTTACCCTATTTGAATCAATCACTCCTACAGGTTCTGATCTTTTTTTTTTTTAAGATGGAACACTTACCTATTTTCCAAGCTTTTTTTTTCACATACAGCAAAACAGAAAAGATCACATTTGAGTGAAAGCTATAACAACCAAATACCTGTCATCATGAAACCTGCCTCGAGCCAAAATGAAGGATGAGGTTTTGTATATTTGCTTTAAACCCATATTCCCCCTTCCATCCCCTTCTTCCCTGAGCAGAAGATTTCACTTTATAGTCATAAGGACATCATCAAATTGAAACATTGGAGGTGGCTTCACTGACAAGGGAATGGGAGTTGTGCCGGTGAATCCATTCAGGGAAAACAGAAGAGTGAATCCAAGTTTTCCACTCTGTGGGTGAGAGCTCTGATGCTCTTTCTTTTACCCTACAACAAGGCTAAGGAGCAGCAATGTTTTAAGAGGAAAATATCAAATATTAGTGCGTTTTCTTCAGAGCCTGATTGTAGTGCTACATGGTAAACTTTCTAAAGACAGGATTCATCATCTCAAGGAGACACACAAGGATCTCGATTTTTGCTTCTCTAGGGCTTATATGTGAGCGCTGAGCAGTTTAGCTCAGTCGCAACTGACGTGTCCCAAGACATGGGAGGTGGCGTAGCTGTAGGCAATGAAAGGAGTTTGAAATAAAGCCATGTGCTTATGAAACATAGACATGTGTGGCTGCTGCCTAGCGCTTACCAGGAGTTTTCAGGAAATCACTTTTGGGTTTACCTTCCTACTGCTACATACTGCTGTGACCCTGACCTTTAATGAGGGGTTTTACAAGTGTCTTACTCACCACAGCATTTTAATTCCTTGCTCCTGGCAAGTTGCAGTGTTTTGAAACTGCAACCTCTATGGGCCTTCCAGGTAGTCCTTCAGGAGACTTTCCATGCATTTTGCTGGGGCAGATACAACTAGCACTTCTCTGGGAATAAAAAAACTTGCTAATTTTTACACTGGGCAGGCAATCAGGGTGAAATGAGAGAGCTGCCTGAAGCCTTATCTCTGTTAGGGCTAGCAAGAGAATCCAGATACCTTGCTCTTTATTCCATTGCAAAGGTCATCTTTAAATGTTGTGACCTTCTGGTGTACCTGCATAGAATTGACTTCAATGAGCTCATAATTTTTCCTTTTGATATAGAAGAAAACATTTGTAAGAACAAGTACTTCAAATTTTTTGTGCTGTTCCTAAATTTAATCACAAGAGTCTGAGAGTTTTAACTGATCTCATTGAAAATAGAAATACTGTAATTTAGGGACTCTCTGTTAAAAATGAAACAAGCCATAGAACACGCACTCCGAAGTAACAGCAATACCTGCTGTTTTCAGTCCATGCAAATGCTGTAATAGGTCCCTTCAATGCAGCAGCGACTGCAGGTGAGTGCTGGCATATGTGAACACTTAATTCTCTGAATAGGCTTCCTTAGAAAACTAGTGAAGGCGGAGAAAGACTGCTTGTACAATTTGTTCATTTCAAGGCAATTTTTATTTTTATTGGTTTAGTGTTATGCTTTGTTTAACAACTTGGGTAAAGACTGGGTCATATTAGCATTATATTGGTAATGTGCTCAATGAAAATACTTTCCATAGTGTGCTTCCTGGCCTCAGTCTTGCTTGTAGCATCAAAATTCTGCGTTTCAGCTGTATACTGCCTGTGTTTCTGCGAGATGATCTTTTGACAGTATTATTCTAAATTCTGGTTTGCATGGCTTGATTTGGTTTGCTTTAAAACAGAGAGAGGCTTCAAGAGATAGTACTGAGCATTGATTTCTCTATGTGTTTTCTTCATGTGGGTACACCCATTTGAAGCTGATTAAGTTGAATGTGCACAATTAACACATACTAGAGGTAGCTCTGAGTGCATTTCTGATCTGCTGGTTGAGGCAAACTTTTACACAAAAGATGACAACCATGGAATTTTATCCAGCTGTTTCCCAGCATGACATTTTCTTGTGGATCTGTTTCAGCAGCACGTAGCATCTGTTGCATTTTAAAGGTGAAACTTCAATTCTGTTTGCTTTGTTCGCCTGTCATATAATACTTTCTTCTGTGTGCCCTACGAATGTAGTTAATATTTTATAGCTTTGTTTGCCTAGAGTATCAAGCTTCAGGAGTACAACTGGAAATGTTATAAACCAGGGGAGAAAGCCTGCATTTTATATGGCTAATTCCAGTCATTTTGCAGTTTCTATCTTATGGCAAATCTTCCCTTCCAAACCCCTTCTTTGGTAACAGCCTTTACTTTTCATCAGCAAGAATAGCAAAGAAGTTGTATTTTGTCTGTCTCGCTGTATGTGCACAGAACCATATATCTGCAGATGACAAGCTTGCAAAGTGGCATGTTCCTTACTATAAGTGGAAAACAAATGCAAACCCATGTGATTATGGCTCGCCGTGAAAACATATTCCAAGAGCGCGTGTTATCTGAAATCAGAAAATAAGCTGTCCCCAACATCACATATCAGAATAAATGAACAATGAACTAGTTCAACATGATGATTTTCTGTGTCTGGAAGAAGCCTTCGTGATCATAAGTGCTATAGAGGAGGTGACTGTGAGTTGCGTTGTATCCATTAAGTACAGAGGAAGTAACCTAGTAAGTGATGTCTAGAAACTGGGGGTGGGAGGATGTGGGACTGGGGTGTCCAGAGTTACAGTATTTAGCTTGCTTTGTTGAGATCCCTGCCTACATTCAGCGATAGCTGTTCAAATTTTTCTTTACGTGTTCAAGTCTGTATTTTTGTTAAGGATAAATAAGCCACAAAATATTTTACCAAAACAAAAGTATGGCTTTCTGCACTCGCAGGCTTCCATGCAAATTATATTGGTGATTTGAAAGCAGAGATGAAACAAGGTGCTGAATTGACCCGGCCTGAAAAAAAGGCCTGCAACATTATTCTGTTAAAGTGACAAAACAGAGCTGATGTTATAGATCAAAGCATCGATCACATGAGCAGCTGGCACGAAGAGCGCCCTTCCTGGGTTCAATATTTAAAAGTTCAGCAGGTCATTGTTGAAATTTGACAAGTCAAAGCTAAGTCACCAAATGTATGAGAACTTCAAAAAAAGGACCTGTGCAATTACAGCCATGCTCTGAAAAATAAATGGCTGTGGACTGTGACTTTAGAATTAGGTAATTATTTTTTAAAGTTAAGCTTCTCAAAATGTTTGTGGTGATTATATTACTTAGTAAGACATTATTGCTTGAAATAACCTTCTCTATTGTAATTCTGTAAAGACTTTTTTTTGAAATTAGACTAGGTATGGTTGGTATTGAAGAAAAATCTTTTGCATTTATGTTCATGTAAGTTTCCTGGATGTTTTTGTCTCATTGCTTCTCTGTACAGTTAGTGCCAGTTGCTCTCCCTGTGAGGTGCTTTCATTACTGTGCTTGCAAAAGAAAATTAATACAAAAGCAGGTTTAATTCATTGAATTTCTTCCTTTGATATTTTTTTTAAATCAGGAGATTCCAGAATCAGAGCATACCCGCAAGGTACTGTTATATACACCCAGTTCATGGGGAAAATCTAGGCATTCTGATACATTTGTGTGGTTCCCTGACAAATTCAGAGTATGTAAAATCAGGATTTTATTATTTTGAATTTATTACATTCAGAGTTATAAAAGAAATTGTCAGATCTGAATTGAATGTAATAACTGCAATATTTCAGTGTGTCTGCACTGAAGACTGGAGTACAGATGAGAAATACCCAAGCTCAAGTGTGAAAGGCAGCCTGTGTTTGATCTCCTACAGGCAAGTTACATTAACCTCCTCTGGCATTGCCTTTGCTGCCATCCTGTCAACCCTTCAGGAAATGGCAATGGAAACCTGTACTTCATAGCCTTTCATATTCGGTAGATTGAATGTATTTCTTAGTTACAGTCACCCGTGATTGCTGCCTATGGTTCCTAGTGAAATTCCGAACACTGCTGTTTTACTTACTGTTCCTCTCTAGTCAGTATACATTATTGCTCTACACTTGTGCGTCCCCCAGACTCCGTCACGCGTGGGAAGTGCAGAGCCTGGAGGAGGGGTGCTGAAAGCAGGAGGGGTTCTCGGTCTCGGCAGGGCTGAGAGACCACAGGGAGATTCCAGTATTTGGGTTATGTGAGGCAGTTTATCAGCAAGGTAGCTAGCTCTCAATAAAATATGTTTTTCATGCTAGTATTTCATGAACCGTTGCCTTTATACCTCTCTTTCATAGTAGGAGTTTGTAATCTTGAGATCTGAAATAAATAGCCATTTTTAAAAGGTGTTTTTTAAGGAAAATGTCATTCCTTAAGGCTCTGAAAAGCTACAGGAGGAATAGGTCCCACAAACGATACTACCAGGAGTAGAACATAACTGTTTACATTTTGTTCAATAACTGGGAAATGCTGGAAGGGGCTGTGTGGATGGGTGGAGGCATACATGCATATGTGGATTTTACCTCAGCTGGTAATTTTTAGTACTTAAGGAGAAGCTAATAATACTTAGAATCAGATTGGTGTTACATTCTTGAAGACAAGACAAATAGTAGAGGAAAGCAGAATTACTTTTTTTTGTGGTTTTGCCTTCTGTTAGGTTATTTTCTTGTGGTGAGGTTGTTCAGAAAGTGCTCGGCCAGAGTTGTTAATGGTGTCTCTGACACTAACTCTGCTTCTTTCTTTGAGTGGTGAGCCTTTGTTTCAGCATCTTCTCTATGGATCTTTTTTTACTAATAGATCTTTTAAACATTACACAGTGTCACCAAAAAAAAAAAAGAAAAGAAATTTTGGCAGCTTTAGAGCTCTGTTGAATGTCACTGGTACTCAGTTTAGAAGAAAGATGGCCTTCATGGTAGGAGAAAAACATCAAAGCTAACAGTTCTGCAATGGTATTGACACCTGGTTTTGTAACAAAGTTAGTCAAGCTTTAGTTCTAGCTTATGAAAGCTCTCCGTGTGTTGTGCAGTGATAAGGGAGCTACACTGGAAATGAGAGGTATGTGACCATCAGAAGCAAAGAAAGATATTAAAAGAAGCATCAATAGAGTTACATCATATTTAAACTTACATTTCAGGTTGATAGTGCATGGATGACTGCTCCAGAGGAGAACCCCTGGAATGGGTATTTGTATGCATAATACAAAGCGGGAGCTTTGTTAGCTTGCTTGCAAGGAGAACGATACACAAAATGTGCATGGTCTGTAGCTAATAAGGTGGATTTTATCATGAGAGAAGGAAATTGGAGTCGTATTTAAGTGATTAGAATTGCATGAATAAGCTTGTGTTGCATACAGTGATAAATACGTAAAATAGCCAAATGCAAACTGCTGTGAAAACGTGTATAGACAGCTGTTGTTCCAGATGTCTGAAACGGCTTAACTACTGAATGTCTTTTAAGTACCTTATTGCTATTGTTTGCAGAGCTCTCAGGTAGGATCAAGAGCATTAAATCAAAAACCAGGGTACCCTAAGAACAGGTGATTGGCTTTTCAGATGAGCATGACTTAGGGAGTGGTACACTAATTAGACAATTCAGGGTGTTTTTCCCAGGAAGCCTCCAGAAACTTTTCTGAAAACCTTCACAAAACAAGCACTTCTAAAAAGTCCCTCTGTATAACTGGTTTAAGAAACCTGGCTGAAGTTATGGACCTGGAGACCATAAAAGTTAGGCTCAGAGCTTTTGAAAACACAGCCAGCAATTGCATTTTGGTTTTGTTCCTTTCAGTGAGATCTTTGTACGTGCACAGTGCGGGGGGGTGGGGGGTCGGCGTGGGGAGAGGATTTCTTTTACAGCTGGAAAGAGGAGGAGAAGAATTGGAGGGAGGAAAGACCTCTGATTTCGGTTACTGAGAGGAAATACCCGCCATATTTCATGTAAGATTCATTAAGGCTCCGATGAAGACAGTTACTGTTTTGAAGAGTGTAACTCATTTCTGATTTGTCTTTTGTATTGTCTTTCACAAACTGCATGTGGTTAGATAGATCCTCTCAGAGCAGCGGGATGAACAGGATGACCTCCCAACAACTCTGCTCTTTTGTAATGTGATAGGGTGTTGCTGGCATGAGGAGTGATAGAATTGTACATAAAGAAATCACTGCCTTGATGATGAAAATTTGCCACAGTGGAGCATAGACAGATTTGAATCTCAGAATACAGAATAAAATAGAGAGGAGGTAGTATTCAGAAATCCAGACAGTGCAGCCCTTGCCTCCCCAATATGTTTTATCATTTGCCCCTGCTGTTAACGGGGATGTAATCCATAGCTAATTGATCCTTATCTCGAAGCCTGCATGTCCTCAAGCAGTGCCATACACTACGGCAAATCTGAACCTCATCTGGCTACACTAGGTTTGCACTGTGCTTGAACGAGTCAGGAGGAATATGTATGGATTTCGTTTAAACTTTTGTTAACTCAGGTGTTCTGAGGGTGGTATAGACACAGGCCGAAAGAACATTTTTATAGGAAAAAAAGCCACAGGAGGTAAAAAAGACCTCATTCACAGTGGCAAGAGAAAGAAGAGATTACTTCTGGATGCTTTTTGAAGGTAGCTGCTTGAATCGACTTCCAAGGCTTTGACTACTTCAAGTCATCCCAACAGGGAAGGGTCAGGCCACAGAGGCCAGGAGAAGATTGACTGTTCAGTGCAGATTGACAGTTACGGGCACCCCTGCATTCGATCACCTAGAATTTGCGACTTCGTAAAAGCAGCTCTGTGAGGGTCAGATAGGTACTCTCCCTGATGTGGAGGGACCCTTCTGCAAGTGGAAGAAAGCTAGAGTTGTTTTCAGAACCTTCCAGACTTCAGAAAACATGACCTAAAAAAAAAAAAATATAAAATATGTGTTTATACTTAGTATCTCCAAATTTTTCCACCTCTGGCACCTCAAACACAAATAGACTAAAAATGTCAAACAAAAGGCCTGACAACTAGCGGAATTCGGTTAGTTTCTGACCAGTGGATGCCCTTCAAGGTGCCGTTGTTCCTGATAACACAGTAAGTGCAGTGTCCTGTCCTAGGGCTCAGGTGTCACCCTGTGCTACGGATCATACTTGTCTCACATCTTTTAAAGTGAGATGCCCAAATCCGTGCTGCTCTTCTCTCTCTCATCCGGGTTTTTTAGATGATATTGCTTATTATCCGCAATATGTATCCAGCTAACAGATTCATTCCTTGGAGGGACCCAACTGTAAAATTGCAGCTGTTGGCAACCCCCGGTTCACGGCGGGGCAGTATGCTGTGGCGGTTGTGAAGTCCCTGCACTTGCTGCTGGGGCCCCTCACCTGCATCTCTATACGTTCTTCTTTTTTTTCCGATTCCTAAACAATTATTTATACAACTAGTGTGTGGTGTACTCTTAACACTTTTATCTGACGTCGTGAAGAGTATATTCAGAAGATGCGTTATTTCCTGATTTTGTATGAGCTGTAGCAGAGTGGAACAGTATTGGTACTCCCAAGGTTGGCATGGGCCCACGGCAGCAAACGCAGTGCGAGCAGTTTCTGTGAACAGTGGCTTTCTTTAAATGAAGCCGTGAATCTTTCCCACTTACGGTCACAAGCTAAATGCCGGGTATTGAGTGTATGTGTCGGTGTTTGCTAACGTGTGTGTGTAGCCACCTACGTTATTTTCTCGAGCAGCTTCATTTTGATCGCCACTTATTTTAGTTCATCCTGTGTCTTTCCTTGTAGGATTTTGGATTCCTTCTAGTCAGCGTGTTTGAACACTCCACTCTTCACTGTGTTGAAGAGCCAGTTGCCTTTTTTGGTCAGCAAACTTCAGCAAGGTTTTGTTCTCCACTGTCCAGTCATCTTTCTCTGAGAAATTTGGTTCTGAACAAAATCTGTTTGTCATCAGGGTTCGTAAAATTTCTGATCTAAATTATTTGATCTTTACCTTTATATTTGCTGTGTTTATGCTTTGTGCTTGTATTTTCTGTTTGAATCTTTATTGTTATGCTTCATTTTTTTCTGTGTGGAGAGCATTATCTGGAGCAGATTTTCTTGACAGAGTATGCTCTTATATGTAGTCACTTTGCCCGAATTAAAAGGAAATGTTGAAAATAGCAAATCCTTTAGAACAAGCTTCTCTAAAAATACAGTTCCCAAATCCCAGTCTCCAGCAGGTCATATCTACTACTCCTCTGCTTCTGTTAGAGACGGCAAAGCAGAAAGATTGAATGCAAGGAACCCAGTATTCCTGGATTTTGGTTTTTCTTCCTTTGTTTTACTTTCATCTAAAAATAGAAGTCTTCCTTTTATGTTGGTTGTATTCATAGCAACTGAGGACCCTAGTTAATTCGAACTTACGCTGAAGGGATCAGATCAAGTTGTATGAGGAGGGGACAAGAATTTCTTTAGGTGAGGGATGAAAATCTGTTTGTAATTTGCAGTGTAAGAACAGAAAGGAAAGTTTCCAGGCATCTATGTGGACTACCACCTCAAAAGTGTATTCGGTGTAAGGAAAGCCTTCAAGGAACTGAGAAGGAGACTTACTAGTTTAAAAAAAAAAAAAAAAAAAAAAAAAAGGAAAGAAAACAAAAGTGGTATTTTTTGATGCTGGAAAATGTTCATCTCCAAAGCAAACGAAAGAGAAACAAACTTCAGCCCTGTACATCCAGAGAGAGCACGGGGAGCAGTGGAGAAGTCAGAATCGGGTGGAGGTAAATGTAATTGGAAATGCCCAAAGCGCATTGCATAGACCTTTTTGTCTATTGATAGATCTTCTGTATTTGGACTTCAGAAAGTACTTAGTATGCTCTCGCATGAGGAATTATTGCTAGAACTACAAAAGATAATTATTGAGTATTGTTCAGGGAGTAGGGAACTGGCCGGAGCAGTGACAGTGGTGCGACTGGAAGCAAACTTCCACATTATTTGAAAATAGTGAAAATAGTCCATTTACTGTGGAAATTATGTGCAGGTCATCACAAAAGGGAAACTTTTGCAAACAGCCTTCAGGAGGAGCTGGGGAAAGCATAGGAACAGAAAATGTTCCTGTGTTTTAATATATAACTTTATAAATTTCAGAAGTGTTTAACTGATAAATGGTGAGTAGTGGCAAGGGACTGCACAGGGAGTCCTTTGAGGTCTGTTCCAATCCTTTATTCCCTGCCTGTCCACTTCGGGATGATGCATTGGCTGTTCCTGTTTACAGGCACTTGGCAGTTTTTTACACTCTGTCATGTACAGTGCCTTACCATGAAAATAGCAGGAAAAAAGGAGGCAATGTGCCTTATCTTTGCTGATAATCAGATTCAGGTATTGTAATATCACTAATTAGTTCAATACTAAGGCATGGTAGAGGCAAAGATGATTTTCTTGTTATGCTGGAAATATATTTAAAATCTATTTAAAAGATGACAACTCTTTTGATTAAAAAAACCCACAAACAAATAAAGAAACAGAAAAACCCAACTCACAAGAAGAAAAACTATTACATTCAGAATACACTTCCCCTGTATCCACATAGGCTTTTGTTCATTTCAGGAACAATTTCATTCAGAGAAGACAAAACTTCTAAAAACATGAAGTCAGTATAGGTCTGAACTCAATTTCCATGGAAGGTAATGGAAAAATTTCTGGGAACATTTTGTCAAGTCCTAGAAAAGTGAAAATTGTAAGATAAAATAGGGTAATTCAGGAATCTCACTGGGGGAAGATCATCTCTGTCAAGATAAGAGTATTCGTTTTCCCTTCTAGTTGTTTTATGAAATGTACTGAATATGTTTCTTGGTGTCATATATGATAGTCAAATATAAACCAGATATTGGGCTACAGGGCAAAAGCAAGAGCTTCATGCGGCTGTCAATACAGTTCAGAAATTTCATATGTATTCTGTTTTAAGAAAAAGGAATCATAGATTATGTTTTCCCTTTCTATAGATATCATAGAGAATAGAAAAGTGGTGTACCTGAGTATTTTGTGTACTGAACCATTTTTTTCAGGCTGCAGTAAAAGACTGTATTACTCACTATGCAGCTCACTGTGCTGCAGAGATATGTGCTGTTATAGGATATTTGTCTTTTTTCTCTCGGTATTGGCCTCATGCCAGTATCTCTTCCTACCAAAAGGCCATTCTTCACGTACAGAGGTGCAAGATGGAGCTTAGGTTGGAGAAGATTGAGCAGCCTCGTCTTTTATTGTCCTCCACACCAGAGAACACTGAGATGCAGCTGGTCCCTTTGGGTTCTGTTCTCTGCAGAGGTGTGCAGCCATTCACAGCAGTGCTGGGCATGGCTTTCTTCTGCTGCTGGGGTCCTTTTTTAGTTACCCATTCTGTGAAAAATATGTAATTGCTTGGAGATTAGTTCATTTCAAAACCTCAACATGCGACCTCTTGTTTTTCAGTCAGTTGCTTTTTCTAGTCTTTTGAAGTCTTTGCAATGCTCTTTTGATCATCGTAGTTTTTAGTAGGCTAAAATATTATGTTATTGGCACATATTCTCCTGCTGGGAGAAGTCAAATGTGCCAGTTATTTGGGAAAACTGGAGACTCCGGTTAGATCTACACAGTGAGACACTATTTTCTCTCCATTTATCTTTGCTACTTGACACTAAATTTATAACAGAGATTTTGTTCCTGCTTCTGCTGCTCAACTGCAGTACAGTTAAATTGGAGAAGGATTTTCTTTTGTCTTTCATGTATTAACGGCTCTGAGAAGATTTAAAGGGAAGTTTTCCCTTGCACAGTTGTTCTCACCCATGCCTTTATATTATCATTGCTATGGTTTTCCATTCTGTATCTTTTATTTGCTCTTCAGTGTGGCCTCTTTCCTACTCCCTGCAAGGATCACTTGTTTTTACTGTTAAGGGGATTCTTACAGAAGTCGATCTGTGTAAGCTGTCTCATTATATGGTCCTAACCTTTACTCACATCTGGGATTCAGGGCTTACGTTCTTTTGCTCCCTGGTAGATTTCTCATGAGAAATAATTTTTGCAAGTCACTGTAAGTGACATAATGTTGCTTTAGATTTGCTTAAACTTTTTAAGTTCTTGTATTATGACACTAGGCTTTCAGATGCTTTTCCATGTGATATATGAAAAATATATGTTCAGTAAGGAATCAAATTACACAAAGAAGGTCAGTTATAGAGTGTATTAGCCTGGGACATTAGCTAAGTTCCACATTATAAAATTTTAAATAGCATATGTAAAGACTGTATTCAATAATGTGTACTTTCATCCATTACAAAGTCATTGAGGGGATTTATAGGAATTGAGGCACTCTAATACCAACTTTATTTTCTCTCGAGGGAAAAGATGTAGTCTGTGTTATATTGTGTCTTTTATTTTTTCATTACTTACATGAGCAATGGCTTTTCCCTGGAGGAAGAAGATATTTGGTCACGGTACTTCATACGTTTGTGAGTTCTGGTTATGTTGTATGCCTTTGATTTAGGATCGAGATCAGATTAGCTAACTCCATTTGAATCTTTTGTTTTTACGATTGCATCTCCATTAATCACATACTTTTTGGGACAGGTGAAAATTACTTCTTAGAGTGACTGTCCCTTGAACGTAACAGTTATAAAAAACCTGCTCAGCATGATTTCCTCAGTCAGGGGAGTTACCTTGTCTTTTTCTTGTTAACTGGCTGCAATTAAAACCAAAATGGACAGCTGAGAGCTCTATTTGCAGGTCAGACGAATGAACTCCCTCCCATGGGGACACTGTTTTTAGTTGGATAATAACTGCTATCAAGGTTATTAAAGATTAGAGGGTTTTGTATAACTGAATTTTGCTGTTTATGGCAACACACATGCCAGCAGTGGGTTGTGCCTGCTTTGCTGAATTGTGGCTATTTGCTTAATTTCATATGTCTGAAGTTTATAAAGGTTGTGAAATGTATTTATTTTATATATACACACACACACACTGAGAAAATAGCAAAAGGAAAATAAACTTGACTGCTCTTTAGCTTTTGCCTCCTCTCAGGACCCTTCTCTTACCCATGTACTTGGCATATTTAGACCTGGTTAAATAGAAAAGTTTCTCTGTACTGCATTCATGTCCTCACTTTGGGTGCCTTCTGTGACCCTTCCCTTAGAGATGTTGTTGGAAAATACCCAGGCCAGAGTCATATTCTCTTCTTCCTTTTCTGGAGTGAATGTTTTCATATAGCATAGAGAATGAGGCTAAGATGTGTTTGATACTTAATTTTGTAATAAAAGGCAAGCAAACAGGCAGTTTCCAGTAGCATGATCCGCTGTTTTAGACAAGAGGAACCCAACTGAAAAAAAAATTATTATAGAAAGGGCATTTGAGCTGTCTCATTAGGATAAGCCTAAGCACGTGTTTCATGCCAGTTGACCCAGAAGCTTCAGAATCCTTTTGGAAGACCCCTGTGTGCTAGTATTCATGCAAAGCTATGTAATAAATCAAGGACAAAAATATTTAGGTTGCTTTCAGAAAACCCCTCTTCATAGAAAGCAAGTTCTCTGAAGAAAGCTGCTCTATTTTGCACTTAAGTGGCTATGAGATTAATCATTATGTCATTAATATTATGACATTAGCAATTTTTATAATTTATTCCTTTTTAATCTCTCTGCTACAAGATGCAAGAATTGAGAACAGTTAGCCTTTCTGTTTTCTAATATATCTTCAGAGATGGTTGAATTTTGGATGGTGTGCAGAAGTCAGTTCGGTCAATTAATACCAGATTTGTGAGCAAGTTTCATTGTCCTCCCAGGTTTTCACACAGTGTCGTGTTTTATCATGTTGCAATTCTGTTTCATTTAGGCCTTTTCCTACTCTGTCAGGTGTTCTCAGTGGAAGATTAAAATTGTGGTTTGCATACTGTTGACTGGACAGTGTGAGCTTATTATCTTTGGGTCCTCCAGCTGCTGCTGTGGTATTAGTTGGATTGAATTTCCCTGGGATTAGCTATGGTATCCTTACAGAGTTGTAGCTTTTGTATTTGGAGGGTACTGGAGGGCTCTAAGAGAAGGGGGAAATAAGTGCTCTTCTGCCTGACTCCTGTCTGTGTGGTTGAAAGACATGGCTAGAGAAAGTCTGTACATCTGTCTTGAGCTCCTCACAGGGCAAGTGGGGCGTTTTTAGCAAGCATGGATCTTCTCCTGACTGATGGTAAATTAAGTGGCAGATGGGTTTGTTTATGGGCTTAAAAATGGTTAAATAAAAGCATAGTGTTAAAAGGGTGATGTTATCAAGGACAAAGAGTTTATAAACTTTAACAGATGTGCTTTTAATTGTATGGCATCAGCTTAGAGCTTTACTGGAGGACATTTGTAGATAATACTAAGGCAAATGAGTGTATGCATTGTAAGCATATGGGTGTAGAGATAAGGCTCGATTTGCATATTTCTTTCATTTTACTTTCCTTGTTTTCAAAAGTTGCATTTGAGGATGAGTACAGCCCTACTTTTGTATCAGCTAAGTTATTTGCCATTTGCTTTTTAAAGTATTTTCATAGGAATAAGAAATCTGTTTGAGGGATGGAACGACTATTTATGCAGCTGCATTTACAATGATGGTTTTCAGTAGGGATGTGCTCAACGCTTCTCTGTGCCTTCAAACCATCTCCCTTTCAAATCAGAGCACTTCCAGCACAGTCAAACCTCCCCAGTTGCTTCCTTTGCCCTTCCTGTTTACTATTTACCCTTCCTCTCTTCTATCAGCCAGTTTCCTCAGGACCCACATAGTTTGTACATATCTTAGTACACTATTTGCTTCTTGGCCATCTGAGAGAAAAATGGAATTATTCTATGGAATCAGTGCAGTCTTGGGTACAGGAAGAAGGTGACAGATCAGACTTTGCATATTCCACAGCACAGGAAAAGCCAGGACTATGCAATGTCAGGCTGTTGTGGAGTGAGGCTGTCAGAAAGCTAAAGACATGGACGCAGACCAGTTCCCAGAGGAGATGGAAGAGACATAGGCTCTGTGAGGAGCAATAATATTGTTATTCCTCGCAAATCCTAAGCATTAAATGTAAGTCTGACTGTAGAGCTCTAATTGTTATCATTCCATGTTTAAACAGCATTTGTTTCCTAAATGCATAGCAAGTGCTGTCCTCTGGAGCAGAAACTAGCAGATGAGTGAGTCATTTTCATAAACAGAGCTCTCAGCCTTCATGTTTCATGCGGACTGAAAGCCTCCTTGCAATGTTGTTCAGTTAAAAAGGATCACAAAAGAGATGAAGAATAACATTAGCAAAGTTTTCCTCCAGACTGTGTTCCAGACTTATGCGGACACTTTCATTCACTTCTTTGAACAGTGCCTCCAAATGAAAATAAAAGAGGGAGAAGGAAAGAAAGCGTGAATATGCTGGATGGCATAAAAGGTGTAATTGTCCTTGATATAGTTGCAGTTGATAGAAGACAAAAGAAAGATGCTAAGGAAGGTGGGTCCCAGTTATGCTGGGAGTAACATGAACGAAGAGTGCGAAATTAAGCTGTAACTGTGAGCTAAGCTATTTGAAGTGGCAGCTCTCAGAGCCTGACAGCCCACTGCAGTGGAAGTAGTACTTCAGAGTATTTATTAAAACGGGGAAAAAATGAAAAAAGTAATCTATACTGTATAGATGAAATCTATGCTGCTATGCTGTTCTACTTGCTCTTCTGAAGATACACATATCTAACAAAGCTTATAGAGCGCGCCAGGAAAAAAGAAAGATTGTAATGTGATGTGACATATGGCCACCTGTCAATTCTCCAAAAATTTACACGTTAGTTAACGGATAAAACTGTCATACTTAGCTTTTAACATTAAAAGCATGGTCTTTAGGAAAAGAGCACGCTCTCACAAATTGCAGACAGTCTAATAATAAGATTGCAAGATTTTATGTGATTTGGCATATATAGTAAGTTAAGTTGTCTAATAAACTGTAGCAATTAATCATCTACTTTGTAAGTCTGAAGTTTAGTAGGTGGTCATATAGTATGTCTTCTGGTGCCTAGACTACCTCAGGAAAAAAAATCCTGGATTTTAGAGGGGCAAAGGGATTATGGCTTGATTTATTTGGCAACAAAATTGACTATAAAACTACTTTTACTATGCTCAGGGGACCAAGGCATAGAGATGTCATATTGAGTAATAACATCAGGATAATATCAAGGTCTTTGGTCATCTCACTGATTTCACACAGGCAAAGCCACAGATATAAAACACTTGATAGCAGCGGAATAGGAAATTTCATGTGGATAGTAAACACCTAGGGAAATTAATGATCTGTCTGGCTAAAAAGATAAGCCCTGAGTCACAATAAGTGGGAGCACTGGAGGGAGAGCCAGCTACATGCATTTAACTGTTTTAGTGCTGTCCAAAGTATCACTTATTATCAGGGAAAACACAGTTTATATATAATGTATTCCCATATAAGAGCCAGTGCTGCATCAAAGGATGCCCTGCAGTCTGCTGTGTGCTGCCTAATTTCAATAGTTAATGAAAAACGTGCATTCGTTATAAGCATCCCTTTTCCCTACCACACATTTTAATGCCAAAGTTAGAAATGAGGTTTTTGTAACTGGGAGTACCTAGCGGCCTATCTGTGGTCAGTAACACACTGAGTCTCTACTTACAAAATGATCTGTAGTTGAGGTTCCCTAATTTTGGTTCAGCTGCACACTGAGGTGCACAGGATTTTGCAGGAAAGTCGTGGACATGTTGAGCTTCTCTGGAGCTATGGGCAGTCAGAGCCTCACAGATCTGGCCCTTGTTACCCTACTCGTGCCGCGTTGGAAATGTGCAGCGTTTGGAAGCACCACCCCTTAGGATGAAGTGGCAGCAGAACGCATTGCTGTTCCTGCCACTAAGAAGTTTAAAACAGACTTTAACAAAATCTATCCTAAAGAAAAAAGGCAGTTCGGATTGTGGATTCACTCAGCTGGTTTTGTTTCCGATTGCTGCTCGCAATGCCTCGCTGCCCTGCTTTGCAGCAGATCTCAGCTCATGGCTTTATGGGGACTCTCCCCACGTCCACTGGGACTGAGTTCAGCAAAGCACTGAAACGTGCACTTAACTGCAAGCACACACTTGAATCCCGCTCAAGGCAAAACTGTGAATGAACTAACAAGCACATGGTGGAGTAGAGAGGATATGGGGTGGGTGACCCGAGCACAGTTAAATATCTGCTTAAGTACTCTGCTAACCTGGCAGGATATTTTACACTATCAACTGAGCTAAGTGCGAAGTGGAGGAAAGGCTATTTGCAAGTCTTGCCAGAAAATGTCTAGTTTCTTCTCCTATGCCGAGATGATTGTCTTCGCACTGTAGGACACAACTCACATGGCAAGAAACCAGAACAAACTTCTCTGTGGGTACAAAGCACACTGCAAGCAAGCAGCTTTAAACGGTATGTTTTTTCAAGTGGGTATGTCCACTTCTTTGATCCTACGATGCAAAGCGCGGAAAACAAAACACTGAGGTCGGAGAGAGGAGAAAGGAGAGGGAAGGCGGCAGACCCTGGGTTCGCACGTGTGATCAGCGGTGCACAGTGCAAAGGAGGTCGCTGCTGCTTTTGCGCTGCAGATCCGCGGCGCTTGAGTTAGGTGTGGAAGCAGTGCAACTGTTTAGCTCTTACACCAGTGGCTTTGTCCCCCTGTTCCTTATGGCAACCAAAATTGGTTTAAAAATGGCCTTGTAGTAGACGTGAGTATGTCTGCTTCAGTAAACATTTTGGATTAATTTGAAAAGAGAAAAAATCCATAAGCAGTTAAAAGCAACCTCCTGAGGCTTGGGGGTGAATCGGTGAATGATGAATCAATCCTACAGAGACAGGGCCAAAATACGGACCTGGCAGAGGAAAGGGAAGATGACAAAACTGGTGTGCATTCACAGTCTCATTCCACATGAAATGTATATGGATTCCTATCCACACTGAAAATAAAAATGGTTTGACTGAAATTTAATACCCTGTGGGTGGGGAGAACACCATAAGATAGATTTTTGAGATCCAAACACAATTTTAGCTTAGTACTTGGGAAGTTTTGAAAGACACCAGCAAAAGATAATGAGTTGGTTTACAAACGTAGAAATGGAACCTGTGCTCACTATCAACTGCACTATAAATTATGGCGTGTATTTTATGAGAAATGTGTGAATGTTGCTTTTATGGAAAGTTTCCATGAAGTTTGACCATCCTGATACTCCTGATACTGAATTCTGTAGCAGGCTAAGTTGTAAAATACTCCAATATTTGCATTTTTAATACCTCATTGCATTTTATGACTTACAGTTATGTTTTCACATTTTTTATCGTTTTATTTGGTCTGTATATGCATAGCTGTAATAGCAAAATTGCAGTCTACAGCTGTTCTCTCACAGAGAAACTTTTCAAGAATAGCCAGTAACTGTCATCCCAAACCTCTAATTATAAAATTTATATCAAATCGCTAACAAATGTGGACCATATAAATGATAGACTGTAGTGGAGTATGAATACAAACAAGTGATGAAAACACTAACACATCTTGTCAATAGGCTGTGCTTAAAAAGGAAATATTTATAATCAAGCACATAGCATACATACACACATGAAATTTCTTACAAAACTTAGTAGTACAGAGGTATTCCACTGTCCAGGGATCACAGAAAATTACAGTTCCCAGAGGAAGTGGAGATGCACTGCTGTGATTAAGTATTCGTGCCTGACAAATGCAGTAAAAAGCGGCATGCGGTGCTTCTTCCATATGGATTCCTTACGGCGCTGCAGTTTTACCTTTTCTGCGCAACCTGTGTATGCATTGCAGTGTCAGCTTCTAAAACAGGAGAAAAATAATCTGTTGTCTTAATATATGATTTAGTATATAAGGGCTTGAACTGAACTCTCAAAGATTGTTTAAGAAAGGAAATACTAGACTGAGTGAATCAAGAAGATATGTGGTAATCAGGGAGGAAAAAAGCAATTTATGATCCAGAGACCTCCGCTGGTAGAAGAAAAAAGTAAAATGCAGATAGAGCTCTGGGAAATTTCCACTCTAGGAACAGCAAGTAAGATGGCTTTTGGACAGGAAAAGAGGAATAAGATAGTCTCCCCTATCAAATAAAGCAATCTATTTCTAGCTGTTTTCCAGTGCCTTTAACAAAGAAGCCAATGCAAAACCAAACAGAGTTAAGAAAAAGCTCAAGGACATAAGACGAGGATGTAGGATGCTCATATTTAGTCAAGACAAGTCAGTCGTTCTGGTGGCATGTGGACTGAACTGGACAGGTACATGAGAATTCCTGATGTGATTCTCTTGGCAAGTAACCTAATGGAGCAATTGGGCTTTTTTTCTTTATTTTCTAAGTGCCAGAACATGGTAAATCATTTTTCACTGTGGGGACTTGCTTGCAGAAAATGTATACATGTTAATTGGCCTTAGAGTTTACTAAAATACTTGAAGATGGATTATTGAGAGTGATTTACTAGACTCGCTTGAGTAGTACAAGTTCCAGCGATGCTCTTCCAAAGTTTTTGTAGTGTGTACTCTGTTATTGTTTCATTTATTTGTGTTCTTCTAGAAAACCATAGGTGATTCTGAGATTGTTTAATTCCTTTGTTTACTGGGGAGAAAAAAGCTTTTGCCATTAGCATTTGATTAATTTTACAGGGATATAGAAGATGGAGAAAGTAGAAGTACGTTGTTGTTAAGAAATATAACTAAGATTGCCCGTTTCTTCTATAGTTTTCCATGGAGCGTGGTAAAAGGGTTGAATCATAATGGGGGGGGTGTGTGTGTGTGTGTCTCCCTCCCAACTTATATGTACATACATTTTCTTACCTCCTGATTTGACTGCGACTCCTGACCCAGCATTTTCACAAATAACCATGTCTCAGTACTGTAAGTGGTTTAGGTTCTTAGATCTAAGATTACATGATGAAGTAAAGACCTCATTTTTCTTAAATGCCTGCTACAGTGATAATTAAATATACTGTAGAGACGAAATTTCATTTGTGTCCCAAGACTCCATTCTTTAGTGCTTTTAATGCCAAACGTAACTAGAACAAAGAGGTGGTTTTGGTTCGGGGTTTTTCTTTTTCTAGCTGTGATGAGGTGGAATGACTGAAGGGTAGAGCCGGTCAGTGTAGTCTGTGGTTTCAAACTTGGACCTTTTCTAAGCAACATAAATTTCCTCCTTGTAAACTGCTAGTCATCTCAGTGGCAGTGGGTAATAATTGCTTTAAAAAAGATAGCATATTAATCAGGATACTTTAAAAGTTAAATGAGATTCGTTCATTACATATATTATGGTTCACAAATTTAAGAACTAAACCCATATTCTCTTCAAACAAATCCTTTTTATTGTACAAGGTACATGCTACCTCATATGTATATATGAATTAAATTTTCATCTATTTCCTGTTTTTTAAAAAAAGAAAAAATTAAGAAGGAGTCACTTGAAATTACATGCAAAGAAGTGAACTGTAAATATTTGATATTACAGTGAATTAAGAAGATTACCAAATGGCCAGCTTCGACGATTTTTGTACAGCTGTATTTATGTGGTTGTCGCATAGACTGAAACTGCTGGTTGCAAGAATGTTAAAAGGCTCATTCGTCTCTTTAGGCTGAAAGAGACACTTTACACAGGATGGTTGAGTTCTCAAAAAATTCCTGCAGTTAGCAAGGTCAGCTAGATCTTTTCCAGTTGAGAAAAGCAGGAATCTTCAGTGTGTCTGGCCAGTATATTTGGGAAAATACAGATCCCTCTGCTTAAAATTTGTCAGATTTCAAAGTGCTTTGAATCTGAAAGGGAGTAGCTACATCTTCAGCTGGTTTAAATCACTGAGTAGGCACTCAGCTCAGTCCAGCTTTGGTGATTTTACATTAGGTAACCTTTGCAATTCTTCATATTATAGTAATGTAGTTCCAGAGGAACATCATGTGTTAAATAGACTAGGTAGAGAACAATCAATTTCTTGCTGGCCTGTCTTGTATTCTCTGTATTAGAGTAGAGATAACCTACTGGGGCACAGAGCAAAAAAGGTTATCTAATGTTCTCTGCCTTTTATTATCCACTAGCGCTCTCAGGTTAGGGTCAGTGGTATACGGCAGAGATCTGAGAAACTCAGAAAGTTTTACAGTCTAAGACCAGAGGTGAGAAGTGAGTTCAAGGAGTGGCAGGACAGTGTTCATCGCTGTGGCAGGCAGTGGTCTCGGCAGCTGGCACCTGCCTGGTGGCATTTGCAGACCCCCTGCCAGTGGAGGTTTTGAGGAGGGTTCTGATCTCTCAGACTCTACTGAATGTCACTGTGAAGAAGTTTATATTGTCAAATTATTCATGATATATTTACTTTCCGGTGACTTCAGTTTTTAGGTCTGGCAGAAGCTTTCATGAAACTTGAGTTAATTTCAAAGACATTGTTTCTAATTTGGTACTATAGAGTCAGTATTAATACTTCATGTGCTACATGATAAAGATCTTCCGTTACCGTAATTTGACTGATGGCATGCACGTGTTAGGCAGAGATGAAGCTAGGAGAATAACTTTGTTTCTTGGAGTCTATATTAATTTTCAGTAGGTAGTGTTTTCAATATTTATGTCTCTGCAGAAATAAATCATGCCACTTTGTTCAGGAGAACCTCAGTGTGAAGTCAATCTCAAAAACAGGAGCAGCAAAACAAATGCATCATCCACAGAGACCTCGAGCGATGGCGGCGACAGCAGAACTGCAAAGCTTTAGAAAGAATCCAGCCTCGAGATTGAACGGGTTTGTGTAATGTGTAAATGTTGCCCTAGATTTTTGTTAGTCTCAGTCAAGTCCTTGGGATTTTTCTTTCCTTCTGTGATTTCCTTAGAGACTCCGATTCCGATAAAGGGTATTTTGTTTCACTCACATAGTCGCTCAGTGAGCGTGCCACACTTCATTTCAACAGAAAAAAAAAGTATTTTGTTTGGGTGTGTCAGACTTGCATACATGATTAGTTTAGGCTTTTCTTGTAAATACAAAAGATTATTGGAGCCTAAAAGCTAGTGTCCCATATGACTTCCTTGTTGCCCACGGAAAATAGGATTGTTTGAAAGAACAGCAAAAAGTTTATATATACGATCAAACGCAGTTCCCAGTTCTAAGGTTTGTTAAACTGGATTTACAATGCTATAATCTTGAGAAATCATTTCTGATCCTCGCTGCTTATACATCTTGCCGAGGTGTGTGATTACAGCTTGCACAGGCAAGCATCTGCACTTCTTACAGAATAACCTGCGATGGTGAGAAGTCCAGGGTGGCTGAACTTGAAGACTGCTATTACAGCTGTATCGGCCTTAGGGTCAGCAGCAAAATCAAACCTACTTCCAACATCTAGCTGCATTGTGCATTTTAGTGCAGACATCCTCAAATAGCAGTGAGTTTGGATCCTAACTTCTGATGCATAATCGGGCTGGGATCCATTCCTTGTACTAGGACCTTATCTATGCTGCTGGACAGGTAATTGCGGAGGTGTTCAGGTCTCACCCAGACTGCCAGCAGAATGGGGCATTGGTTTCTGTTGTTACTTCAAGAGGGACTCTGTTACTTTCCAGGACATTTTGGGGAATAATCCAGAGCGTGTGGTGCCCTACTGGCAGAGGGAACAGGTTATATTACTGGCAATGAACTTCATGACCAAGAACATCTAATTTGTGCCTCTGTCCTTTAAAACATGCCTTTGGATTGTCTAAAAAATAGCTACTGTGTGTCGAGCAACGACGCTGCAGTGAAGGGATTATCCAAGAGAGGTGAAGCAGTCCCTGCCAGTCGCAGCATGTTTTTTTTCCAAATCTCACCTTTATGCCATCATCCTGGGTGGGAGTTATGCTTGTTTCCTGCGGTTCTCTAAGCAAAGGCTGAAACATCCTATCCACACCTGTTAGTTCAGTCAAGGCTAAGTTTCCCAGCAGTGAAAATTCTTTGCTTCCAGCATCCAGGCAGCGGAGCTCTGGTTTCTGTGTGGGCTGCCCACACCGCTGTCTCTGGCAGTAGCCAGAAACTTGAGTGCTCACCTGAGCAGCGTTGCCAGCTGCTGGGTCTTTCCTGCAATTTTGGTGTTTCTTTCGAGTCAAAAGTCTTTAATTCCTAATGTATGTCTCGATTTGTATGGCTGCTTATTCCAGCGTTCATATGGTTATTCCCAGCATGTTTCCACAAAACACAGCGGTTTACCGGGAGCTAGCATTCCTGCAATAAGCTATAATAAAGGGGGTTTTGCCTCAGCTTCCACAGGATTACTTCAAGCAATTGCAGATTATTTTTGTCCTGTTTAAATATTTTTTAAAAAAAATAATAGCCCCACTTCCAGTAAGTTGACTCACTGTTTTCTCTAACAGTGGCTTAGATTTTCTCTGACAGGCTGCCTTTTCTTCTTCTCTAATTGACATGTATTTAAATTAAAATTCGGATTCGTTGTTGTTAACAGCATTTCAAAGATATGCATATGCACTACAACTATACAAGAAGTAATGTATAACATTTTTAATTGTCTACAAAACTGAAATTCTAGTCTTTCAAAACAGATAAAACCCTTGAGAACATGAACCATAAAGGTTTAGAAACAAAACATAAAGCAATAAAATTGTATAATTAAATAAACAGCACTTATGAAATAGTTTCATATTTGAGCAGGGTATCACAATTTTTGAAGACTGGAGAGGTTTGATCCTAGAAGGTGTTTTGCATAGACAGAGTAATTGTTACCTCTTGTTTAGGAAATGCTGGGACTTGCTCTGCATGAGATGTCCAAACACATAGCTGAGCCATAGTCACTTCCCTGTGGCTTCCAGGTCAGCAGCCTGAGCCCCCCAGGCTTCCTGGTTTTCTGATGGAGGGAAATAAGATCAGAGCATTGTTCAGGGTAGGATCCTGACTTACATTAGGGTGGGATTAGTGTTATTGGCTGAGAATAAGTGGGGCGAGATCATTTAGATGGAGGGTCATGTTTTATCTGGTTCTTCAGCATATTTTTATTGCAGTGTAAGGACTGAGGATGATAATTCCTCCTGCCATCACTTTGTGGTGTCTCCATTCCTCGAGGTGGCTGGAGCAGCCGAGTACCTACTGACAATGAGGAGGAGACATTGAGTATGACGTGCGTCATGTGAACCATAGGCACAGGAGCCTTTTAATGTGCCGAGTAAGCTGTTACATAGGAAAGAAGAAGGTGAGGAGCATTGCTGGGCTCCAGGAAGAACAGGGCAGGTGTCTCTGGCGTTTGTCAGACAACAGGATGTTAAAACACCTTGCTGCTTTTTTTCAGTGGTGCTTGGATTTCTCGGGTGGCATATAATCTATATAAAATGTTGCACAGAGCATACATAGATTATCCAAGAGAGAGTTCTCTCCATTTGCTTTTGAAATGTTGTGAGCTGGTTAATCTGAAATAGTGATACTTAGGCTTTTTGTGTGCTGCTGTTGTGATCACAGTTGTTCTAATCATATGAAGTACAGAAAAATACCATAGCTCTCAGTTAGTGAATTATAGTTTAAATCTACAACACTCAAAGAATCAAGTCTTGAAGTGTAAAACTCCCATAAGAAGTTAAAAGCAGAACTGAAATTATAGACGGTCAGAGGCAATCCAATCTCTTGCAGTCTTTTCTACACATCATTTACTTTCCTTAATATATAGTCCGTGCTTTCAAATGCGTTTTTCCCATGTCGGTTTTGAAAGAGAGAAGTTTATTTTCTGATCATGAAATCAAATTTGAAGCATTTTCTCTTTGCTAATGAGGTGAAACGTTCTTACCTTTCCCCTCCTGGTGAGCACACGTAGCCAGAGGCCTGGCTAGGTGCCAGTAGACTCGGTTCTTAATTTCAGCAAATTCTGCATTCAACAGCTTCAGCATGGTGATACGCTGAGGTAAGAGCTTTTACTAAAATATGAGGAATTTAATTGTATTAAGTTCTGACCTCATTAGATATGTTGGAGAACTTGCCATAAGTAAATGCTGTTTTCCTGGTTTCATAGTATATTTAGTGGTTAGCTTGGTGTAAGGGTTTTAACATTTTAATTAGAACATACATATATATATATTTTTACTTCTGTAGTAAAATGATTTAGTACGTGTAATTAATTGTGCCTGCTCAAAGTTCCTGTTTGCATTCCTAGGTTTATGGTAGGGCTGTGTAGAAAAATTTTATTATAGTCACTAGTATTAATTCTTATTTTTATCTGTAATGCATGCTCATATTAAAGGAGTATAAATGCCCTGAAACTACTTACAAGTACTGCTTTTCTCTTTCAAACTTAAAACCTAGGAACCTTGAAGGATTGATCTTGTCTGAAGCAAGCAGGGAGAAAAGTTCACTAGCTATTGAGCACTGGAGTCCTTTCTCATACCAAATTCACAGTTCTCCATCCTCTTATCCCTACATTTGAAATTGTCCCCCAAAATTTTGGCCTGCTCTTGTCATTATGCTATTTCTTTTTTGATGAGAAAGCATACTCCTAGAACCACTGAAATGTTGAAGTGGACTCAGGTAAGTCGTCTTCCATGCAGCAGCCCATTTGTTTGCATCACAGCGTGTAGTCCAAGTTATTGCAGCTGAGTGGACGAAACTCGTCAGGGGCAGGAGCTCACTCCATGGGACCCCGGATAGGAAGAGGGCTTAGGTGAACGTATCCCACGGAGGTGGTCGGGAAGGGGGCTGGGTCAGGTCGTACAACAGGGACGGTGATAAAGCCCCGTAAATTGCTCGGAGTCAGGCTTGAAGGGGAAGGGCTGAGAGCAGTTCTGCCAAATAGCTGAGAATACATGAGCAGAAGTAATTACGGGAATTGTACAGTTTACTGTAAGATAATTCCTATGTGACTTAATAAAGTTGCAGCAAATTAAGTTATATATTACTCTGTCATCCACAGAACAATAACATCAATCACCTGGCTGAGGAAGGTAAACTTATATAATGTGTCATTGTTTTTCTTCCTATGATATTTCATTTCTCATGGGAAATGTTACAGTATTAGCGCACCCATCCCTTTATGTACAATTTTTATTGCTGTTTAGTTCATTTATAGGTGAGGATTAAAGCTCTCCTATAAATATTAATACATTTTTCAGGATTCTTTCAACAGGGCTTGATGTATAACCAGTTAAAGATGCGAGCACGCTCCTTTTGCTTCTAGGCCAGCTCACTGGTAGCTATGAATGGAGCTCTTGCAGTTAGACTTAAGGATTTTAAGTTCCTGAACTGCTGGATTGGCCAGTCTGTCTAGCAGCCCCTGCCTTGGAGAGGCATGACCAGAGTCATCTTTCCCCCCTGCCCCCGTCTGATGGAAGCTGAAAATACAATATGTGTATTTTTAAAGAGAAACATGGAATAGAGGGTCTGATGTTGTTGCTGGTTTTCTCTAGTATTTTCTGGCTGCGTTCTTCTTCCCTTGAGCACTAAATCCGTCCACAGGATTTTCTTTCTCTCTTTGACAGGGTGTTCAAGCATTTCACGTAATTCCTGTTCTTGCTCAGTCTTTTTGGAACATTAGTGATGCATTGATGTATCATAGTTTTATTTTGCCTAGTGGCTTTGGTTGGCTGTTTTCCTGGTGTGAGAAGTGAGAAATATGGACGTAAGCTTCGCAGCAGAGTATGAACTGTGGTTGGTTCTTGGGAGATCTGTCAACCATAAGCAAAACACCTGTTGCCTTTTGTGAGAGTCCAGACCTCGTAGGCTTATTAATTTCTAATCTGTGTTCATAGCTTAGTTAACTTCCCAGCTTCTTTAAATGAATCTTATCACAACTGTGATAAGATTTATGGTTTGCTGGGATGTTTGCCCACTTTCCACCAACTGTGAGGCTTCATTATTTTCTTCTTAACATCTCCCATCTGCGCTATTGAAATGAATACTACACGGGAAATACTGGAAAGGGCAGACATGTCCCCCTGTGAGCATTCCTCTGAAAAGCAAAAGATTTATTACAAAAGGGGATAGTGTCCAGGTTGCAAGACTTTAAGCCTGTAATAGAGACTTTGATATCAGTTTGAGTGAAAGGGGATCAGTGAAATCTGATTCCAGGATTTCCGGGCTAATGTGTACTCTGTGGATCCCTATATCCACAGTGGTCTAAGCTGTGCTGGTACAAAAGGCTGCTCCCTGACCTGGAGATGATGTTCTCCTTGTATGATTTTTATGTGATATATTTGAAAAAAATATACAAATGTTTTGAAAGCACAGGACCAGTTTATTTCCTGTCCTCAGTTCAGTTTCATCTGCATGTTACCTCTGTGATTTTGTCTCCTAGGACATTGGTCAATCAGACAGACACCTGAAGCTTATCACACAGGATGTTTCTGTACCAGAGCTGAGCTATTACATTCTCTAAAACTAATCTGTTTTGGAAACAAGACCCATTGAACTAACTAGGTATCACTGCTACACCAAGGAAGATTACAGAGTTGCTAATCTGAAACTTCTTTTCATCTTTATTAGATATAGTTTGCCCTGTGGGCATATTGCCTTAGTTATAATGAAATGCTATGGAGAAGGGAGGAGAAGTGTGTAGAGGGAGAATAAAAAGTGAATCCTGTTTTCTTTCCTTATTTTTGTCGTCTGCTGTTCTGCCTTTCTCGTACACTCATCCTAAATTGATAGTATAGTCTGCTTTATGCGAGGTTAAACAACGTATCTTCCAAAGCAGATTCCTGTCATGTGCTGTCTGGAAACTATATCTCTTTTAATTGATAATCACATATTTGATTTTAAATAAAGGGGAATTGCTGTATGGGTTTTGTTCTGTGGCAAGAAGGAGGATTTTAAGGCCTGAAATACCCATTGGCCTGTTTAAAGTTCTTGCTATTATAGTAGTTGAGGAACAATTGTTCAAGATGGCACATGAGAGGAGTGCTGCTTTATAGTCTTTTAAAAGAAAAGTTTTTCTTTATTGGGAAGGTAGAACCTTCCAAATAAAATGCTCATCTGTAATGGGCAATTTGAGGGAGCGCCGGCGCAAGTGACAGAGCCTGCCGACCTGAGGGACTGTCACACTAAGTGTGCAAGTTCTCTCCGTGTGGAAGATTCATCTTCTGTGAGCTGTCATCCCATGCGACAGAAAGGTGTTTCTTACTTGAGATTGCTGATGGTTAAAGTTCATGGTGATGTTGAACGGAGGGTTGAGCTGCCTGTGTAGTTCTTGCCTTTCACTTACCCTGGATGACCTGAGGGAGATGTCTGTAATCAGATTGGGTTTTGATGAAGTGAGCATTTTTCCAACTGATACTGTGGATAAATAACATTGTGAAATCTTCGTTAAGGCTAAACCAGTGCTTTTCTCAGAGTTTATTTTCTGAAAAAGAATGATAATGACTCAGGTTGCTTTGAACCACATTGGGTATTTGTAAGTATCATTCCTTTCCACAAATTCCTGTAATAATAATTTTCCCCATCTGATGGTAAAGATTTATATGTTGAGGGGTGTTGCATACATGATCTTTAATATATTGACTACATTTGCAGAAGTACTAACAAAACCTGTCTCTGGATTTTCAGGTAATTTCATAGAAGACTTGTTGAATGGGATTCAGAGGTTAGACAAGAAAGTAGGAATAGTCTTTGGATAGATCATACCCTGTAAATATGTATATTAACGTCAGCTGCTATAGTCCGGTTTCTTGGAGAAGGACCTGACTGATAATTAATTCTGTAAGTAACCTGTCCCTCAAATCCAGCTTAAAGGAGCTGAGGTTTTTCTCTTTTTTGTTAGAAGAATCAGGTTCAGTTGTGATTGACCTTTGTTACTTCCTTATAGCAGAAGTTATCTGGGGAGCAAGTCTGATCTGAAGCTAAGGTATTTCATGTGTTTAAGGAGAAACGTCTAAGGAAGCTTTGAAAAGGCTGCATAAAAATGATGGATCTGAAACCATTTGAGGAATTTGCTGGTGCGTTCTGGTGTATTTTAAGGCTGTAAGTGGCAGCATTTGATTCAATCTGTTTTCCTTACGTGGTAGAACTGAACACCCACATTTAGCACCCTATGATTGAGTCCCACTTGGACTGCGTTTACGTTGTTTATTGTTCCTTGGTTTTAATCTCGCCTCTTTTCACATTGAAGAATGAACTGGTTGTGCAACACTGGTAATATTGCCATACATTATTATTATTAAAAATAACCTGGTCTCACAAGTTTATATAGGGCTTTTACTTACAAATAAGAAATGTTTGCTTCCCTGAAGGGTTCAAATTATTGACATATTTTCAATGTGTGTATGTGGTATTAAGTAGCTGTGTCACATCCCTTCATATAATGAAAGTGAAATGCCATTGAATGGTACGATGCTGCTTCTGGAAAGTTGCTGGAGTATTAGAAACCTCATTTCATCCAGCTGACTGCTTCAGACTTGGACAGGAATCCAGAATCAAGAGGTGCAGTTATTTTCCTGTCCATCCCTTCCCATAAAGGACTGGTTCCACCGGTCCCATAAAGGTTCTTTTTACTGTAACTTAAGTTTAAATTTAGGCAAGGGTCTCATTCCAACTGGTAGCACATCTCAGATAGTGAAGTTAAAGATATATTTATACCTGATGAATGGAAACATGCCATGTGTTCTTTACGTTACAAAAGTGACTCGTAAGAAAAAAAAAAAAAAAATATCCTGGAGATGTCCAGACTGTTGCCTTGTCCAACATTTGTCTCTCTGCAGATGCTGCTCTGATAGTGTTGTGCAGTTGTGCCAGAGACAGGCATAGCTCCTCGCTAACATAGAGAAGTATCAGCCTTTTTGGATATTTTCCTATGTGGAATGAATGTTTCATAGTGACAGTGACAACAGAAATACTCATAAAGTGCCTTCCATGGAGAAATTAAAAAATTACTCCCCCCAGAAAAACAAAACAACTTTCTTCTGCAAAGATGGAAGCCCATGTTTTAATCCTAGAAACACTCTATTAAAAAGCTGTTTTATCGACCTTTATTTGGTGTAACATTTTAATATTTCCAGATTAGTTTAAAAGCTGCTGTATTACTAATGTATTAAAAAGCCAGCCTCCACATTCAGCATTCTGAACTGTTGGACTTTTGGCACACTGAAAGAAGACAAGACAGTTTGTCCCTACTAATCCTGTTGCTTGTCTATTTATTTATTTTAATTTTCTAGGTTTTTTTACTTTAAGGACTGTATATCACATGTTTAGTACAACAGTGATTCTCTCAAAGGCAGGTTCACCACCTCCAGTAAGCTCTTTTCGGAGGTGTTTTTACTGTATGCAAAGGGGCAGAATTCTGTGAAGGAAGCACACCGTTGTCTTTCGCCTTGACTCATTTGCTCGCAAACACGATAATCAGTTTCTTTTCAGGAATGAAAACTAAAGTTTCTTCCTTTACGCCTGCCTTCCTCCTTGCATGTGCCAGGTTGTGTTCATTCATGTCCCCTGGCCTTAACGTTGGATTTGGGGAGCTGGCAGACCCGTGAACCCACTGACCTCAGCTCACCTTGCACTCCTTTTGGGGAATGTGCAGTGTCCATCCCTGACTGACACCTAGGCGTCTCCTCCCGCAGACGTGGCTACCCATTAGTCCCATCGCAATCCCCACGGGTGATGTGCTGCTGCTGTTTGTTATGTTACACCACAATGGCATCTGCAGAACTGGTCAAGTTCTTGTATGCAGAGAATGCCAAAGCTGGCTCCTGTCTCCAGGAATAACCATGGATTGCAGTTCAGACAAGATCTGAACTTTAATTTCTTCTGGGTGTGTTCAAGCAGAGGGATACGTTATTACTGCAGCAGTCCATACCGGTTGTGAAGTGTGGGTTAGAGTTATAACATAGCTGTACCGTTAGTTTTAAAGGCTATCTAAAATTTGATTTTGTTACTGATTTTGTAAGGGTACTCATAGCTCTAACTCCTTTCTGCCCATGTTTCCTCAATATTTGGCTGCAGGTGCGATTCTAGCTTTTGCTTAATTTGCTCCCTGGTGGCCTTACCACTGTGATAGATGGCAAGGAGATAGTGTCAGAAGGCTCCAGAAATCATTAGTTTCTAAACTTGTATATCTGAGTGGGACATCTTTAGTGTTTGGATCCACTAGTCATTTTTTTTCCTTTGGGGAAAAGATAATTTTTGAGTTTACCATACGTAATTTTCAGTGGCTGCTGCTAAAACACTTCTCAGCCAATAGTTCTGTTCAGTTAAAGGATGTCTCCTTACCTTTGGACTTACGTGATGCTGAGGAGATGTATTTGCTGTTGCTGGGGCCTGCAAGGGCAGCAAATACTTCTGGCCTTTCCTTAAACAGCAGCTGGTGATGCTGTCTATGAGCGTGTGGCTGGGTTTTTCTTCTGACCTGTTCTCAGCAGGGGTCGAAATCCTGTCGCGAGCACATCGCTCATCCTGACAGCAGCAGTCCATTGCCCCAGTCTGCCTGAGAGGGAGGTCACAGAGACCCTTCAGATAAGAAAAGATGGTGAGGTCCAAGAGCTCACCCTGTGCAATAACAACTGAGCTAAAGAAGTTTTAATATTAACTTGTTAATGAGTTGAAACTCCAAGAAGAGGTGAGAGATTGCTGAAGTGCCCAAACAGAGGTGTGAGGGAAATGCATGCCATCACCCCTGGCTCAGATTCTGTCTTCATTTTATGTGTAGAAATACAAAAGGAGTTGATTTTGATCAAAGTTTGGGTAAGTTCTGTACAGGAAACACAAATGAATAAGAGGGGTTTTTTTTTGTTTATTTTGCTTCAATTATATGGAAAAGTGAAATTTCTTGTGGCCTCCTGAATAGAGAAAATACTTAAGTGAGCCTTGTGTTCATTTCATGCATCAGAAGTATTACCAATTTATTTAATTAAAAGTATTTATTGTTGTTAGAACATCATAGTTTTTTTTAAGAAATGAGACTAATTTGAGTGAAAACAAATGTGAGATGGGACTAAGCAGGGTAGGGTTTTACCCTACAGTCACTTTAAGAGAAATTTGTCTTTCCTGTATTTTAACACCATACTATGTTAACACCTATATTGTTATGTTAGCGCAACCTTATGTTAAACAGAGTGCTATCTTAACTCAATCAGCTTAAGAGAAAGTTGTCTTTCCTTCAGGTGTAAGGTTGGACTCTTCTTTCTGATCCTCTGATCTTGTACTTTGCCCTTAGGCAGACTGTAAGTTGTTCCAACCCCAGCAGCCCAGGTAAAACGGGGTCCAGTCTAAAGCTGTGTGCCTGAAGCTGCCGCTGAAGAGCGCTTTACAGCTTTGTAACGTACAAGAGCAGCTTTTGGACTGCTGGATGTTTCCTTTCCATGCATAGAAGGATTTCACAAAACCGGACAAATTTTATGTTCCTTTTGCAGCAATTGGCTTTACTGCAGTCTTTTTGTGCCATATTATAGATCACAGAGACCCTCTTAATCTCATTAGCGTGCTCTAGACTTTCCTCTTATAATGTTTTTTTGCAAAAACCCCTCACTAACTGTCAGTCTTCCTGAGCACAAGAAAGAGTAAGGACACTGCAAACTGCCGATGGATTGGGGAAAAACACAAATAATAAATAAAGTAGGCAAATTTAAGATGGAGGTAACAAAAGAAAAATGTATATTTTACAGCTTCTGTAAATGTTTTATTTTTCCTTGGGTTAGCACTTTTATACAGAGATGCTATTTTTGAAACTAATAGCAAGTACTGCACTTAATAGATTTAAAAAATGCTCATGTTTCTATAAATCAGCCTTTTCTACATTCACATTTTTCTATCCCAGTACATCCAGGAGAAGATAAGATGTGAGAATTATTTTGGAGTGGAATGGGAAACAGTGTGTGTCTAATGTGGCTCCCTGAAGATGAATATTTTCTAAATAAGTAATGAAGCTGGCATGGCTGTAACTCACTGTTGTGAGTTTGTTTATTGATAGTTTCTGCCTCTAGAGCTTAGATTTTGCTGTCTTCAAGTTGAAATGGGCATGGCCAATGGTTTGGTTTTTTGGCTTGGTTTTTGTTTGGGGGGGAGGGGTTAGGGGTTTTTTTTTGATTGCTCAACTTGATTATTACTTGTCTTTCATTTGGAAGAGTTGCTGATTCTGACAAGTGTTGGTAAAACAACTAACTTTGAGTTAAACTCATGTGTTTCTATAGGCTGTTATAGTGGTTCCTTAAAAAGATATCAGCATTATCTTGACAGGGTAGTTATTTCTTATTACAATGTACTCCGAGACAGGAGTTGAAATTACAGTGTGAAAGAGGTTATTATAATTTACTGCATCTTATATAACTTTGCTAAGCAAAATATTTGTTTATAAATAATGATGTTTGGGTTTCTGTAGTGCTGAACCAATGACAAATAATAACAGTTGGTCTTTTGTGTGGAAAATTTTTTTTTCATGTCTTTAGTTTTTTATGAAGCTTATCTCAATTTGTCTCCTTCCCCAGTTACTTATAATAATTACTTTTAAAGCTTTATGTAAAACTGACTACAGCTGTGACCTCCATTCTTGATCAGTTTCCCAACAATACCCTGTTTTTTTAGTTACTTAAGCAAATGCATGTGTGTGAATTTATCTGTACAAACATTAGTTAAATACTGCAGTGGTTGATTATTTTTCCCCCTGTTGCTACGCAGCTGACAGAGTGAGCAGGCCTTTCACATAACCCCAGGGTGCAGTGTCCCCAGGCGATCTTTGCTTCAGTCTCATTTACATGCTGTAGGAAAAAAAAAAAAAACGAAAGAACAATATAAAGGTAGATAAAAGCTGGAAGAGAGCGGTGGCTGCATTTAACATCCTAATAACAGGCAGGGCTGGATCCAAGCATTAGAAACACTTTAAATGCATTAGATGGGAATCATATATCTATATTTGGTTGATGGCCAGCAATAACCATGGCAAGTCCTTATTGTGGAGGTACCTGTTAGCCATTTAAATATAAGGTGTACGTATCACCGCAGAGGATCTTCAGCTAAATTTGGTAAATAATGAAAGGAGAGAGGCAGATACCTTTTGCTAGAAACATCTGGGAGAAACAAAACGTGCATCAATCCAGCATGTCCCTAGCGTTGTGTGCTCTGTGGAGGTGGGGATGCAGTGACCCAGGGCATCAGGTGCCATTTGGAGGAGACTCCACAAGCAGAAAAGCTGGTCTGTTATGGTGGAAAAGGAGGAGGGCCGGCCTCACTGCAGTCTGAGGATTCCGGGGTGATACCTTCTCCTTTGTGCATACCTGGGAATGGTGCTGCTGCAGGTACTGCTGGAGTAAGGCTCGCTCTCAGCAGTGGTTCCTTTTTGCTGTCAAATGGTAGCTTATCCCTTCCGTAGCATCTGGGAGAGTCAGCAGCCTTGTGATGCTGCGCGTGGTGCGAAGTGGCAAGGAGGATCAAACCTGCGCTGGGACACGTCACATGTTAAACAGCAGCCCGTAAGGTATCTGGATGCTGGGGTTTATTTAAGAACCTAATGAGATTAGAGCTTTTACCCTACTTGGTTCTCTCACGCACTCACCCCTGCAAGCCACCCTCAGCCCAGCATCGCATTTATTAGCTCTCGACTTTCCTTCTCATCGGGCAGATCGCTGCTGGGTGAGAAGGTTGGGCACAAAGTCCTGTTCATGCTCTGCAGCTGCTTCGTTACCAATTTTGAGCATTACCAGCCAAGGCCCCTGGGCATGCCACAACATTTGTCCACACGGATCCCCCCGCCATTGCAAGGGTCTTCCTGCACTGCCAGCATCTTTCCTCCAGCCAGGGTGATTGCCACCTTCTTTCCAGGCCCCAAACCCCTGGTTTTCCCAACCTAAACAGGCTATGTGTAAAGCACACGTGATCAGCTTCCTAATTTGTGGTTCCATCTCATCTCTCTTTATTAATAGGAGCATTCAGGACATGTCTGTTGTGTTTAATCCAGGTGTTATCAAGCTTTATGAGCCTTTACTGGTACAAATAGAAGTAAAAGGCTTCTGCTTGAGATTCCAAAAGTTCAGTTTCACAGATTCATGCATGCCCCTGCACACTTAGGTCAGCATGCGCTATTTAAACTGTCTTAAGCACCTCATGCTTCTACCTGTACGAACGTACTGAGAACTGCTGGTATCTTATGGCATCATTTTCTTTTCCTGTGCTCACTGTTGCACAGCCTAGATGGAGCCCATTCAAGAAGTAGGCATAGTTGATTAGCTGGGGCATAATTCTTCTTATACTGGATGGTTTGCCGGCCTGCACATCCTGTAACAAATTGTACCTTTTAGAGTAATATGATTTCTTTTCATTAGCGGGTCAATTCTAGGCCGATTCCATCTGGCTTAATGGAGCATGGGAACACTTCTCGAAGCTCTTGGCTGACAAAAAGGGAAGATTGATGGGTTTTGGCAGAAACCACTGTTGTTGCAAGAGAAACTCAGTCTGTCCCTGGTCTCTTTCTTCCTGCCCTTCTCAGCCCCTCCTGGGACAGCAGGAAGCTGTTCTTCAGTGCCGGAGCACCTGAGCTGTGCTCTGGGGCTGAGAGTTAGAATCCAGTGACTTTTGGCATTTGTCATTCAATCTAAGCAAGAGGTTCAGACCCACTGCCTTTCCTTATCAGCTCTGGGTTTGTGTATCTACTGTAGTTTGGAGTTGTTGATGGTTGCCATTTTAATACGTTGCATGGGGCCAGGGCTCACAGCAGAAAGAGTAGTGCATGTCGAGACACAGGAGTAGAAAGGATGGGTGAGGGACAGATGACCATGGACCATCTCACTGAAAGAGCACCCCAGAAATGTGTGGAGACAAGCATTTGGAAAGTTTTAAGTGAAAATTCTGTCTCTATGGGAAGGCAGTTGTTGCTGGCGAGGAGCAAGTGCACAGGTTAATTTATGTTGTAGTTATTGAGCAAGAATAAAACAGTAGTGAGATTCTCTTTAGACGTGGAGTACTTGATGGTGCTTAGACACGCTGTCTAAACTTCATGGTGTTCCCCATACTCCTGGTCCCTTGACAATGTTGGCTGGCAAGCCTTTCTGAGCACCCCGTAGCTCCCTGTATACTCTTGATTTTCCTTCTAAAGGGAACTAGATTGGGAACAGAATTGAGTGCAGTTGGTGTGCAGGGTGTGCACCTGGGAGCTAGGAAGTGCCCTTGGCCACACAGTTTTAGTTCTTGAGAAAAGTAATCGTTTGGAAGGACAGGAGCCTGTGAAGCTGAAACAAAGGTCATGTTTGATGTTGTACTTGCTGAAGAAAATATGTAGGTATTCTGAGACTGCCAAACAAAACTATCTATGATGAGACTTCAGCAATGGTAGAGGATCAGTCTGTGCTTGGTGTAGATTGATGTGTACTGCAGAAAGTTGAGTATGGTTTCTCGGTTCTTATTCCAGCCATCCAGAAATAATTTCACTGAGGGATGTGACCGATTTTACATGTGATCTCACAGAGACATATGTACAGCTAGGAATGGCATACCTCAGCATGGTAATGACACATAATAAGACTGTTTGGTGTGAGTTTTCCTGAAGAGTATAATTTTAGGCACATTATATATCAGCCAGAGCAGTTGCAGTCTGATGGTTATGTGGAAAGCTCGACAGCCAAACAGTCTAACTCAGAAAGCTCTTTGGCACCACTAAATTATGATCGTTGAGAATGGAGGTCCTCGCCTCCTGAAATGTTAATTTAAAAGACATTGCCTCACTTTACAGGCACCATTGCTAAAATATACACATGTGCAGAAATATATTATGAGCTGTATTTTTACCTTCTCTGCTCACAAAGCGATGTGTATGCACGTCTGTAACAAAAACAGGTGGGCAAAAACCACAACATTCTCTTCTGTTTTTTTCCCACTGTCGAAGAGGTGGTGATGATCTCCAGGTCTCATCAAACCTCAGTTATTCAGTGATTCTCTGAATATTACGTAAGGACCAAGCTACAGAGGACAGAATGTACCTTGAGTCTTTTCCAGAGTGGAGAGAAAATAAAGAAGCTCAGTGACTCCAAAGTCTCCAGCGGGATGGGCTGTAGAGAAACGACTGGCTAAACAGCATCAGGTATAGCACTGGTAATTTGAAAATCCAGCTCAACCTGAGAGCTCCTCATGCATGCACACTTACGTATATTTCCCTGCAAAGGGGAGATATTACTGTCACTGGCTCTGCAAGAAGTCACCACCAAATCCTACAAAAAGGTGAGTTTCTCTACTGCAGCGTGCTCTGTGGGTAGTTTGTCAGGCCGGATGGGATGGGGAAGTAGGTGCTTCTGCTGAGGGTTTGCCCTCGGGACCAGAAGCAACTGCAAGGGCATACTTGCATCTGGAGCAACTGGGGTTACTTCACTTCACTGGTATGCAACTCCATCACTGGGGACCTGGGGTATTTCTTAACTCCCTTTCCGATGCCGATTCAGGTAGCTGCAGCAGCTCTAGAAGGTTTCACCTGCCTTGTAAGGCAAGAGAAGCTGTCTTGTCACAAACATGTGCACCGAGCTTCCTGACTTTCGCAGAAGTCTGCACCGAGTTAAGGTGTCCACGGCTCTTTGACATCTGCAGCCAGGGAGTGTAATGGCAGGCTGCTTTTGTGGCCATCTGTTCCTCTTTCTTCTGCCATTTACTTTGGATTTCCTAAGTTTTTTGCTTTTATAGAACACAGCAATACCTGAACCATTACCATCAAAATCCCATGTCTGTCTGTCACTGCTGTGCCAGTCCTGGTGTTACAGAGCAGGGTTATCAAAATTAAGAGTTATGGTCAGGATTTGGACTGTGAATAAACTTTGCTTAAGTGCATCCAGGTTCTAGAGGGATGCTGTTTTACACCAGTGCCACGGGACTCTGGTCCTTCAGAGAACAACTCCCAGCTAAGCAGATATTAAAAGAAAGGATCTAGAGGCTTTTTTATATAAGTGCTTTTACTTAGTGTTGTACTGCTTTTACCATAGTATTCAGTTAAAAGTTCTGTGCCATGTAATTCCAGTAAAATTAAATGTGAGGATTTAAAAGTTTCTGTCAAATTGTGTTCACTGTGACTAGACTCTCCCCAGATCATTGGTATTCACCTGTGTCTCAGCCAGCAGTTTTGTATGTTGTAACAATATGATCTTGAAATACGCCTTAATTTTGCAGAGAATGTAATAACTCTCTGAAAATTACTTCGTGAAAAATATGTTCTATCATTAGAGATTGATAGTTTATAGAATTAATCCTACTTCCATAGTAATCACTGTTATATTTAAATAGGTGATATGGCTCCATGTTCAATTATATTGAAATGGTGACCCTGAAACTCTAGAGGTCAGCTGGGAACATTAATGCCTATTTGCATTTCTTTCAGTATGGCTCAGCCAGTCATTAATATGCAATATTAATGCTATTTAATAAGACTGGGTTTAATAGGTCAAGTACTAATATCTATTTGGTGGTGATGATTTTCTATACTAAAAGAAGTTTCCGTGTAGAACAACAACTGTTTCTGATTGAATTGTGTCTATGCAAGCAATTGCACATGCTGTGACAACCTGGAATGCTTTATTTGGCTTTGTTCAATGTTGCTCAGTACCTGCCCAACTGAAGGTTGAATGGGAGTTCAGTTCTAAAAGTAGGAAAGAGGAATATTAAGAATACTGGGGTTTTGGTTATTTTTCACAGCTATAGTTCTGGGCTAGTATATAACAACTTTTTAAGGTGTGATTCCAAAAGCTGCAATTGTTAATATTTTACTGCTGCTGTAATGTAAAGTGTATATGAAGTCGCTCAGTGGTAGAGCCTCTTCACGTGTATCTAAACTGTGTTTAGCTTTCAGCACTAAAGGCAAATTGTTCGTCAAACTGGGTGCAAATTTGCATTGTGGGCCAAAACTCCACGTGCCTTCTCCTGAACAGCAGTCCTGGAAATCAGCTGTATGCAGATAATATTCTTCCTCACCTGGCTTGACCCCCATTTCATAACCTTGCATAGACCGTCTTAATTTCTAGATGTTTTTTCCTAAATTGTATTTCTGTCTAATATCATATCTCCTTGATGGTGTTGTCTGCTTATCTGTCTGTTCAGTGAGGAATCCAAAATGCAAAAGCTACCTACTTTTGAAAACTTTTCGTCGTAGGCAAACCCGTAAGGCCCCTGAGCGGCATCTCATTGCTCATTCTCACTATGACGGCATGTAATCGTAGAGAGGAGCTGGAGAAACTGGCAGCTAGCTGCCCTTGGAAGCTGCCTGGCGTGGCTGCCTGGAGCCCTGCGCTGACAGTGGTGTCTGAAACATAGGTTAGGAATGATCTAGTGCCTTTAACATAGAGTAAGAGGGAAAGATTCTTACTGTTAAAAAATATACTGGACTTAATGTGCTGAAATGCGTAAGGAAAAGCTGATGGAATATCATGGTTGGGGAGGCAGTCTTAGTAAACCAGCAGCTTTGTCAGCCATCAGTATTTTTGCTACCACCAGAAATCCCCTGCTGACTAGATGGGCTTACTGTGGAGATCCAAGCTTACTGTGCTTCAACATGGGAAATGAGCGTGAGAGCAAGGGGAAACAGGGGAGATGAGTTCTGTTTTGCCCAAAGGACATGTTAAGATTTCAGTGTCTTTCTAGATGCAGATAGCAGATTGTTAACAATTCCTACTTCGGGAAAAACAGTGCCAAGTTTCTGTGCATCCCTAAGAAGTGTAATCCAGGTCAGTTTAAAGGTGGGGACAATTTATTGCTGGCTTTTGAACCACACAGTAAAGAAAACCGGCTCCATCATTCTTGCATTCCCCGGGTGAGCAGAATCAGCATTGGCGAGGTGTTATGATATACGTGTTTTGCACGCCTGTGAAAGGCGTGCCGTCGTGAACCACGGGGACCAGAGGAATTGCATCAGTATTGCAGCAGAGGAGTGACAATGGTCCCTCATCCTCTCTGTCAAGTTTGGGTTGGTATGCAAGGCAACGCGTATCAGAGAGGCAGGTCGCTGTGCTAGTTTACTGTGTTTACCATCTCTCTAATTGCTTTCTTCCAGCTGGGAGAAATTGTTAATATACCCAGGTAGCAGTCACTGTGCTTTGTGGCTAATGCCACTCATCACATACAGGGCATCATAACCTCAGAAGGTACTGAAACTACTTGGCTATTGGTTGAAACCCAAAGGATGTTAAATCTTTGTTTGACATCAGTGTCTGACTCCAGCAGACAGAAATGTCAGGCCTGGTTTTTTAGCAACAGTGAGGGTGATAATGGAAATTTAAGTAGGTTTATTTGCTGTGTCTGCTGGAGGAAAAAAAAGTAACTGCCTAAGATACAGATTAATTTTCATGAACTGAGAAGGAACACAAAGGTTACTTATCGAAGTTAGTCCTCAATTCAGCGCTCCCTTTGGTCCTGTACTGAGGTCACAGAAGAAGATATAATGCCAGAACAATGAAATGTCTACTCTCCCTTTTCCAGTCCTAAGGTAAGTGAATGTGCTGCTGCAGGGAAAGAGGTGGCAGAGGAAGCACTTTAGGATGTAATGCTGGTGTCCAGTGGCTCTTTCTTACAGCCAGACATAGAAAAAAGTGTGACAGTGTTGTGTTAACTTGCAGTTACCCTGCCTCCTGCTTGCTGCAAGCTTTTTTCCAGAGTTCCTTAATAGAGAAATCTTAATAGCTTCCTGCGGTCAGCAATAGCTCTCTGCAGGAAATCTGGTGAGGCTTTCAGTAGCCAGAAAGAACAAGCAGGTTTTTGTATGTGGCCAAGGCCACTAGCAGAAGACTTTGAGGCCAGGAAGGTGGGGAAGGGGTTGTGAAGATATGTTTGAAGAAACTCAGTCACTTAAATCACCATATGTTTAACATAATTGTTCCCGAAGGCTGTGAAAACCCTGGATTATTTCACATCAAATTTACTCATTAAGTAGGTTATCGGTAGTGCTGTGTTTAATTTGCTGGAAGTTAAGTGCTGGGAGAAAAGATGCAATTTTCACATTCATGTAATCTTGTTTTGTATCATGGATATATAAATACCTAGATAAAAACTGCAGTGTAAGCATTGACTAATACACACCACACAATAGTCTTAGATACTTCTTGATCCAGTGGAAACATCTTGTGTGAATTCACGAACATGTTTTTTAATTAAAAGGTCTCACAAGTACTTGCTTTTAGTTCTATTTACCTATATTTTCTACGTCCGACTTGAAAATACATAAAGTAGAAAGCGGAGCCTTGTTTGGCAGTCCTTGGTTATCTGAAAACTTTTGTAAAGCTGACTGTGACTGCCCGTGAGTGTGAAGAGAGAGAAAAAAGATGGAGCTGTAAACCCTGTGTGCACACGTCCTCTTGGTCTTTCATTACGTTATGGAAGTATTCTTAGATTTTGTGGGATTTTGAGATCACTCAACAGATGGCAGTATGAAATTAAGGGCGCTTTCACTTCAGTGTTTCATTTGTGTGCTTTTTTGACCTCCAGAACTTCCTCTTTCAGTTTTGGTATATCTATTGCAATATGATTTTTGAGGGAGTTCTTGTTTTCAAATCTGCACCTTGTGATCTCTCCTTGGCTTGGTTGAAATGACGCAGTAGGTCATAATTGCTGCAATTCCTTTTCTTTCCAGCTTGAAAGTGTATGTGGCAGAGGTCCCTGGGCGCCTGTGGATTGTGTAAACAGGACTGCGGGCCATGCTGAGAGCTTGGCATGGCAGGCAGCTCCTCCCCTCGCCCTCCAATCCTCAGTGGTGCGAGGCTGAGAATCCCGAGAGGTGAAGGGGCCTCAGTGTCAGCCCTGCCACTAGTTCACCTCAGATCCTTCCCAGCACTGTGGTTTCTGTTTGAGGTGTCTTGCAGTTGAAGGAGTTAGAGCATGGCTATAAAGCAGTAGAGCTGAAAATGAACGAACAAATATTATCTAAGACATCATCTTCTGAAAGTAATTACCTCCCAACTCTATGAGGAGTCAGCTGTGAAATACTGGTTTTAATGTTGAGATTTTTGTGCATATGCACTTGTCCTCCCTGAAATAACATCTAATAACAGTAGCTGTCTGAACCTGGAATTGTTGAAGGAGGAATGATCGAATGCATTAACTGGTTGGAAACCCATTGCTTCATAGCTATTAAGTTGTAATAGTTAAATATATTTAATATTTTTCCTGGCTGTAAAACATTTGCTGTCTAAGGAGGCTTGCCATTCATGTCTTTGCAAAGATCCTAGCTGACCTTTGTCCACTTGAAGTTCAGCGGATCAATGCATTTTTATGATCAGGACAGCCATAGTTGTGTGGCAGGTAATTAAGTATCATCGATGGGAAGGTTGCTTAAGGTTCACGTATACCATAGTTCCACACTATCTTGCCTGTGCAGACATTTGCCCTGCAAGATACGGAAAGTTTCATGGTGTTCCTTTCTAGGAATCAACCACTGTGAGTGAGTTATGTGTTCATCTCTGCAGGGGAGAATGAACAACATTAATGTGACTTTGGATAGCAGTTTCATTTTCAGAATGATGTATCCTTTTCTTTTGAAGTTTCTTCTGTACAAATCTTTGAAGCAGGTGTGAAACTAATCAAATTGCATTTTGCAATCTACCTTTGTGAAAACAAATGTTTCTAAACATCCCTCTCTTAAGGCTGTAAGAAGTAGCTAATATACATATTATAGCCACTCTACTTACTTATAGATCCTGCTGTCTTCCCCTTTTATCATCTTATTTCTACCCCAGCTCTTACACATTGTTTTGGTTCAGATTGGTAAAGACTCTTGCATGCACAGAGGAAGTTGCGTGTAGAAAAAGTATGTGCAAAAGGAAATCTGGGGATCCTGGGACTAGGTAGGTGCTGATATTACTTATAGGCCACTGATGGGAATTAAATTGAGGTCAGCCCCAGGCATAAAGATTTATTTGATATTGTTGGTGTTCAGAGTGTGTAGAATTAATGTCTGACCTCAGTCTATTACCAAACAGCAGAGCAGATAGCAGTATCTTTGCAGGTTCATCAATGAAAGCTGCTCTCCTGCTCCAGCACCTGAGCGGGGAGGGGCGGAAACAGTTTCAAAGGATGCCTACAAACTGTGCAAACAGGGTGGTGGGAGACGGCTTGGGTCTGTCATTCATAAAGTTATCAGGGTGTACCTTAAACTTGTTTGTTTTCTCCTTTAGCTCCCAGTTTCTGAATTTTTTCCCTCTGGTAGCTTTACACTTAGCCCTAAGTGGTTAGCTTTCTCATTTCCAGCCTCAGTGGAATCATTCCTGCTTTACAGCCATTTGTTATTGTGTGAAATAAACAGAAAAGGCGAGCTTGAGTAGCACCCCCTCTTCTGGGCTATTTAGTCCAGGAATATTTATAGCCAGCATCCGTATCGTATCCAGTGCTGGACTTGTGATGCTCTTGTAATGGAGGTGCACTTTTCAGTAGCCCCCTGTGTACCTCTTTCAAGACAAGTGCAATGTTTCTGAGTATGTGGAGCCAGTACAATGATATAATTTCTCTTTATATCTTTTCCTCATGCATCCTAGGCTTATGTCTGCCTTTGTGTCACAGTAGGCGCTAGTTCACGACCATTTACCCAGTCTCCCCACCTAAAACATGGTTAATGCATCAATGTCATTCATCAAAATATACAGCCATATTGGTACTAACCTGAAGCCTTATGACCTCTTGGGCATCCTCTTTGCTGGTCATGGATACCTTTGTTGGCGTATTGTTCTTGTGTGTTTTGATAGATGAGGTGCAAAGCATTGCAGCTGTGGAGCACCATTGCAAAATAGTGCTTCACAGCTTTCTGGGTTTCATAACGTATTTGCCAATTGTAGGTCATTTCCCTGGGCAAATTATCATTTTTAAAATTTAAAATATGCTCCTTTTTCTCCGTATAGGAATTGCTTAAGTGTAAATCACATTATTACTATTACTAACACAGTGCAGTGTTAACCCTAGAGGATAGGTGAGGTTTCTTCCCACACAAACTATGTTAAGTCCATGGAGAAGTGGAGTGCCATAAGGGTACACCCTCAAAGGTTATATTATACAAATCCTGTTACTTCCTGATCAGTTGGTGTGCTTACATCCCACGTGTTGCTTGGAAAACATACCCATAAATTCAGTCAGAAGCAAATAGGGTGTTCTGAACTACTGAGACTTTAAAGTAAGTCTACATTTTGGATAGTAGAAGGTGGTTACATATCATCAGGCTGAGATAACAGCACTTCCATCTTAAAAACAAATACAGGAGACTTCCCAAATCAGAAAAGTTTTTAGATTGCACCTTTCTGACACAAGTCATCTTGCATATGCAGAAACCGGTTCTTCTGCTGAAAATTGTGTCTTTTCTTGCATGATAAGTGGGTCAGAAAAGGTAGGTTGAAGCTCAGTTACAGGTTTTCCCAGGAAATGTGTGCTGTGATCATGCCGATCCGAGTGCCAGCGTACAAGAGTGTTCTGCACCAGCACCAGTGCTGGCCTTGCTGGCAGCTCAGCTGCAGAGGGCTCAGCCGAGCATGAGAACAGGAGCCGATGTGGAGGGCAGCGGCACTTGTCTAAGGCTTCCCTCAGAACAGCAGCAGGGATGGCGGCAGTAAGTATTACCTGTTACTCCAGAGAGAGACACGTACAACCAAATAGAGAGTAGCCCTCAGAAATGCAAAGTTGTCACGTATGCCTGAGCATGAGTTATGTTTTCCTTTTCATCCATCTTGCTAATGTTCTCCCACACAAGCCGCCCCTTGCATTGGTACAAGTCGGTGACATTAAATCTAATGCTCTGTGATTGTGCAGAGGAAGAAGGGTATGAAATTGCATCGATAAGATTACACCACCACTATTGTTTGTGTTATACCTATGCCAAATGTTTTAAAACTGAACTCTAATTTGAATTATAAGGCTCACACTGCTGTAGAATAGTTTGGGGTTGTTTGTGTTTGGTTTTTTGTTTTTTTTTTTTTTTTTTTTTTTTGCCAGCAAGTCACAGTATTTATCTATCAGAATGTTATACCTTTGTAAAGGACACATCTTGCCAGCTGGTATAATTTGCATGGCTGTTTTTCCCATTTCCAGGCTCATGCTGTTTATGCAGGAATGCACTTTAAAGTTGTAATTTGATATGAGCTTGTTTTTATCTCACTGTTAAGATATGATTTTGGTTTGGGGAGGTTTGCTCTCCATCTCCACTTTACAAACTAACACAATATTCAGATGCTGTGTGGAACCTGTGTTTCAATTTGGCTCATCATTTAAAGAAATATGGAAAATGTTCAGTGCTGCATAAACAAATATTTTAAATTCTGCTAGGCCTTATGCCAAGGTGAGAAGGTGAGTGTTAGGAGTGCTGAATTTAAAAAACAAACCCTGAATTACATACAGTTTTTGGTAGGTTCCAAAGTAGCTCTGTGAAAATACTGAGGAAATTGCAATAACGTGGGAGTCTTGGAAAGGGCCCCTGGAGAATTTGAAGAACCAAGATAAATACAGAAGCCCTTGGTGTACAGTGCGGGGAGGAGCAGAGTTGCTTTGGTGCTGCTGAAACAGTACTTTGGTTGTCACTACTTCAGAGGGGCATGAAGTGTGGCTGGGTTAGCAGGGGTGGGCGGACAGGGCAGAAGGAGAAGTGGCGAGGGGTCATGGTGGTGACGCGGTGGTTGTTGATGTCCTTCATGCATCGGACAGCGTTTGCATTTTTAGAGTACCTTGCCTGAAAAATGGAACTGTTACGTGGGCGGTTATGTAGGTGCAGTGCGCTCATTTAACCTAACCCGCTTCACCTGAATGAGCCGGAGTTATTGTTCCCCTCTAGAAGTTGTTCATTTTATTCTGCCATGAGTTGACGTGGTCTAATAAGAGAGAAGTACACGTGTGGTGAAGAAAGCTTGTAAGGGCGAGTTGTGGGAGCAGGGAAGAGGAATTCGTTTTAGTTTCATTAGTTTTCAAAGGGTTGGAACAGAATCACTAGTGTGAACATTAGTTGAGCATGTGACACACATTTTCATGTCCACTGCGGAAAATTCATGTGAGCATGTTTGATACTTGTGTGCGTCCATGGTAAAAGGAATACAGAAGCAGAGAGAGGGAGCAGTGTAATAACATTTATTTTTGTCTAGGAAAGACACTTTTAGAAATCACTTGTTTCAGTGACAAAGGCTACCCATTTTTCTTTTGAGATACCTTCACTGTCCTATGGACAGCTTGGATGAAGTTGGTGAAGGATCTGGAGCACAAGTGTGCTGGGGGGCGGCTGAGGGGGCTGGGGGGGTTTAGCCTGGAGAAGAGGGGGCTGAGGGGAGCCCTTCTCGCTCTCTGCAGCTGCCTGAGAGGGGCTGGAGTGAGGGGGGGGCTGGTCTCTGCTCCCAAGGCACCAGTGACAGGATGAGAGGGAACGGCCTCAAGCTGCGCCAGGGGAAGTTCAGGTTGGATGTGAGGGAAAACTTCTTCACCGAAAGGGCTGTCAGGCACTGGCACAGGCTGCCCAGGGAGGTGGTTGAGTCTCCATCCCTGGAGGTATTTAAAAGAAGGGCAGACGCGGTGCTTGAGGCTATGGTTTAGTGGTGGCCTGGGCAGTGACAGGTTAGCGGTTGGACTCGATGATCTTAAGGGTCTTTTCCAACCTTAACGATTCCATGATTCTATGATTCTATTCTATGGTTTGCTCGCCCAGCATTTGGCCTTGTGCTGACAGTGGGAGTGTCACTTGTTTGGATCTTTTCAATGTTGTTGTGCTTCTGAAGTTTTTTCATAATTGTATATTTTTTCCTCTGCATAACAGTAATGTTATGGAGAAACCACATACGGGTTTATTGAAGATTTTTTTGGTCTTTTTATTAAAAATACATATTTTTAGATTTTTTTTTTAACATGATTTTCTTAGTGCAGCCTCTTTCAGGTAAATTCTTGATAAGAAACAGATTAATATAAGAGCTGTCATGATATGAGAATGAAATTACTTGTTTGTTTTATGCTTGTAATTATTCTCAGTGATGGTTTTATAGTTGTAACTGATTGTAAGCTTTAATAATCATAGTATGCAATCATACCTTGCAGCATTTTATGTATGAACCCATCTCTGTTTCCAGTTTGGTATATCAGCACACTTAATGTGGTTGTATTTTTCATGGTTTAATTAAAACTAATATTTAACATTATTTCAAATTGCCAGTTCTGGCAGCTTGCAGATAGATTTAACAAGGGTCAAATCATTGTCTTCTGAGAATGCTGAAATTTACGGTGAAATTTGTTCAGCCGGTCACAGCTCAGGTGGTTTGCAGGATTTTGAAAGCCAGTATGTGTCTGTCTTCAATATCAGTTATAGGCAATTCGAATAATTACTTTTGTATGGCATGTGGCCGATGAGTATTCTGTTTCACTGAAAAAGAAAATGAGTATTTTTCCTTCTGAATTACTGAGGAGAAGCAGCCTGAATTACTTCCTATCTATAATGTATTCATTGGTTACAAAACAAATAGACAGTGTGAAAATCCCTGAGGTATCCCTGCTGCATGCTTGGTTTCCAATTTCTCTATATGATGACTTAAAGAAAAAAAAGAAAATCATATAATGTTATTTTGTTATATTTGAGATGTGGAAGGAATTTAAGTTCCTTTACGTCGAGACCACTTTGACTCAGTAAATGTGTATCTAGATTTTCTGTTTCAAATGGAAACAGGGATAACATATACCCTTAGCCTGAAAAGCAAAGTACCTAAAAGGTACAAATCATGAACATACCAATCTAAAGCATTAGATTTCCTTGCTGGTGTGGAAGTGGGCAAGTTAGATGGAACATTCCTTGCTGCATTTCAGGCAGCAGAAATATCAGCCTTTATTATTTTAATAATTAATCTTTGTTATGTTAATTGATTGTGCATCTTTGCTGTAGCGTATGACTTAAGGTTGTTAAGGCTGTTGTTTAGGTGTATGAGTTAAATCTGTTGTGCTACCATATGCAGTAGTTTCGTAGGATTCACCTCCCAAGAGTTTGCACGTCAGGTATTCTGCCTGAGCACACTTCGGCCCTTCGGCAAGGCCAGTCATGTACGTAGGCAACGGGGGATGGGGAGTGTGGGCAGTTTTGTCTCTGAGGGAGGGAAGCGATGAAGTTCCCCAATGATCCCTGCTAGGGCCAGGCCTGATTCACTTGGGAAGTGTGTCGCAAGTACTTGCGCTGTGGCACAGAGCGGAGGCTGGATCTTTTGGCAGCTTTATGGGGGAAGCGGTGGGAGAGCAGCAGTTGCAAAGGGCTTGTGTAAGGCATCCAGCTGCTGCATGCTGAGAGGTTGCAAGGACCTAAGGGTGCAGCTGAAACCCTGGCGAGCATTTCCGAATGATCACGGGGAAGGAGAAAAATGCCCCTTACTGAAGTGAACAAGAATGTTGAACTGTGGTCTCTAGAATGAAAACATCCAGACTTTAAAGTAATTTTGATTTGTTTGATGAAAATGTCTATATGACGCTGAAGTGTCCATGGAAATGAAAGCTATTACAAAACCTCAGTAGCTTTAAAATAGTTATTCCTTGCCAGTAGCAAAGGCTTAGAGTCACACTGTGGTTTGGTAAGAGAGCACCTTTGCAGAAAAATTGTCCTTCTTTTTTTGACTGTTTTACTTATTGTTATATCAAAGCCATATTTTTTACATTATAGTCAATTTCTTTAAATTATCACCCCCTGGCCTGCTGAAGAGCAGCTCTAGTATTTCATTGTTCAGTGCTGTAATAAAGGGGAAAAAAAGTAATAAAAACATGTTAACACTGGCCACTCTGAATTCTTGGTTTTTGGAAAAACTCATATAGTTGAGCTAGAGGTTCTGGATATTAGGGGCTTCTTCACTTGTTGCTTATGGCTAAGGCAGGCGAGTATGCGCGTGTGTGGCTGGCAGATGTAAGTATTCTGATGTTATCTTACTCTGCTGCTTCTTGTCCTGCAAAGGACAATGATAGGGAGTTCTGAAAGAGTGATTTAACAATGGGAAACTTAACATTTATGTTACCAATAACTAGTTAATTTTTCTGGGAAGACTCTCTGATTCAGCTAATAAAATATTGTTCTCTGTGTTTTATTTCATTCTTTATTTTGTTAGGTATGAGGAGAGGAAAAAGGTGTACACAAGAGCCCTAGTACTCCATTTTATTATTTACACAGGGGCGGCATCAGAGGATCTGATTTTCCAAGGATAAATATAAAGAAATAATGTATATTGCATATAGATAATAATATGCTATATATAATATACTAGATATTATTTAGCTTTTAAGTACTGTGAGCATCATGTTTGCTTACAATAAAGAATTCATTTTAAGAAAATAAGTTAGCACAGTTGGATCATGAAACAGTTTCCCCCAATGTGGCATGAGAAGAAATTACACTTCTCACAGCAGAGAAAGTTGCACTGCACACAAATGAGATCAGTTAAAGGGAGACACATGAAAGGAATGGAATTAATATACAAATATGCTTTGCTGAACATCTAATTGCCACATACACAAAAAAAATTAGAGCATTTGTTCTCAACATGTTCTGAATCCAGACGCGGGCAAACAGGCTAAGAAGGAAAAACCTGCAACCTTCGTATTCATTCTCTGAGCTAACTCTGCCTGAGTTTGTCACATATATTCGTAATTTCTTCAGCATAATTTTTTGGAAATAATTTCTCTCTCCATCTTCAACTCCATTTCCAAGATGGAGGCATAAGCTGTTTGATGATTTGGTTGGAGCAGTGGTTGTATTTTTGAATGACAGCAGATAATAATGCCGAGACACAAATCTAGCTTGCACAGTCTCAAACATCGGCTGCCTGCTTGGAATAGGGGTGTAATTACCATTGGAAGGGATTGTTATCTACATGCTTTCTTTCTTTATTGTTTTCCCTTCTTTCTCAAACAAGCATTCAGTTTTTCTTATGTTTCAAATTTATATTCACTCATGAATTGTTAAAAAATCAAATTTTCTCATATAGTTTTCATATCAAAATTCCTCTCATTCATCCTTTTATCTACTGGGACTTGCCATTTCCTTTCCTAGATGTTTTCCTGCTTCCATTAGGTAATTATAGAATAAATAGAATTTTATTTAGAAAATAACATACATATTAACAATGAAGACAGTTATTTTTCTTGAATGAAATCCTGTAATGAATTGGCAGTAACAGACAACATCTATTGGTTGACTTTCTTGTAGACCTCTGTTGTTTGCCAGGGTTCTCTTATTATGGATTCTCATGGATCTTCTTTGATGAAGTGTCAATGATAGTGAGTCCCTTATAGTGAAAACTATGGAGTTCTTACGGAACTGCAAGACTGACCTCTGCAAGTGCATTTGTAATTTGAGGATGTTACTGGCATCAACAAGAAGGTCAAAACTGGACAACAAGCAACATTAACGAATTAATGGAGAAGTTGTTTCTCCTCCTGGTTATCTAGTAGCAGGGCGAAAACCTTGATTTTTAGCCTTCTACTAACAGGGAAGAACAGAGAATTTAACACTCAGATTACATACCCACCAAAATTGTAACAATTGAAAGAAAGTAACTTTTTTTAAAAAACATAACATTCATCAGCTTCATCCAGGTATTATGAATCCTCAAGAAAATTACTTATGAAGTGGTACAGTAGACTTACAATCTGGCTGGGTGCATCCATCTGTTTCTCTGGCATAGGGATGCGTAGCCACCAGACCTCTTTTGCCTAGCAGCTATATTGCTTCTCTGCTTGGCAGGCAAACATTGCAAATGAAATATTAGTACAAAAATGCCTTGAAACAAAATAATTTCATTTGTGCAACTAGCTCTGTAGAATACAAGCAAATAAGCAGAAAAAGCATAGCAACTATCTTAAAAAAATCCTTGTGTTGTAAAGTCAATGGATAATTTCCCTAATTTCACTCTTCTTCACCAGACTGGACTACTGTGTGAGCAGATCTAAGTCCTTTCTGGTTTTGCGGATCCCCTTCTGATTGTGTTTCAGGTCCAATATTCTTCTTATGGCCTGATCAGAGGTAAGAAAAGCACACGCTGTGCCAAAGGGGACCTCCGTGAGGATCAAGGACTGAGACCTGAGTTGGACTGTGATTAAACAGGATCCTCGGCTGCTTGGTAGGGGATGCATAAGCTCTGCATCCTCCAGCACAACTGCCCATCCGTCTTCCTGCTGTTGAGATCTCCAGGCATGTTCAGGTAGTGGCTCCTGGTTTATATTGTGTCCTGTGGACAGTAGGCTGCTGTCTCGGGTTTTAAAAATCTTTGCAGACATGGCAGGATGCTCTTTCACCCTTCAGCAGTACTATTTAGTGGTTTACATTTCATCTAAGAGTGCGCTGGGTTGGAAGGGCTGTTGGCAAGATACTGGTCTTTGGTCGTTTTAACCACTGAAAATGAAAGCAGAACAAAACTGGAAGGTGAATATATATGGCAGTGATTTTGTGCAGGAGCCAAGCAGGCACTAAGCATATAGCTGATCTTTGCTGTTCTTCCTGCATGCTGTCCGGTAATTTCTGTTGGTGTGAATTCTGCCTTCAGCGTAGACCTGCGTGTAAGAATTGCTGGGTTTGTTCTTTTAAGATGACTAGATTTGTGGATTTTATGGATAGATGGGGCTGTTGTGAGATTGCTTTTTCTTTTGTTTAACCCTGGCTATAGAGTTGCACCAAGTGAACCCTGTATTTTTTGGTCAACGGAGTAACCTAGTGAACCTGTTCGCAATGAAGATATTCTTACAGATATTAAGCTATATAATACTGTTTGGCTCTTTCTCTCCAATTCTCTATTGTAGCATTCAAGCAGTCTTTTATATTGACTCCTCAGCTTTGTGTGTGTAGAGACAACGTGTTCAGAAAAAAGCACTTGGCACCGAATCTTATGTTTCCTTTAAGAAAAAACTCTGCTCCTTATAATCCTTACTAGTGCATAAGGCTTGTGAGGTGGCATTGCTGGGAGGGTATGAAGTGTTCACCTTCCATGTATGAATGCATGCTTGTTGACCGTGGAAGTGCTGCTGGTAAAAGGGAAGAACTGGTGGCGGCTGCTGAAGTTCTTTGGTATTGCAGGATATTCCTGTAGTACAAGAATGTGAATAGGGTATAACCTCCTGTATTTGCATGGATATTTGGGTCCAAGAGCAAGTGAATTGAAGTGGGAGGGGAAAAGTTTGGTTCACTTTTACTTTTAGTGATTTATTCAGTATAACCCCAATTAATTATGAGCTATTATGACCTTTAGGTCTTCACTTGTCCTTGACTTCAAAATAAACGAAAACTCTTGATGGCAGTATGTGCTGGTTCTTGGCTGCAAAAACAACTCCCACAAACCCTGTCCCACTGGAGGTCTGGGATCTGTGCTTCCTGCTTTCTTTGGACTCACTACCTCTGTGAAGATAAATGACCAAAACTTGCTGGCAAGCCATGTCCTGACTTCTCCTTTGTGCCCTTGGGCTTTGGTGGTGTCAGTAGCCTGAGGACGGGCCAGGCAGCCCAGCATAAACCCTCTGGGTTTGCCCCTGCTTCTCTTCTTTAAAGAACTCTAGTTTGTATGATCTGTGTTCAAAGAGACTAACGTCCTTTCGCTAGCAGGATATTAAGTCTCTGAGGAAAAAGTAGCTGCTGGTGAAGATTTGTCTGAGTAAAGAGAGAATATACCAAATCACAGCAAGGGATTAAATGGTTCTGTTGAAACCAAGGGGTAATCCTTGTGGGCAAGGCTTGACAGAGGACCAAAATCAATTGATCCTGAAGTGCAGAACGTTAGGGGTTTTTTTAATTTCCAGGGCTGTGATCTAGTCCCTTCTGACTTTGTTCTTTCCCTTAAAATACAGTAAAAAAAGGTCGTAATGAGCAGTGTCACACTAGGCAATTCAGATTATGAACGCAAAAATGTCATCAAACCCAGTTTATCAGTGAATTAAGAATCAGATATGGTGATGTTAAATACCTTTCAGTGATTTCTTAGTCCTCAAGGAGCTGAGGGGCAATAGAAAAAAAAAACAACAAGTAATGCTAGATGTGCTGTACTTTTGTTAGTTTTGTGAAATTTAAGAGATTAAGCAGAGAAAAGACTTTGTCACAGTATGAGGTTCTCCCAAAGGGTAGGATAACAGATAATCCTTTCGTACTAAAGCTATATATATTTCGGCTACAACAGCAATCAAAGTAAAGCCGTGAAAGCCTGTAAAAACCTGCCTGAAGGGCAGGCTCTCTCTGGGTGCTACAGAAGGCAGTTTCAAAGTTGATGTAACAAGATCAAGTCACTCTTTTTCTAAACAGTGCATGTTGGATGTTGGGTCTCTTCTGATGGTCTCAGTAACAATGTCCCAAGCGGAGCTCTCAGAAATGTCACTTTCTTTAGTATCTGTGTTTAAAACAAAATGAATAAATAAAAAAGCTCTTTGGAAGGGGTTGCTGTATTTGAGGAATATAAAAATTTTGAATTATTATTTTATTTTTTACTGGTAGTGTTTAGCGAGCCAGGCGACAGCTCAGATTGATATTTTGCAGGCACAAGCATCTGCTGACCTGCTGGAAATGGAGAGAGGGAAAATACAAGTGGATCACGCCTACAAGTCGTAAAACAGGTTGTTAGTCTGTACCGCCTTTCAGCCATGGTCAGGCAATCAGAGCAGAAGTGTCTACTGGCTATTCAGTTTTCAGTCTTCCACCTGGGGTTCCCAGGGCGAGCCATCGTCTCTATCTGCAGCTGTATGAAGCCTGCCATATCACTAAAAGCTGACACCTAGAGATGTATTTTACAAGAAGATGGGTGAGGATTTCTTGTTTGACCCCTTATGCTAGGTGAGGGAAGAAACCTCCGGGTGAGGGGCTGTTGCAGCAGTGCTGACTTCTGAAGCAGGCAGAGCCATTTCAGCAGTTTCACGCCCACAGCATACAGGAGGGATGTTTCACAAAGTCTTTGGAGCCTTTTTTTTTTTTTCTTGGTGTAAGAATACCTTAAACCTGTTTGAATCTGGTTTTCTGTAATTTCTCCCTGAAATTAAGGCACGCTTCCTCTGTCTGAACAGACTTCATTCAGCAGTCTGTGGAAGAGAGTGTGGCATGTTACATGCATTGGAGAATATGTGGGTGGCTGTGTTCCTATGATAGTTCTGAATGCTTCAGCATAACTATGCAATTTTAGGAAGGAAAGACTAAAAAACACTGCTTTAATTTTCCTTTCACTATGCCTTATTTTTCTTTTGCTTTTCCATTAGGAGGCCTCTTCCGGACAGCCAGGAGCCCTTCAGTCATACCTTGCTGGAGCTGTGACTTTTATTTTTCTTGTAACGTGCAGCCATGACATGAAGAAATGCAGAACCATTAGTAGGCTTTTACAGAAACAGCTTTTTGAAGCCTAAAACACTTGCAAACTGCTTTTTAAGGTTTGCTTTTACATGTGAATTTTCACAGCAAAAATGACCAGTTTTGTACCAAATAAGGGACAGGTTTAATACTATGCAACTTCTGCTGTACATCCCAAATTTAAATAGCTGTTAGTGATGGTGGCAAGTTCTAAAATGTTTCTGAATAATTGCCATGATGGAGATGAGTGATCTTTCAATGGGTGGCAACATTTGAGTCTAATGGCAGGTTATTCTTTGGAAACCACCTACTTTGTGGTGTACTCCTCCCTAGCGTCTGCTGTGCTTGTCATATGTCACGCCTTTTCTCCTTACTCCCTTGCTCCCTTGTTTGATTGCTTTGCTTTTCTTTTTCTCTCTCGACCTTTAAAACCATGCTATCTCCTTGTAGTTTTCTGATTTTTGGACTTAGGTGCCTTTCGAGTCCATGCTGAGCACACCCTCTTGACTGAGCTCTGTAACTTGTGAGCTGTGTTGCCTTGTGCACAGCGCAGTAGGGAGAGCTCTGGGGGTTTCCCACTTGCTTTCCAGGGAAGAAGAAAGGAGGTGACCCTTAATCCCACGAACTCTAACCAGCGTGTGTACGTGCTAGGAGGGGAGGAGGAGGGGTAGTGGAAGCAGCAGCCTTGCATGGGAGGGAGTGGGGAACAGGCTAACAGCTGTGGCCTGATCAGCAGTTTCACCCTGGTACGTGCACACGTTGAAGGTGGCCCTGTGTAGGCACAGTTGTGATACCAGGAGTGCTCAGGCTGAACGGCTTCAATAGCTGTCTTTAGAGATTTACATGTATCACTTCAATGCAGCAAGTTGTATTCCTTTATGTCAAATTAAACATTAGTATAAAGGAAAAATTAGGAAAGTAACCGAAAGAAAATCTCTTAATGTCCTATTTGTCCTCTCTTTAACTTTTAGTTGCTACGTAACCATTGGGAAGGTGCTGAAACATATAATACCTACCAACTGAGAACAAAAATACAAACATGGTTCTATATAATGTATTTGGGCTAGGAGATACTAGTGCTAAGTCTTGAGCTAGCATTACCTGCTAAATAAGAAAGCATTTTAACAATGAAGTTCCCCAGAAGAGGAAAGATGCACATTTTTGACAAAGTGCGTGTAACAGTATTTAGTCAGTAAGTTAAAAAGTCACAACAGCGTGTTCATTTGTGGGCAGAGAATTTCTTGAATGAGCAATTAGGTGTTTGCTTTGATCCTAAGGGTTTGTAATAGCCAGAGCAGGTCTATGCATAAACCCCCAGAAGACGTTTGGGAGCAAGATGGGAGGTAACAGCTGAGCTGCACAAATACAAGTGTCTTCCCTGAGCCACCCCGCAGGCACATGTAGGGACTAAGTAGTGCTTTTATTTGAAGAGCACATTTTTCTCTCATGCATTTGTGTTTGCCCGAGTCATGTAGGGAGCTTCTTTCCACACTGCTGAGCGTCACCAGGGAGGTCCCCTTTCAGATTCAAGTCTGCTGCATTTGCTTTCCTTCAGCGTTAGGCGTTCCTCCTCCTCCTGTGCTTCAAAGGCAATGGGAACCAGCCCAGAACCCAGCTGTGTTCCTCCCTCTCCATGAGCAATCACAGGGCACCCTCTTGACATCTATACTGTTCTTCAGTGGAGGCATTTTATCCCTACGATGTGGGAAGCATGGGAGTGGCTGTGGCACACTCACCTTTGAAAATCAGCAGCAAGTACATTAAGGGTTGTTTCTAAGGCCATGGGAGGAGATGCTGGGAGGAAACTTAGCCTGAACCAAGTGGCAGCAAGGGGCAGGGTGGAGCAGCCACCTCCGGGCCACTCTGCACAAATGCACAAAACTCCTCCTGTGTTCAAGAGAGACATACGCGAAGCATGTGGTTTCGTTGCTGCAGGAGAACACCAGTGAACTGTGGTGCAGATTTCATATGATTACATCACATGGTGTCCTTTGGTACCACACTTCCTGCCCTCTCCTGTGACAGTTTATTGCTTAGAAGCAAAACTTTCCTAATTCCTCAATTCTACAGAAAACACAAAAAAACAGCACCAGTATGTTTAGGAGGAAAAACAGTCCTGGGAAAAAAGTCAGCTCAGTCATGCCCCAAGTATAAAACATGCTGTAGTTGGTGATGTAAAGAGGTTGCAGAGCATGGAGACCTCCATGTGAAGCCAGCCCCAACCTAGTTTTTGTTGAGTGATCTTCAGCCTTCCATTTTCCAGAATTTGCGTGTGAATTCTGTTAAGGCATCACTGCAGTAAAGCCCTGTGGACTGCAAAAGTAAATAATTACTGAAGGGACAAATTCTACATAGGTGCTTATTATGTTCAGGCATAAAACTTCATCTCTGCAAATACCTTTTGGGGAGGGAAAATCTAAAATATAGATTAGGGCAAAGGTATCACCCTATCAACTATTAAACAAATACGTGAGATGAACCTGAGAAGTCATATCAGCTCAGCCATCTCAAAATCCTTCTGCTAGGCTTTATAACTGAACACATCCTTTTTCTAACTTCCTTTCTCCAAAAACTGTGGTGGTTTTGCACCATCTCTGCCAGTCTGTCAGAGGGCTGTGATAAAAGATGATACTGATCCCTTTACCATAAAACAATCGGAGTCAGAAGAGATGAACTAACCTTTGGGACTTGGAGTGTGAATATTTTCACACTCCATTCAGTAAAATATCTGTCTTAAGGTATTTTTAAATTTAGTTTTGTTACCAGCTAAGAGTAAAATGCATGGCGCACATTTTCCAAAAGGTGAAGTATTGAATAGTGTATTCTACAAATATTTAATTAAATGCTTCCTGTCCTTGTGAGAAGCATTGGAATTATAATCAGAGTTTCTTCACTAATTCTAGGAGATAATGCAAGGGTCTAAGGAGGAATAGATCAAGTTAGAAAAATAATCAGAGAGATTATTTGTATTCCAGTCACCAGACTAATGAATTTCACCCTAAAGCATCTGCAGAACTGGCCAGACAGTTTCTGAACCATTATCCATGACCAATACCTGAGACTGGCGGTGACAGGAGAGGACCTAGAGGAGTGCGAAGGGAAATGTCATTGCATAAGTAGCTGGTTTAGGAGATGGGGACGGAGCAAGGATTGCAGTTTGTTTCAAGTTAAGTTGCTCTTTTAAAAGTTTACCATGCGTTGTTCTCATAAGCGAACATTGGAATTATAATCTAGGGTAAGTCACCAGTAATGTGCGTGCTGTCACACAGGGAAATGTTTTCAAGTCTGTTGTGAGCTAGTGACAACTGTTAAACATGAGACTGTCATGTTTAATTTTTTTCCTTCATTGACTTGTGTGATATCATAGAGACCACAATTGGAAAGTCGCGCACACAGCTTCAGAAAGATCTGAAAGCATTTCAACAAGGACAGAATTATAGTTTTAAATTATGTTGACACATGAAGAAATGATCTGAAATAATTAAGATTTAATTTAGTCATGACAAGTGCTAGGCAGTACCAAACAGAGAATAAATGGCTATGCATAACTAACAGGACTAAAAAAGGCCCAAAGAGGGGCAGTTGGATGGAGTGGCATCGTGTGAGGAGACACCGAATGGGTTTGGACTGTTCAGCCTGAGAGATGCAGCCACGGCATGGACCTCATGGAGGGTTGTAAGCTCCAAAGTGGGCAAAAGTGGTTGCAGGCAATTTATTAATTCTTTCTCATGATACACGAAGTAGGATTAGAAGAGGTTAAACAAAATTATCCAGTAGCAGATTTAAAGCAAGGAAATGGAGTGCTTTCCCATGTAGCGGTCGGCGCGTGGACCTCGCTGCCAGGGAGCGTGGCACGTGGCGGCGGCTCAGGCAGGTCCGAGATGCAGTTTGACAGCTTCCTGGAGGAAGAATTCTCCCGTGACTTCACCGGGCAAAGGTCCGACCTCAGGCTCAGTAAGTCCTAAAGCGGCAGTTTGGTGGCCGCTCTCGGGGACAGGCTTCCCAGCTGGACAGTTACCGCCTGGAGCTCCGTGTGCCAGGCCCCCGTTTCAGCATTACTTCAGAAACCAGGTTGCGCTATTACTGAATTTCTGTGGCTGCCTGCTGGTTTTGAGACAGTTGAGATCCTCATGACGATCTGTAAAAAACTATTGAAATCAGTGACAGTTTTTCTCTATAGATGAAGAAAGAATATATGCAACGCCTTTTTTAGGCTAGTTGCCATGAAAACAATTTCACGACTGCTTTTATCGTGCAATAAATTACCCATAAAAGAGGATAGATTAATTAATTTGATTGAATCTCAATAGTGTATTGTTTTATTAAGCAACGCTGTGGCATAATTAAGAGTTGTAACTGGTTAAACACTTTATAACCACAGAGCTATTAATTAATACTAAATTACAATAAAATTAACAAAGTAACATAAACAAGCCACATAAATGTTTTAAAACGACAGTGACAATGCATCAACTAAAAAGCTGCTTATGTAAACCATTTCTTAGAGTTTGACTACTGAAATTAATATTTATATAATAAGATAATTGCAAAAATGGAAATGGGGCAAGAAGAGCAGTCCGTATAAGTTTTCAGTTGCAAAGACTTCTCTGACGAGAAACGTGGTTTTTTTCAGTGGGTGTTGAAGCAAAGCCCTTGAACCCAAACTTACAGTACGCAGTGAAAAATCTAAAAAGTAAAACTTAATGCCACCTTCAAGACCCCCTCTGGATTTGACACTTGTTTGTCTTATTTGAATACAAATCTGAACAACTCAGGCGTTGCTAAGCTTTAATTTGAGTATGCTGTATTAATGCCACAGCTCAGGCTCTGTTCTCATTTGCAGGAATGTCAGGAAATGTATGAAACTATTTGCATGAGTTGCTGGATTGGACGGTTCACAAATTCTGGAAATCCCGCAGCTGTTCGTTTATCATTTTGCATTAGGTAGAAATACAAAATACACGGGATCGAAGTGCAGGACTACGGGGGCCAGTGGCAGTATGAGATAGAGAAATATTTTTGAACCTTTTCAAACCTGGGATCAAATCTGATTAAGACCAAATAAGTTACAGCAATTTGTAACAAGTTTCAGCAGTGTTTGAGAAGACCTAGGAGCGAGGTTGCAGAGGTTTATAATGCTACTCAGGCCTTGGGATTTTTGATCTGTATGAGGCAATGTAGAAACTCCTCTAAAGATATCTGGTTTTTAATGGCATTTTGCAGCCTACTGAAAAATAAAATAGATTATTTAGATTATCTGACAAACAGAAGCTCTAGAAAGATACTTTTTTTTTCTTAAATAAGTTATTCAAAGTTACTCTAAAGCCTAAAATGACTATGTTTGTAGCTTGCTGTTGATACAGAATAGACCTTGTGTCAGTACGGATTGAAGCCCAAATCTCTAAGCCAGCAGGCTGCTAAAAAAAAGTTTGTTACAAATATCAAAATACCTTAGACTTGTAGTTTCAGTATCTTGGGCAAAATTTGGTCCTTTTTATGTGTTTTAATACATCAGTGTGACTAATCTTCAATTAATCAACAGTTTCTGTCTTCTTGTGTGTAGTATGTAGAGACACAATGAGCATATGGGAGCACGCGCATGCTTCTGCTCAGTGCAGGTGCTCCTACGGGGAGGTCTGTGGGCATTCACGCACGTAACGTAACTGCATGTGTGTGATCCTTACCTTGAGCGGCCTTGTCGAAACCCGTTTGCTTTCAGGTACCAAAGTTTTTGGAGATGAGGGTATTGTCTTGAACAGTAAAGGGCATGAGTTTATGATTTTGTCCTTAATTATGTTTATCGGTGGACAGAGGGCTGATGAAGGGAAAAGAGCTAGGAAAATATCTGTTCAGAACCATTGCTGAAGGTTTCCTTGAATAGTTCCACCTAAGTGGGAGGAATATTAACCAAGCCAAACACAGCCTAAAACAGGCTAACATAAATATTACACAGACAGGGGGGATGAAAGACTGGGGGAGCTTTTAGTCCAGATTATGCTGCTCAAACATTCCTGAACCTTATTAAGAGGGAGAGTAGGAGGGAGATTTCAGAAGTACAGTGATGAGTATGAACAAACGTGGAAGAGCAACCGCTTGTTTAGGAAGTCCAGTGTAATTCTGTCACACAAGTTGATGTCATCCCTATTTAAGAACTGTTTTGAGACTGGGGGAAAGCACAGAGTGTGGGTGAGGGATTGTGTCTGGGACTATAACTGGGAATGTCCATCTGCTGGTTCTGCCCAGGTTCGTGATGTGGAGTGTGTGGCTGAAATCATGTTATTTTTATCGTCTAGAAGCATCTGCTGCTCTGTGCTTGCTTAGACAAAATCTTAAATCCTTTTCTGTCTCATGCAGATTTTGCATTTGATGTCTCTTGCTGTCAGTTTGTAACTGTAGAATATATAGATTGTTTTAACCTGGTGCAGACTTAATTTCCCTTGAGGACTAAGATCTTCAAATGCATGTCAGGGGGTACCCCATCTTTCCTGAGGAGAAAGGCTCTTACCCAGATTCTCCTTGGCTGTGTTTGCCGAGAAGGTCAACCTGCTGCTTTTCACCATTCTCACTGCATTCCCACCTCCACAAACCTCATGGCCGGGTAGCTTCTAGGAGTTTTTCTGAACAAATGAACCACGACCTGTCACTTAAACTTGCTTCACTGTGATTGAAACAGATTGGAGAGCAAGCTGGTGGCCCGTGCTCCCAGCAGGGCTGGGGGAGTGGGTGCCTCCACCAGAACAGCAGTGAGGAGCAGCTGGACGTAGGCTGGGAGACGAGTGGGCCCAGGCAGCTTTTCACTTGGCATAGCTGGAGCTGGGTGAGGACATATTTGCAGTTTCTCTCTCACTTCGGGTTTCTCTTCAGCTTCCCTCCTTGATGAATAAGAGCATTTCATGGGAAGGGACTGGCACCATGTTTTCTGTTTTTATAAGGAGGTCAGAATTAAGTGAGCTAAAGACTTTTCAGCCTGAGTAAGCCAAAGAAAGATAAAAGGTATTTGCTACATTACTTCTCACGTTGAACTGTTGGGATGATCTTGCATTGTGTTTCATGCTTTAAGACATTCTCTGAAAGGAATAAGATCCTTGGGGGGCCCTAATGAAGCTGAAGGAATGAGGCGGTGTTCCTGTGTTAGCTGAATGCCATTTCCTGTAATATTCAGCAAAGACAATTTTGTGAAAGCACTCAGATTTCCTGTTGAATGACGTGAGGGCAAAAGCAGAGAGTGTGGGAATATTGGAGCTTCTCTGCTGCTGGTCTGCAGTGGTACTGGCACGTCATGCATTCCTGCAGCAGGGTTACAACCAGTTTCTTGAACACCACACTGCAGATGTAGTACACGAGGAAGAGGTGGTAGGCTGCTGGCTAGGCTCCTAGTGAGGCTTGTTGGCTGGAGCCTGCTACCGTGTAACCAGAAACCATAGGGGAGGAACTACCTGAAAGGAGGTTGTAGTGAGGGGAGGGTTGGTGTCTTCTCCCAAGTTACTGGTGATAGAACGTGAGGGAATGGCTTCAAGCTGCGCCAGGGGAGGTTTAGGTTGGATATTAGGAAAAATGTCTTCACTGCAAGAGTGGTCGGGCACTGGAAGAGGAAGAGGAGTCACCATCCCTGGGGGTATTTAAAAGACGTGTAAACGTGGCACTTCAGGGCATGGTTTGGGAGACATGGTAGTGTTGGGTTGGCGGTTGGACTTGATGATCCTAGAGGTCTTTTCCAACCTTAATGATTCTATTCTATTCTATTCTAATTCTCCTCAGTTGCTTGGGAGATTTCTACCACAAGTGCTAGACACAATAGAATATGTCCATTGATTGTCAAGATTATTTTACTTATACAATTTTTTAAAGTGCATTGTATTATATAGTGAGTCAGCTGGTCAATCAAACAATGCATGAAGATTTGAGGTGTGAGGCAGTGCAAATGATACAAAGACAGATGAGGAATACGGAACAAGCACAGTTGTTTTGTTCATGTATTCTATAGATGGAATAAAATGCAATCCCTGTTGATCTCTAAGCAAACCTTTTTCTGAGGCACTGTGAAATTCTGAGTGACCTGCATTTGAGAAAAAATTCACTGAGACTTCTAAAGAACTCTTTTGGAGGTTTTATTTTATTTTAGGCAGTAAATTCTTTAACTATACTTCGGATGCACTTGAGTTATATAGTGAGTTTGCAGAAAAAAACAAAAATCAGAGCTGAGATTATAATTTGGGATTTTGATTGATGCTCCTGTGTTCAATCAGCCAGCTTCCACCAGCTGTGTGAAACCAGCAGAGACATGCATTAGAAGCAGAGGCAGACCTAAATATGTATGAAATGTATACAGAAAGCAAGAAATAATGCTAAAGCAAGTCACTTACTTTGGATCAAGTTTACTTTCTATTGCCAAGAAAAATATGAATGAGTTGATTTTCCAGAAGAGGGTTGCAGTAAATCAAGTTTTCATTGCTCCAATTTGACAACAGAACTTACAATAAAAATACCAGAATAATACTCTTTACATGTTATTAGGAGTTGATGGAGACTTTTGGAAGAGGGTGGATTTTGGGATTGGTGGTTTTGGGTGGATTTTAGGAATACCAGCTGTAAGTTTTGCTTACTAGGGAGTAAGCGTATTGATTTACAAACCTGGAACAGGTAAGTTTTATTAGTCATAGAGGATATGGTTGCATTTGTATTTTCTCTGATGAAAACTTTTATTTAACATACACTTAAGGCAAAATCAAACCCCATTTTTTCTACAGGAGAGGAGAAAAAAAAGTGTTTGCATGCTAAGCAGTTCTGCTCCCCTCACCCTAACGCTTCTTAGTGATTTTGGTTCATGAATTTCCCTTGTAAGCAGGCAAAAAAAAAAAAAAAGGTACTGATTAGTCTCTGCAGAAGGCAAATTATGTGAATACTTAAAGAGCTGTTCAGTACTCTTTAATTTCTTGAGTTAGAGAGTATATCTTAGATGCATAAAAATTAAGATCAGACACTGAGAGAAGTGCAGAGATGGAGTTTGTTAAGGTATCATATACGAAAAGGTACATACTGTAAGAATCATTATAGGTAGCATTTGCTTAATTAAAATAAAGGTGGTAATTTTCAAAGATGCCTGAGAGATTTTGGATTCTTGCTTCATGAAAAGTGTGAATTTGCATTCCTTAGCTTCAATAATATTGCTCTTCATGCTGATTTTTAACATAATTTTTTAAAGTAATTATATGAGTCACTTATTTTAGTGGAAAAGAGGCCAAGTGAATGTAGAAGTTCAGAGAACAGGCTGGAGAAAAAAAGTAAATGTCATGTATCAATAAAAAAATAAGGCAGGACAAAAGAAATTAAGGAAAACATTCTTTTTTATATGTTCCTAACAAAACCCTGCACACATCTCTGATCTTGCTGTACTGTTCCGTGATAAACAGGCATGTGGGCTAAGGGCGGTGCAAAAGCAGCGGCGTGGAGCGTCTCGCGGCAGAGAAGGGCAGGGAGCTTGCCGCCCAGACCAAGGGCCGGGCAGAGGCGGTGGGACCTCAGAGGGAGCTGCAGGCAGAAATGATGCGGTCGGTGGGTGGCGTGAGGTCACTTGCCTTGGAGGAGGCTGACAGGTGAGCAGCAGGTGGCTCTGTGTGGTGGTAGTGCCTGTCAGGGGTAACACAGGAGCAGAGCTGGGGGAGGGCAGAAGTGAGGCCAGAGGCTTCTGCTGGTTGTAGCCTCTGAGTACACGAAGGGGGTCTGAGAGCCGGGCCAACAGAGACTGCAGCTTTTGTTGAGGTAAGAGGGGTTCAGGTAAAGGTGATGTGACCGGGACACTGCTTCAGATGGGCCCTTAGCCAACGCCTAACCAATAACCTGAAGCCCTACCTTTAAACCTACACCTTACGCCCAGTGCTTACACCATTCCAACCCCAAATACTTACTTCTGAGCAGAAGGCTGTGGGGCAGCCTTTCCTGGGTGCTGAACTCCAGGGTCAGCAAATCTCACCTCTGGGTTCCTTCTTTCGCCTGTCTCCTGCCCTCTAGGCTTGGTCATGCTCTGGTACCTTCCTGACCAGTTGAGGTTCCTGCTCTTGGTTTCCTGATCTGCTCACATGACTCCTTGTTTGAAATCCTGACCTTTGCAAAAATGCAAAGCATTATTAATTTTGTGAATTTTGAGGCCGGTTCTGCTTCACTTCAGTTTGGTGTGCCTTGACTTTATCCCTATTGGTGCTGCCTCTGCTTTGGTACCTGGTTTCCATCCCCAAACCTGGTTGCAGGTTATTCTTAAAAACTGGCTACAACTATCAGCGTTTGGCTGTAGATGAAAGTTTGGAAAAATACTACCAGTCTTCAACAGGACATATCTAAGCAGTTGCTAAATCTGGCAATTAAAACCAAGTGGGCGCAGATGCACAAAGAGGCAGCGAGCCCTTCAACACTGACTAAAACATGACCAACTTCACTGGATCAAAGCACCAGCTCTTGGCCATTGTAAGCTCGTAATGTCAGCGTATCAGGATGTCAGCAGGTGTCTGCTGAAAAAGGTCAGGAGCACATTTCAGGAGAACTCAGAAATGAATCTTTATATACTCAAATTCTAGCATTTGTACTTTCCCTACATATCCTTTACAGAAAATGAAAAATTCTAAGCATCTGGACAGAATGACATGCTGAACCTGTCCTTTGGGTTTTTGACATTGCTTGTGGGTGTCCTCAGAAACACAGACCTTTTCACCGTTCTTCCCAAAATTGGCCTTTTCTTCTCTTAGGTGAAATATTCTGTTGTATTAATAAGAAAGGAAGAGAAGGGTGTCCTCAGAAAACCAGGATCTCTGAAATAATACCAAAAATATTTTGTATTTAATGATAGTTGTTGTTTTTCAGGGAATCATCAACTGTAGAAACTAAGCTCGTCTTGAATTACAGCCTTGATAATTTATTTAGTCAACACAATATTTTGAAATTATTTTACCCATGTGCTGTTTGTGCTTCCTCTCTAATTTAAAAGACGTATACATCTGCTGGGTATAAGGAGACAGGGCAACAGATTTTCAGAAGGGCCTTCACCAAGCCTTCCATTGCTGAAAAGAGAGCAAAGAAATAGAAGGCCAAATGTCCAGTTTTCGGTAGGTATAGGGATTTAATGGCTGCTTAGTAGATAACTATGCCGTCACAGCTAACTGGTGGATCCCCCCAATTCTTGCCTTTGAGGATGAATTTTGATATTACATGATTCTTGCAGACAAGGGCTAGGAGAGGGCACTGAATTATATAAATCACTTTCTTTACCCCTACCATGTTAATGTGTTTTTCTTAACGTATCCCATCAGTTGGGATAGAAATCGTTAATACTTAGGAGCAGTAGCATGGTTTTGAAGTGAATCCCTCAATCATTCCTGTTTATTGCAGTTTGGGTCAATTTGGAGTGTGTTAGTGCATGTGAATGAGGTTCCTTTTAGAGGAAACTAAACCAGAAGCCCCATTGCAGCGGGCACAAAATGCATTGCTGAGCCTAAGAGGGCTGTGAGGGTCCAAATGAGTGACTCATCCTTCAGGCGACTTTGAACCACATGTATGGTGGGGGCGTAAAGCCCTAAGCAACCCCCCCAAATTATAGATTGTGTAGATGCAGTGGCTACACAGCGTTCCCTGCTTTAATGTGCTTCTCCTGCACCAAATTGCAGGCTGATGTAATAGCCACAGCCCAATGCTGTGTTGTTCTCTTCTACTACTGTAGAAAACTCTGAGATTAAGTGTGTGTCTTTTTCTTTAATGTTAAAATGCAAACCAATCACAATCTAAACAGCCTGATTCTTTTTTTTTTTTCTGTAAAATAATATACAGAACTATAAACTCTTGATGATGAGAGGAAGTGTTCTACAGTGTGTGAACAACACACAGCATGATGTATCTTCATTACAAAAATGCAAAATGATGATCATTTATTATAAAATCTTCTGACAATAGGCGTTAATCTCTTAGCAAAGCAAGTAGTAAACCCTGTTTCTACTGCAATGCAATTCATTTTGTTCCTCTTCCTCTACTACATGCGTCGAATACTCTGCATTCTCTGGACAAACTAAACTGCCGCCTTAATTTTGTGGATTTTTGTGGGTGAAATACATCATTATTTTGGTGGAATGTCCAATCAGTGGTAACCGCGGTGTTGGTGGAACGCTCCTGTATTCCACACAGACTAGTGCCCACGCCTGTTGGGCAGCTACACTCCCATCCCGGTTTATACCAACTCTCTTTAAAGGCAAGAATAGGCGTTCTTTCAGGAGTAAGGTTCTGTAACATGTTTGTATGCTGGAACCACTTTTTTTTTTTCTTGAAAAATATGGCAGAATTGTTTGTCTTCAGAAATACAGACAACTGTTTGTTGTGATGAACTGTGTGTTGTTTTTTCTGTATTTTTCTCTGATTGTACTGTGGGTTTTTTTCTTTCTGTGTGTGCGTATATATATACACACATATATAGTAGAGAGAAATTATTTGGTCAAGCAGACCTGTTCTGGGGAAAAGTTATGCACTCCCACACACATATGGTGTCTTGTCAATGAAGCATACCAATTTTTACTTAAACAGTTATTTTGAAGGCTAATAAAATACCACGTTGGTTCCCCTTATGTGATATTTTGTTTGAAATCAGCATAACATCCATGTGTTTCCATAAACTTCCATCACCCTTAAAAGCTGTGAGTTATTTTATAAATCCGACTACTCAACCTACAGTGTATTTATTCCACTTCAGAACAAAACAACAGTTTCGGTTATTGCTAAGCAAGCCATGTGTACCTAAATATACCTGCTTTCTGCTTTCAGAGCATGGCAAGCTGGCTAACGCCAATATAACAAATCACTTGTGTCAATTAACAAGCCAGAGGATAAGTTTGGTTGGTTTATTGGTCGAGTCATAACTCTTTGCATATTCCAGGCAGTCGGGTCTGATTACGTAGATAACTTAACAAACATTAAAGTAAAAGACAAAGCAGCAACCTGCAAAATGTCTTTGCTTCCTGTGAAATTGTCCAAAGATAATGCTGACATGCTCTCAGTAAAGATCTGGATTTTTCCAAAAGAGAGAGGCGAAATGAGCCCAGCAACCCTACGATTAATTTTTAAAGCCAACCAATAACAACTTATAACCTCCCCCCGCATAGTAAAAGCTCCTGTTCAAATGCAGTTTCAAAATCTGTTTCATCCCCGAGATTTTTGCTGTATGGAGCGAGCAGAGCTTGACAGAACTGCAGAGCAGCTGTGCCTTGCTCATTGCAAGCCTTTTGTTTCTGGAACTGTCTGAAACAGGTTTGGTTAAGGTGTATTCTGCATACCTATTCTGCAAATGAGGCCATAGACAACTTTTTAACTTCAGATTACATTTTCAGGCTGCAAATAACCTTGAAGTTTGGAAACATTCAGAGCTGCATTCTTGGTTTAGATTGAATTCTATAGAATATGGGTAACTTAGGGTCACTCTTTCTCGGTGACTCATTAAACCGTGCAGACGCTGTTCCTTCAGGTAGATACCACTGTGCTGGTAGCTGGTAAGCTTACACACTTCCAAGAGTTCGGCACAAGACGTTACCAGGGTGAGGCAAGAGGGGTACCTATGGAGGGGAAAACCGGGAGCGTAGCCAGTGACCGCCCAGTGTCCCCAGTGGGTTCCTCTGCCCCGCGCCCACCAGCAGGCACTCCTTGGTAAAGATCCTTGCACGTTTGCCCTTGGAGCTGTGAGGAAGGTGACACCTCCCACCCTGACAGTCTGTACTGGGAAGTCCAAACACTTCTTGAATCCCTCAGCTTTTATGGGCATTCCAAGTTTCCCCACGGCACAGTCTCTCCTGGGTAGACACTGGTGAAACGGCCTCCAAAGCACTCCTACGCCCACCAGTTGTGTTCTCCGTCCCGGAGAGAGCTCGCATGCACAAACCCCACAGAGGGCTGTAAACCACCAGTCAGAGATTTTACAGTTAAATATTTTAGGTTGGGCAAGGGCAGAGAATATATTTGAGTGTAAACGAATTACAGGTAAGTGCCTTGTAGATACGTTTTAGGGTAGATATTTTATAAGAATAAAAGTTTTAATGAATTTTTCCTTGGTTTCTGAGTTGACAGCCTTCATGAAAATATGTAAACTACTTTAATGAAAACCTCGGGCATTGTTTTCTTCTCATTTTTCTTATTCAAAGCTGCCTTTCAAAGAAATAAAATAGGAGATATCAAAAGCTATGTATTCCACTCTTCTCTGTTTTTTTGGAAAGCTAAAACTATTTTAAGAAGGGATAAATACGTGATATTAGTTGCTCTTCTTAATCGGTAATTAAAATATGAACAGTATTATGAATCTGTTTTCTGCCTTCCAGGTGATCAACGTATAATCTCAACAACTATGGCTGAAAAGTGCAATTAAGGTACCGTAATTTCCCTTTTAATATAGGCATGCTTTTAGTGAAAGTGATTTCCAAAATACTCTCGCCAATAATCCACTTACTGACCTGCATTCCCTGAGGCTGAGTTCACCTCTGGGTGGGTTGGGTTTTTCATTTACCGCTTTGTCCACTGCGCTTCCTGAAAAGTAATTTTTTCCTTACATACCTTATCTTTTAATTTCGTGTTTTTAAATTTAGTAACAATGTTTTAAGATGTCTGTATAGACTTATATGCTGGAAATACTGCTTACATGATATACTTGTGACTGAAGGTCGCGTCTTTGAAATACCACCTCGGAAAATGTTGTAGGGAAGTGATAGAAAATCTGTCCATAGGAGGCTTTTGGAATGATGGCTGCCGCACGCTCCGTGGCACTAAGAATTTATTTGTTGATTTGAATCGCAAGATGACAATCAGCTCAGCAACTCTGCTGTACCACGGGGAAAAGATGGTTGGTTTTGTTGGAAATATGCATATTATGACTGGAGTTATCTCTCTGCAAGTCACGTTTTCACTTGTAAATTTCTAGCTGGGATTTCAAACAAAGAGTAGCAAGATAGGAGAAGGTGGAAATGTGTCAGCTTCCTTTTCCTTGGCAAGCTGCGCTGAACTCCGGTGGCAATGTAAACTTCAGTGAAAAAAATCATTTTCTTTCCTATGAAAAATACAGATAAAGTATGAACAAGGTAGCACACCAGTGCTATCAGATTAAAAACTTAATGAACAGTATGAAACAGTTGTTCTAAAATGACATGAATTAATTCTTGCAAAAGTAGTTATGATGGGAGTATTTCCATTCCACTTCTAAATGCTCCATTATTGATTTAATATCGCTATTGAAGTAGTAAGCTGTAAAATCATCCTGGAATACTAAATGACCAGTCTCCTTTCTGTTGGGAGTTTTTGTTGTTGAGCCTGCGTGTTTCATTCGAGGATGAGTAAAGGATAGGAAAATTCTCATTTTTGTTAGGTACATCCTTTGTAGAAGCTGAATACATTACCTTTCTGATTTTACCTCTGGTCACCAGCAGTCTTCTAGCAAAACTCCTCATGTTTATTTCACTATGGGGATAATGCACTCTGGCTGGTGAATATGAACATATGTGCAAAAAACAAATCCTGAAAAGTACATGCCAATTATGTTAATTCAACGCTGTGTAGTATCTTAGGACAGATTTTGAACAAGAGCAATCAAGAACGTAATCTTAAGTGAAAAGTGGAATGAAATGCAAAATTCTGATCAGAAGGTGATTTTGTCAGACTAACTTAATGTTTCTTTTTGCTGAGATAGTGAACATCTCAGACTACAGTAATGTGGTGGGCTTAAGCTATCTAGATTTACAGGAAGCATTCATTCCGTACAGTTCCCAAAGGAAATTATTATTTAAAGTGGAGATGGTGCAGATTAGTGCAGGAATTATAAGAAGCTGGCTTAGGCAGATAAGGAGTTGGGAAAAGAGGGGAGTGTGGCAGGATGTTCTGAGAGGTGAGTTACCAGGTTGCAGGGGAGTTACTAGAAGTATTCATAAGGGACAGGTCTTGTGCCCAGTTGTCCGAAGTACTTCCTTTAGTAACCTTGGCACAGGGTCTTTGGTACAGTTTTTTTAAACTCCTGTAATGCTGTGAAGGACAGATGTATTATACAGAAGAATTTTATTGACTTTGGGGCTTAGTATAGCAGAGACAGGATAAAATGTAATAATAATAATAATAATAATAATAAGCACACTGCCATTCTGTTAAGGGCTAATAGCAGGGACGGTTGCTGTAAACAAGAGTTTCAGCGTATGGAAGTTTAGCTTTTTCTTGAAAAAATGTTTGGTTGTAGCACATAGCTGAAGCTTTCATAATGACATAATTTTCATGAACACCTGCTTAGCAAAGAGTTGCTATTTACTCTACATGGTTTAGAACCTAGGTATTAAAATTCTATAAATTCTGATAAAATCTCAGATTTTAAATGTCAAGTTCTGAGCCTTATTCTATAAAGTTCGAAGCGGCTGCAGGTGTGAACTCTAACCTTGCGTTAGGAGTAGGAAGTTGCCAGACTACCAGGAAGTAGGTTACAGTAGCAGCTGAGGAACTGATCTTCATATAACCAGCCCATCTGCCTCCTCCCCTCCAAAAATCCCCAAACAACCCAAAAAGCTGGAAACAAGCCAGTGCAGATCTCAGGCACCAAATGAGCAGTCATGTTACTTAGAGGTAAGACACTGTGTCTAGGATGGGGGTAGCTGTAGCAGAAGCTTAGCCACAGGCACAAAACTGGAGGCAGAGCAATAACCATAATGAAGCAAAGGGGGTGCCAGGAGGTAGCTGGTGGATAAAACTGTACAGGTTTGGCTATGGGAGGAAGGAGAGCAGCAGAGCACTTACTGAGGGTCAGAGCAACCTGATGCAAAGGCAAACTAACTCAATCAGTGCACATCCGTTACAGAGCCAGCACATGGCGGGGGGGTCCAGCTTACTAAAGTGTGCGCCAAAATATCTTGAGGATCTGCCTTACGTGGCACTGGCAGATGTGTGCTGACTAGGCGGAGAGCTCAGTGTCCTCAGGGTCAGCTTCTCGGAGGAATTCGGGAACACTGAAATGTTCACTGACATGCTACCTTCAGGGTCATCTCTCAACAGCCCTTCCTCTAGCTGAAGAACACTAAAACTACTGAGAAAGAGGAAGAAGAAGGGGCATTTTAGCACAGTCCCACCCCCAGAGTAGCAGCCCCAGAGTCATGCCAAAATGACGTCATGGTGGAAAAAAGGAGCAAATGAACCCAAAAATGGGCCCTCCCCAGTGAAATATGGGTATGTTATACTCTATGGCTAACCCTCTGAGGATTAGTGGTTAAAGCCAAAAGGATGAGAAAGCGGTACTTCATTACTAAACACTTAAGAATCTGCACTTCCATCAGATAAAAGGAATGCTCTACAGATCAACAACAAATTGGTCAAAAGATGTGAAACAGAAGGTAGAACTAACTGATCAGTTTTCTGAGTGAGAGGATGACAGCAGTAGGGTCTCAAAAGAATCTCTGCTTGAACCTGTGATACTCAACTGATAAATGAACTGGAAAAGATGACAGAGTGTGCTGATGATGCTTTTGTTAGGAGCACTGAAGATGAGTGCTGACTGTGGAAAAACTGCAGAAGGATTGTGTAAAACACAGTGCCCGGGCAAGGCAACGGCAGGTGCAATTGGCTGGAGGTGGATACAAAGTGAAGATGGCAAACACCCCACACGTGAGGTGATGAATGCTGAGCTGACCGCTGCTGCTCACTGACCAAACGCTAGAGCTGTAAAATATGAAAGATGCTTCTCTGAGGATGCTAGCTTTAGTTTTGAGAATGTTAACTTTTGGCTCAGTAGTGGTTATAAAAGCAAGTAGTATAACAGGAGAGGTACCAAAAATATCCTGAAAATGTCACATTGCTACGGGTAAGCCTATGGTTCTCTTGCATCTTAAGTAGTGTACAGTTCTGTTTCTCTGTCTGAAAAAGGTATAGCAGGAGCTAGGAAAGTTTGGAGGATGGAAAGCATGACACAGATTCCTTCCAAGGAACAATTAAGTAGTGTTGCATTCCTTGGCATGGGAGAGAGATGGAGGTCTGAACAACTACCCGGGTCATACTGAGAGCGAGCAGGGGCCCGCTGGTCCTTCTCGTTTCCAGGGTCAGAGGCAGGGGGTGAAATTAGAGGGTGGTGAGGACGCAGCACATACAAGGGAGGGGCCTCCCTAGCAGGTGGTGGTTATTGTGGAGTCCAGCTCACGGCAGGAGGTGAGTGCTCAACAGGACAGAGTCATGGAAGGAAAGCTTAACAGAGCCTGAGAAATACAGAAAGACTTCACTTTTTGTTGAGGAAGTGAGTGTGAGTGCTTGAGGGTCAGGTGGGAATTTTGGGAAATTCTCATATGGGATGGATAGCCCTGTTCTTCCTTAGGGGCTGCTACTGTCAGGGAGGGACTGCTGGGCTGGGTGGTCCCTCTCGTGAAGGGGCTCTTCCCAGGTTGTTATGGAGCTTAAAATGAGAGGATCCACTGTTGATGGAACCACTGTTGATGGAGCTACTAACAAAGCCCCAAACTGCTGAGAGGGATTTCAGGCTGTGCCTAGCAAGTAGGAACAGAAAACTGTTTGCCCAGTTATACAAGGCTCGTTTAAACTGTCATATGTGTTTTGGTTACTTGTCATCCAAAGATCTATTTAAACTTGAAGAGCTGTAGAGGAGGATGAGTAATTGCATGGTGTGCCTCCATACCTCCCTGTTACAGGACTGATTGGGATTTACTTGCTTTTGCAGCAAAATAGAGAGGTGCTTACTTTTTAAAAATACATTGAGGGTTCAAATATGAGTGAGGGAACACAACGTAATAATATGGACCGTAAATCAAGTGGACTTAAGTGTCTCTTGAGTATGTTTAGACTAGAGATTAGGAAAAGTCACATTAACCAGAGAGATAAGTGATATTCTAGAAGTGCTTTCCAAACACAGCTGGGACACAAACTCACTGTTTTTTCAAGATGAAGTTATGGGAGGGATGAGATGAGTGGAAGCACACCTGCAGTTCCCAGTAGCAGCTTGCAGTACCGGGAGCTGGGCTACCAATTTGTGGGTGTCCCCAAGCTTTGAAGGAAACAGACTTGAACTATCCATCAGTTGTATTTACTGTTGTACAGTGATACTGTATTTGACTATTCCTCCGCCTTGGGACTTCACAAGTTGCCTCAGGAATCCAGGAGGACCTTTCTGACTCGAGGCTTACTTGATCTCTGGGATGTTTTCCTTCCTCCAGCACAGTTGGACTGGTCTTGTAGGGTCTTACGGATGTTTTCACGTAACATATTCAGCCACCTTCAGTGCTACAATGTCAGTCGTACCCTCCCCTTCCCTCCCCCACTTTTCCTGTCATATACTATAATTTTTGAGACTCTCCAGCTCATCTCAGCTTATCAGCCATCCTGGTCAACCGTGGAGGTCCCAGATGACTGGAAACAAGCGAATGTGACACCCCTCTACAAGAAGGGTCGGAAGGAGGACCTGGGGAACTACAGGCCTGTCAGCCTGACCTCGGGGCTGGGAAAGGTCATGGAGCAGATCATCTTGAATGCCATTATGCAGCACATGCGGGACAACCAGGCGATCGGGCTCAGCCAGCGTGGGTTTATGAAAGGGAGGTCCTGCCTCACTAACCTGGTTTCCTTCTACGATAAGGTGACCTGCTTAGTGGATGAGGGGAAGGCTGTGGACGTTGTCTGTTTGGACTTCAGTAAGGCCTTTGACACTGTCTCCCACAGCATTCTCCTGGAGAAGCTGGCTGCTCACGGCTGGACAAGTGCACTGTGTGCTGGGTTAAAAACTGGCTGGATGGCTGAGCCCAGAGGGTGGTGGTGAATGGAGTCACATCCAGTTGGGGCCAGTCCTGTTCAATATCTTCATTGATGATCTGGATGAGGGGATCGAGTGCGCCCTCAGTAAGTTTGCAGGTGACACCAAGTTGGGTGGGAGTGTCGATCTGCTGGAGGGCAGGAAGGCTCTGCAGAGGGACCTGGACAGGCTGGATTGTTGGGCTGGAGCTAACTGTATGAAGTTTAACAAGGCCCAGTGCCGGGTCCTGCCCTTGGGTCACACCAACCCCAGGCAGCGCCCCAGGCCTGGGGCAGAGGGGCTGGGAAGTGCCCGGCGGAGAAGGCCCTGGGGGTGCTGGCTGACAGCCGGCTGGGCATGAGCCAGCAGTGCCCGGGTGGCCAAGGAGGCCACCAGCCCCCGGGCTTGTGTCAGCGCTGGTGTGGCCAGCAGGAGCCGGGCAGGGATGGGGCCCCTGTGCTGGGCCCTGGGGAGGCCCCACCTCGAATGCTGGGCTCAGGTTTGGGCCCCTCGGGACAAGAAGGGCCTGGAGGGGCTGGAGCGTGTCCAGAGAAGGGCAGCGGGGCTGGGGCAGGTTCTGGAGCACAAGTGTGCTGGGGGGCGGCTGAGGGGGCTGGGGGGGTTTAGCCTGGAGAAGGGGGGGCTGAGGGGAGCCCTTCTCGCTCTGTGCAGCTGCCTGAGAGGGGCTGGAGTGAGGGGGGGGTCGGTCTCTGCTCCCAGGTAACAAGCGATAGGACGAGAGGGAGCGGCCTCAGGCTGCGCCAGGGGAAGTTCAGGTTGGATGTGAGGGAAAACTTCTTCACCAAAAGGGCTGTCAGGCATCGGCACAGGCTGCCCAGGGAGGTGGTTGAGTCTCCATCCCTGGAGGTATTTAAAAGAAGGGTAGATGTGGTGCTTGAGGCTATGGTTTAGTGGTGGCCTGGGCAGTGATAGGTTAGCGGTTGGACTCGATGATCTTAAGGGTCTTTTCCAACCTTAATGATTCTATGATTCTATCTCCTGAAGATCGTAATTTGATCAGGATGTGTGTTTCAGGAGAATGTTACTTTGTGACATGCAGTAAATGGAGAGGGCAAACTGTGACATCCTGCAGGACACTTTGCTCTTATCACTTACTGTATGATTGCTTGCAGTTGGTTGGGATCGGTAACCCAGGTGGTCCTTTCAAGGCCTATGTTCTGGTGCACGCCCTGAATTCATTCGCCGGATTCAAAGCTTACGCGCTTAGTGTTTATCTGAAAGTAGTTGAAGAGCTGTCTTCTCTCAGAGGATAAATCTCTTGCATCTGCACTTCCACTCCTGCCAACTCAGGAGGCGCACACCTGGCTTTGGAGCGCACGGGCATACGTGAGATGGCAAGGCAGAAGCTGGACTGTAATGCCAACAGTAAACCCGGGGCTACCTTAACAAGGACAACAGAAACAATACATACGGTTCCATGCATAATGCATCAGCTCTGTGTAGGTTACAGCGGCTCTTCAGGACAACTGTTAAAACAGAAATTAAAAACGTGGAAGGTAAGAGCTGCTTGGAACATACCTGCACTTTCTGTCATCTCCTATGGCAAACCATAATAATAGGAAAAGTACAGTTTACTAATACTAATGTTATAGTGAGGATATTCATCATTGGACAACAAGCCTTCAGGCTTCTACTTGTAGAAACCCATGCTGCCATATTTTTACTGATACAATTTGCAGTGGAAGCTAGAGATAAATTACTATTGCTTATCCACACTCCTTCATGTTGCTCTGTGGATATACCTAGATGGGTGAATCCTTCTAATAGAAAGGTGGATTGTGACACTTGGATGCAACAGGCTAAATTTATGTTCATGACATAATGTTATATATGTTAGGATCTGAAATATTTGGAGCCATGTACAGCATAGATGCTAGATGTTTCAAAGTGATTCTGCCATTTTAAAGCATCTTAATTATATAAGTAATCTTGTGGAGATCACTTGCTTTAGTAAAAGAGTTAGATGAAAGAATTAAAAGGGCATACTAAAAGAAGGTTATGAATATGAGGCCCCTAGTCATCTGAACTAACAGGTTTTCATAGACTTCAGTTTAATAACAGATTTAGAGCAGTGGAAAATATTTCCTTATCCTGAGGTCTGTCATTGCAAGTACAGTGTTAACATTTTTGTCAGGACTGAAAAAGTCATGAGGACTTGAAACTTTTCTAACAGTGAAGGGAAGCTCTAATATTATGGGTTGATTCTGGGGAATTTATAAACAAACAGGAAACTGTACACATATAATAAGATGAAAAATTGTGTCACTGTTAGCTTACATTTACTGGGACCCCAAAGGACAGCTGTTCTGGGAGAACAGATACCCATTAGAACATGGCTGAAGGGGAAGATTTTGAAATATAGCCAGAACCTACAGATGGAAACTTTAAATAAATAAACAAAAATCAACTTATAAGTAGCCAATATAAATAATGCTGGGAATGCATAATATGTTCTCGATTGTTCAAACCAGCAAACAAACATGCTTCTGCATTCTGAATGATGTGCCGCCGATGGAGCAGCTTTGCAAGGAGGTTAGCTGAAAGGGAATCAGAGCCAGCCAGCCTCCTGGGCATTCACAAAAGTAACGTCAGGACTCTGGTAAAGAGCAAAGACTTTCATTTGCAGAATTTGTTTTTTGAACACTGCTTTTCTCCTCTCTGGTACTATAACAAGAATTAATTTGGGGTCGTTCTATCTGAGATGAATCCTTTGAAGAGAAATAAAGAGAAAGGAGAGGAAGGGGATATAGAAGGACATTGCGTGTATAAATTGATAAAAGATGAGTAAAAACAGTCATCCCAGAAACAGCCTCAGCTACAGAATAGCACCGAATTTAGGCTTTTTACAGAATCCTCCTGAAGATACGTGTTTTCTGTTCTGTTATCAGTGTAGTGCTCAGGTTGCTGGGCGTGTACAGCACTAGCCTGGCAGTCCATTATTTCCAGCCAGTGACACTGTTTCTTAAGAAAAAAGTTCCACTGGCAGAGTAACATGAACAAAGACAGAGTCTCCTTTTGAGAGTGGCCCCTACGATGTACCGCTGAGTCACAGGTAACATCAGCGGCAGCAAAGAACAGGGCGAGTGCTTTGCTAAGAGAAGTCACACGTCAAAATAGCTTTGGGGATTGGTCATTTTAAGAAACCAACAGCAGAAGTCAGGAGGCTGTTACAGTCAAACAACAACCAATACCATTTTCCCTTAGAAAGAAAACACACACTAGCAGCTAGAGTTGTTTTAATTGTGCTGATTGTGAAATAGAAAACTGGGAACTGGTTAGCAGAAGCTTAGCGTGTCAAAATTGCCTGCTGTCCTGCTACATGGAGAGAAAGAATTTAGCATTGGGTGCCGAGGAGCAGAAGCCTTGTGTGAGGACAGACATAATTGTGGTTTTCCCAGCAAATACAATTACCCTCCTTTTGAACATGAATGCAACTACCCAGTCTTTGTGTAGGATTTTCCTAGAGAAGAAAGAGGTGACTTTCAAATTTTCATAGTGAAATTATAAAATATTCCATAGCAGAAAAATGGTCTCACTATCTCTAGTCATGTTACCTTCAGAGCTGTTTAATATTAGACCAGGGCATGCGTGTTGACGCCATGAGCTGTAGAGGTAGTTCTGTAGCCCTTTCCACATGAAATCCTCAAAGCATTCCTGTACTAGCAACGTTTCCCATTAGCAAAACCTGGCATCCCCAAACTTCATCAGCTGAACCCCTAACCCAGGAATGAGCACCTTGTTGGTTCAGCAACAAATGTAATCTGCTCTCCTGATGTGGACTGACTTCCTGAACCCTGGTTCTTGTCTTTCAGCTGCCATGCGCTGAAGCAGTAGTCTTACAGCAGCCCAGGTGGCCTTTGCGGTCCCAGTGACCGTGGGGCATACCCTGCCCCTCTCTGATTACTTACTTGTAGCCTGACCAAGTTCTTCAAATGTGCCAGGGGATGCTAACCTTAACGGTGCTTCCAGCTCTAGTCCCCATTTGGCTTGGTGACTTCTTTCGCCTCTCCTGTATGCAGCCTGGTAGGCTCAGGCTTCCTTCATAGGAGGTTCCTTCCCTGATTATAATCTTTCCCTTTTTTATAAACAGTATATCCATAGGAAGGCATGAAAGTAATTTGCATAATAGCATTATGGTAATTGTGTACTATTTTCTATTCCCTTAATACCTTGCTTGCTTTTTTGCATCACAGCTGTGCAGTTATACATTACCAAGAAAATATGTGCATACGTTCGTTTTCAGCTCTCACCTATTATTCCAGGGGTAAAGTACTGAAATTAGAGAAACTGATTTAAAAATCCATGTTATTAAATAAACATTTCCAGATAAACATTCTGATAGGGTTTTGATGCAAGAGTGAAGTTGCTGGTGAAAGAAGGTAATAAACCAAAGAATTCACATTAATTAACAGAGAAGGGAGCAGACTGTGCGTTTCCATATGCTAAAAAACAGTGTGAAATGAAGAAATTCTTTTAAACAACACACAGCTTATTTGTGAAGCCTTGTATCTAGTGAATTTGTCTGGCTTTTTAAAAAATGGTTTCCATATTACTGTGAAAAAATCACCATGCATAACTGAACTAACTTGATTTTTAAAAAGGCTATGCCTGTTTGTTTTCTAGTTTCTGGCAATTTGGCTGGTCTGGGAATCAGTTTTGCCACCATGTCCTATGCTATTAGGTGCTCTCTAGCACATTCATGCTCTCTTTTTATAAGGAACACTTTAGAAAAGCACAGAATAGGAGGCAGACCTAACCATCTAGGTTTTGTTTTGTTCTGTTTTTAACACAATGCCTACCACCACCAGATTTCAGTATTCTTCATGGCAAACCTTGCTATACCTAAGCTTCCTTATGTGAATGGAGCAGGATGTGGAGACCTCGCTTTGTGCTGCCCATCTATTACGTTAGTAGCCAGGCTGGTATGTTGAAGAAAGCTTAAGGGCAAGGCTGTCCTCTCTTACAACAATAATGCCTTTATTCTTCAGAAGCTAAGAATATTTTTATTAATTTTGCAGCAGTAGCTGTGTTGCTACCGTTTCTTCACTCAAAGCGGTGGTTCTTGCACATTAAAAACGTTGTGTTCCTGCAGTGCTGTCATCTTGCTGTTGATGGATGCACTTGCATCTGTCTCTCTGGCTAACTATGGAGCTTGACTTCTCCAGCCACAAAATTACCTTATTTTCACAGTGAACTTCTACATTTTACATACTATAACAATGCCATAAGGAACAAAACGTTGATTACACTGTTGATCAAACAGCATCACAGTGGGAGCCAGCCAGCCAGCAGCACAACCGGTTAAAATTTATTAGAAAGCTCTTCTTAAACAGTTTGTATTCTTACACATTATGAGTTTGCTAATAGGCCACATATCTTATTTACACATTTCACACTTATTCATGTACACCAATAATTATGCCACAAACACATGCTTTTACACAGAAATGTGATCGTTATTGGGAGCTAATCCAGTTTACAGATAATCTCAGTTAAGCCATGGCAGGTCTAATTTGAATAGTCAAACTGGAAGACTCACTCCTTCATTAGCCTTTCATCAGTATTGTTCAGATTCTGTTCAGAATCTGAACTAATTTAAGGCTCCTCCAATAACCCAGATCTTTTCTCCTACTTGTGCTATGTAGTGCTACAGACAGGTAGCCCCAGCCTCCACTTTGTGGTTGCCTTTGCCATAATGTCACTTAATTATAAAATATCGCTTGGGGAAGAAGTTATTGGGTTTCCAAGAAATGAAGTGAGAAAGAAATATTAAGGGAAGTGTATTTTTAAAGGCATTTAAAATTGGTGGAAAATAAATGTCAGTAAGATAAATTCCTATGTCTAAGTTAGAGTCCGCCTTAGTGGATATTGCAGTTTTAGCTTCCCCAAGAAGAGCTGAATTGCATTAATGGTAAGAGTCTGAGGAGTGGCTGGGGAGAGACCCTACTGTTGAGTCGTGAGGTTCAGACAGGACCCCCTTGCTTTCTAAACTCCATCTCCAAGAGGAGTCTAGGTGTGGCTAAGTCTGGTCTTAATCTCAGACTTGGTCAACGGTTTATTTTCTAAGGATTGTAAAAGTAACCACCCGTCAGAGTGTTTGTTGTTAGTAACTGATTTGCCAGATGCCCAGCTGGTGACGTTCAATGAGAACAATCATGGCCAGATTAATGAGTAGTACAATTTATTAAAGCAACAGATACACAGGTTCTTTGGATTACCAGTGATAAGATTCCTGGTTACAAGGCGCACACAGATATTAAGAAAATGAGTAACACTGCTAGGCTACAAGCATGTTAAGCAAATACAAAGCAACTCTAATGTGAAGCAAAGCAACTCTAATACATTAGAGACTTAAAGTGACTCTATAGAGGTTTCCAAGCTTACCCAAAGGCATCCCAATGGGGGGGGGGAAGGGGGCTCAGCCCATCGACTGGTCCCAGAAGCCAGAGTGCTACGTGATGGTATCTTCCCCAACACCCTCTTTCTCACCACACATTTTATACTACTTTTTATCTTCCAGGTGGAGCTTGAGTGACTCTTGTCATACATACCTTTATTATGATTGGGGTAGAATTTCCTCGCTTTACTTCTAAAAGCATAGACTAGAAGGAATTCCAAGCGCATGCGCAGTGAGGGGTGGCCGCACCTTAGAGGCGGGTAGCTTTGGGATGGAGGTGTGTTTTGGTATTATAATGATATTATAATGAGCAAAGCTGACCAAAAGGACAGCACTTTGTCAAAAGCATGACGGACTGTTGGCGCGGGGTGGCAAATATGCAGCGTGCCAGCTCCATGGTACCGCGAGCTCCCATTTATCCCAGAGCCTGGCCGCGATGCCTCCGCACCGCTCCACCCTCCGGACAACTCCTTAGAGTCAGGAGGCCAAGTTCTCGTGGCGTTGCCGACATCTGTGGTTACTGGGGAACTTGCGTGGAATGGATTCCTCACGTCAGCTGCGCTTCACCCTGACAGCTTCTTCAGGGCTGTACCTTTCCTAAAATCATAGGTTTAATTTCGAAGTCACCTCCACAAGCTGGCAGCCACATCTGGGCTTGCTGCCTGTATAAATGGGAACTCCTCCTTTAAGTGCAATGCTGATACATTACTGAGTTTATTCACTGTATATATTTCTCTCTGCCCTTCAACAATACTAATTATTTTGAAATTTTTAATTTAATTTAGTCTGAGGTCCTGACTTTCCTTTGTTGATATCTTCAGTGATTATTTCCGTGGATAGTTAGAAAGTCCTCCATAACTTAAGAGTAAAATATTTCCACAATAAGAATAAATAACACAAACACTGACCTTTCAGTCCCAAGCAGAATGTCTGCTTAAGAACTTCACAGCTTTTTGCCTCAGTGGAGATTGACATTTGCAAGGTTGGTGAGTTAGTTATTTGGATGTAAATCAACATGGAAGGAAAAACAGTCTCAGTAGTCATGATAGCAGAGTCCACTTTTTCTCTGTTTAATGCAATATAATGGATAATATATCACATAAATTCACCATCAATGTGTAATTTAAGTGATGGCTGCTGTTATATGTCAGTGTGGAGGTGTGGAAAGGGAGCGAGAGTTAAGATACTGAAAAATCTGCTACATTTAATAAAGAGAAAAAAAAGCCTATCGGGGAGTTTGCCAGCTATGCCTTAAAGCATCTTTGCAACCAATTATCTGTGTTGATAGTCAGTATTTTAGGGATTAGAAGCAGGCTTCTGAATATGAGTCATTGTGAATTCTAATCAAGATGTGCTAGCATCTGATACAGAAAATTGAGAAAAACGGAGGGGTTTTGTTCTTTATGAGCACTGCCCTTTGAACACCCTGCATCTTTTCATGTGCTTTCTGATAGCCAGAAAGGTCAGCAGCTTGCTCTGACCAGCCATAGCAACAAGCAAACTGCCTGCACCTGCACTCCTTGTTCCTAGTTTAGCCTAAGCTTCTTTCAAGTCTTCCACAAATCTTTAGAAATTTATTCTTGGCATAACCAGGATTACTGGTGTACAGCTATCATGGCTTCAATTTAGTGGTAGTTTTAACCGAGGAGCAGGGCGGCTGAGGGTCGAGAGAACTTCGCAAGGAGCTTTTGCACATGGGCACAGCAGAAACCCTAGAGGAGAGTGGCCAAGTCTTGTATGACGTTGAGATAAGGAGAGGCGTATGAGATCCCAACCTTCCCGACACAGCTGGTTCCCTGAGATCTGAAGAGATCCATCATTTATATCAAGATGCTCAACAGTGCTGGCATAGGTTTTGCTACTGAAAATGTCAGCATGTAAGAGTGATGCTTAAAATTTCATAGTCACTGGAAGAGCCTTCAGCACCAAGGCTTACACAGCCGTGAGGAGAATGACAAGCCTGGCTTTGATTCAGCTCATGAGGTTGGTGCGTTAAGGCAATGTGGCCCTACTGGACCACCTTGTACTGTATTATTCTCCATCTTGCCATTAGTAGATCTTCTCTTTGGAGATACAGGCAAGTTGTTACACCTACTATTGCCATTCTGGGCAGATAAAACTGTTTGTTTAGAGACTTCCCAGCTTATTTTGTGCTTCTGACACTCAGGGACCAGTGACTAATTCAGAGTGTTTAATTAAATGTGGCTGTTTATAAAATCATACTGACTGTGTAAGATCTACTGCTTCTGAATTTGTTATGGTCACTGCAAACCCCCCTTTTGCAACCACGGTTTGCCTTTGTTGATCTGTTCAACAAACTTGAATCCTTACATGGATAGGGCTCAGAAAACACATTCCTGGAATTCTGTTGTTACATGTTCTTAAGCACACACAGACCAGTCTGTACTGGAAGTTGTTCCAAACCGAACTGAAGCTGAGACAGAGCACACCATTTTTCTTGCATCCCAGAAGACCTTGAGCATAATATTTCTGAAATTGTATATATTGAAAGATAGGAATGCTAGCCTTTCATCTTTCCTGGCAATGCAGAGTTTTGCTTGAACAAGGCAGCAGATTTGACATTATGATTGATAACCCTTTCCCCTTGCTCTGCTCATGGGCTATATGTTCGAGAACATCGCCCTTGGGGACTTCGCTGCCTGTCCATCTGTAGGAGTCAGCAGTAACGGCCTGGCCTGAAACACAGGCGTTTCATGGATGAAGCCTTCAGAGCCAGCTCCATCTTCAAACTCTTTCGGAGCATCATCTTTTACTGCCTTTATGTGATTTGCTGCAGCATGATGGTGTGTGTTCTGGGCTTTGTCCCTTCACAGAGTGAGTGATGCCAGGCTCTGGCAAGGCCACCTGTCTTACCATAAGGACAGGTACTGAGGAGACCATACCCTAAATTAATTCTAAAGATAGCCCTAAACTTTTACCAGGACTGATCCAGTAGTTACTAGCCCTTGTCTGAAACTACTATTAATGACTGAAAAGAAGCAGTGTAGTACTTAGTGCGTTTGCTAGATACATGGTAGGCCTCCCTGGGAGATTTCCACACTTTTATTTATTCAGTCTGTCCTCTGTCCCCACCTCAACCCTGGAACTTTTTATTAAATTTCTAGAAAAAGAACCTTACAGAGTACATGTATATTCATCTGCTTTAAAATTATTGGCAAGCCTCCGTCCTAAATATCAAGGCGAAGCCAAAACCATCTCCTTCAGTCTCTGAGACCTGCAAGTCAGCAGAGTGAAACAGCCCACTGCCTTTTATTAGATGTTATGCACTTGACAGCCAAGTCAAATGCCAAGTTTGGGAGAGCAGTAATTCAGTTTTTGATTGAATAATACACTGAATGTGTCGTTCCTGTCCTCCAGAGAAAGGTGTGACTTCTCTGGTGAGGTCCATCCTAAAATAAGGTGCCTCCCAGTTTTTTCAGGGTAATGTTGGCAGTGTCTGAAGCCCCCCTCCACCACTCTGCTTCATTTTCCAGGGTCTTCAGCAAAATGGCTTAGGAACCAGGGAAATAACAAGAATCCGTTATCTATGGTATCCCTAGGAAGAGAGTAGATGTATAGTTGCTCTAAAGGCATCTCAAGAAAGTAAAGAGAAAACTGATTTTAAAGCAGTTCTTTTATCACTACTTTTTGTGGGACAACTAGACTTGAAGCAAGCTAACGTACTGAATTACTTCACTGTGGTTTTAAGGGTTGCTGCCCTAAACACCTTTGCTCCACCTTGAGTTAGGTTGTCTTTAGTATATGCAGTAATTAATTGCCTTAAAGCATATAAAGACTCCCTTCCTAGTCCACCCTGATGTGTGGGGACAGTGCATGCCTGCCTTCTCCTCGTGGTAAGCTTTTTGAACTTGAGCTAAAAGCTTCATCCTTCTAGTGTGCAGCAATTCGGTGAAACCTCCTCCATCAGAAAGCAGTGCTACGGAGTGAGAGAGTATCTGTTCTCCTGCGCTGCATGGAGGATGGGCCAACATGCGGCCTATAAAAGCAAGCAGAGCTCAGGCAGTTACAGTGAGATTACAGGAAAATAACCATGAAGACCTGCTTCAGCCACTAAACATTGGTGTGCTGAAATAAAATATGTCTTAATTATGCTTTTGCTATGCAAACTACATCAGAGCCCCTGAAGTTGCTGCTTCCTTACTTTCTATGTTCAAGCCATTTTTACTCTACCAGAGTATTACTTGCGAGCAGAAACTAGACTACCTGGGACTACATTGCCTTTGAATTTTAAACTCAGCAGAGCCTTTAACAATCAGGTTGTGACATCAAGCTTCCTAATTAGAGCAGTTTCAAAGGTGTGTCTTTATTATGGTCCAAACAGCCTTCAGAGGTGAATCAGAGGGTACAGCAATAACAGAGCTGCAAATGTGTGAGAGACATTAAGAAATTTTCTTGTTCCCCTGGTGATAATGTCCATGTATACTTTTTCCTTAACTCTAAGTAAAATTTAAACAGGATGATTTTTTTAACATCAGCATGTTTTTGCTTAAATGTATAATTCATGTTAATATTATAATTAATAATAATAATGGGTGATACTGTCTTTAAAATATTAGCTGATTTCTAGTGGGAAAGTTGTTAAATTTAATTTCACTATCACGTAGATTAAGAGTTTGGGATCCAAACATGTGCCACAAAGTAAAAATGTCCACTCTGCTTTTTGGTAGTTACTCTCAGGATCAATGCAAGATTTCTCAAAGGGCACTAGAGTCCACTGACAGTGGGTCTGTGCAGTGAGGAAAACACCTTATCTAATGCCTTTGATTAAGTAAATAAACACACTAAATGGCAAAAGGTAACAGTGAAACTGTTTCAAGGATCAACTATCAGACTGACCAAGAGCAAAGACATAATGTGCTGAAGCAGGATTAGTTAATTTCCATATTTGTAAATGTATAAGTAAAACGAAACTATAACAGTTCCGCTTCCATCCTTATGGAAGTTCCTCAAAAGCTTTCACTTTGCATGTTAATAGCGTAGTAGAACGGGGGGGGGGGGGGGTTTGCTGACAGCCTGGCAGCAAAGGGCATCCCTTTCAGCCTTGTGCCTGAGAGACCTGGCTGAGCAGAGGCAGGGCTGTAAAAGTCTGCAGGTGAGAGCAGCTCGGAGGGAGGGAGCTCATCCTGCTCTTCTTTTGGCCTCCCATTCTTATGAGCGTCAGCTGCACTGCTCTGCTCTGGCTGCAAGGAGGCAGAGCTTGCTGAATATTCAGGAGAAAAATGAGGAATGGATATTAAAGACGAGTGACTTACTAGGAAATTAATTTGTGAAGGACGTGAGATAGAAAGGTGTGTACCGACCGTGTGGTGCAAGGTAGGTCTTGCGATGAGAGAAGTCAGGTCCTGCTCTGTAACGACTGCAAATCAGAATGTTTCCTCCCTTTACATTAGATTGCAGCTGTGTTATGAGGTTACAGGCTCATCAGATATCAAGTACTAGCCATATAAAATTAATCTAAAAGTCTTGGGGTTGCTAAGGATCATATAATGTCCACTGAATATAACCCATGGAGTAACTTGCACTCTACAAGCTCAGCTTTGGAGGTCAAAAACTGCTGAAGCTATGAAAGCAATCAGTCTAGTGGTCCATGAACTTGTGTATTCATGATTTCAGAGCGTCTCCTAAGCCATCTGTGCCTAATCATTGTAAGGATATTTCCACATCCAAAATTGTGATTGTCAATGGGAAGCGTTGATACGAAAGGTCTTAAGCCACCTGCTTAAAATGTGTAACTGCTTGCTGTTGTAAGCAGTTGCTAAAACTGCATCGCGTGTCTTCCTTTGGGACTGGAACCAGGATTCAGCCAGGCAGTTAGTTTTAAAGAGAAATAAGTTATCGCAAAAGAATGACGCAAGAAGAAAAATCTCCAGTCTCTAATCTTCATTTTTTCCTGAAGAAACACATAATAGCAACCATTCCAACACAAAGACAAATTGAATATGCATGTCCTTAATTTAACATCTCATTCAACATGTCCCTCTGTCCTTTTTCCTTTCGGATTTCTCAGGAGCTTTTGAAATGTTAAAAGGCAAACTAGACCAAAACAAAACATGAACAGAAAACACTTCAAAAACACAGTATGTAAGGACATCATTGCTGTTGAAGGGGACAAAGAGCAATGGGAAAATTTTATTTTCCATGCTTCTGCACGCTCTAGGCTCCACTGTGGTATATAGCACTGGTTTTACTATAAACCATGATTCTATCTGAATAGATATAACTGATCTGCATCAATTGTAACTTTCTTACACACTTGGGATAAAGGCAGGCAGGATTGCTATTCAGTTAAACTGGATAAAACCTCATAGGCATAAAAGCAGTCTCACCCATCAGCCTAGGCTCTCTGGCATACAGATTGGTGGTTCCTAACTTTTTGAGGAACTGGCAATGCTGTTGTCATCTTAACCCTTCTACTGGCTTCTTGCCTCTTTCCGGCAATCTTCCTGATTGTCGCTTACCTCCCTGCCATCAGCACCAGCAGGACCTCCGAGAAGACCTAAGTAAGGCTAAATACAATTTCCATGGAAAGGGGGAGACATTGAAAAGGAAAGTAAATTAGCTCTCTTAGAATAGAGTTTAGAATAAAGTAATTTACTGTTGTATACTTACATTTTCTCAGTTTTACCTAAATCAAGAGGAATTGTATGTATTGAGTGGAGCCAAGACGGCAGAATTGAGTAAATAGTAATTCCAGTATGAGTGGAATTTATATTTCCTGCTCCCTTTTTCATACACAGGTATAAATTTCGGTCAGCATCATTGTTTCGTTTAGAACACTGCAGCAGCAGGGTTGGGCTTTCCTACCCTTAGCCAGGTTGTTTCAAGAGAATGTCCTGCTTCTTTGGGAAGGTCTGAAAGCCAGCTGCATGGTTAGGCTGTACGTCCCGTGCCTGGGACGGTCAGTGGGAGCTGCTTGCTCTCTTGGCTGCAGGGGAAACAGCTACCGAGCTCTGTGTGCTCTGTGAAAAAATGAAGCAAAACCAGAATATAACCAGGGACTAAAATCAAGGCATGTGTAAGTAATCCCATCTTGGACAAAACAAGAAGGTGGTTCTTTTGACTTATTTTGATAGAAATGTTGCAAATTTAATCTGAAGCGGTATTGCAGTTTTATAGCGCACTGTGGGCACGCTGGGGTTTCCTGGTAATTCTGCTAGGTGAGGCCATCGTGGTTGGCTTGTATCTCTTTTGCGGGCTCTGTTGTATTCAAGTTGCCAATCTGTTTTGTTCTGCTATTCCCAATGACTTTCCTTTGTAAATAATTCCTCTTTATAACACGCGTTAGTGAATGTGATGATTGTTATTAGATCTTTCTTATTCTGGCAGTCTTTGCTCACAGGTTGTATTTTACAAATCTCTTCATATTCCTGTTGTTCTTGAATATTCTCCTCTCTGCCTGCATACGCAAATGCAGTGTCCAAAACTGGACGGTTGTCTCACTGCGAAGCACCAGTTCAGAACAGAGCCCGAATTTCTTCCTGCTCCTGACAGACAGTATTCCAGCCAGGTTTCAGGATTACATTGCAGCGTTTAGTGATGATGCTCTGCAGTTTCCCTAGTCTTTCTGTTCGGTGCTGAGCAAGTCCATCCCCATGCTGTACCTGCACATTTGACTGCTTCTTACATGCAGTACTTTGTACTTGTCCTTCTTCACATGCCATCTGCTGCACAGGGTTTCCCTGGTTCAGGAGAATACCTGGCAAATTATGACAAAATAAGAACAGAAATCTGAATGCAGCTGAGTTAATTTCTTGTAGTTTTAAATTGTGAAATGCTTTCATTTGGATGCCAGGTTTGTTCTCTCTTTCTGTTGATTTACGGTAATGTTTTCTCTTAATTATCACAGAATCCCAGAATCCCAGGCTGGAAGGGACCTCAGGGATCATCTAGTCCAACCTTTCTGGGAAGAGCCCAGCCTAGACAAGGTGCCCCAGCTCCCTGTCCAGACGACTCTTGAAGGTGCCCAACGTGGCCGAGCCAACCCCTTCCCTGGGGAGATTATTCCAATGGTGACTGTCCTCACTGTGAAACATTTCCCTCTGGTGTCCAGTCGGAATCTCCCCAAGAGCAACTTGTGTCCATCCCCCCTGGTCCTCTCCATGGGACTCCGTGTAAAAAGGGAGTCCCCATCTTCTCTGTAGCTGCCCCTTAAGTCCTGGTACATGGGGATGAGATCCCCTCTGAGCCTCCTTTTCTCAAGGCTGAACAAACCCAGCTCTCCCAGCCCATCCTCGTACGGCAGCTTCCCAGTCCTGTGACCATCTTGGTGGCCCTTCTCTGGGCCCCTTCCAGCCTGGCCACATCCTTTTTGTACAGCGGGGACCAGAACTGCACACAGCACTCCAGGTGTGGCCTGACAAGCGCTGAGTAGAGCGGGATGACGACTTCTTTCTCTCTGCTGGCGATGCCCTTTTTGATGCAACCCAGCATCCCGTTGGCCTTCTTGGCCGCAGCAGCCACTGTTCGCTCATGTTGAGCTTCCTGTTTACTAGTTGAAGAAAAATAGAGTAAGAATGAACACTCACTAAAAAAAAACAAACAACCTAACAAACCACCTCCTTGAGCAGAATTGATTTAAATGCACCTCAGCACTGTTAAAGCTCCTAAGAGCCAATTCACAGTAGAGGCAGCTTCTTTAAAGATATTGGGCCAGTCCAGGTGCCAGTTTGGAGAGAGACGGGAAATTCCATTTCTGTCTGAAACCAGGGCAAAATCAGCCAGGGTGAGTCCAGAGTCAGGCAGTGATCAAATTACCTTGCTTTTCTTCTGAGGTTAATATGAGAAAGTAATTCAAAGATCAAGGTAGGGCTGATTATAACGGTGCCTGTGCTCTGTGGTTGTAGCACTTGTGATGAGAAGGTGCTTTCTTAAAGCATTGTGTGCTAATTACAGAAATGGTCGTGGGGAAAAAAGAAAAGAAAAAACCCAAGGATGTTGTTCGGTAAAAATCCAACTCTTAAAGCAAATAAAAAGTGAGGAACAGCTAAGGATTACATTGGAAGAGAAAGGAGTGGGACAGGATGGTGAAAAAAGCTCTATATGAATAAAAAGTGCCATTGTGATCAGGGAAAGAAATAAAGGCAAATACAGTCTTGCTGTATGTATGGAGCATAACCTGCAACAAGGACAAAGTAATTGTTCGGCTTTGTGCAGAGGCAGTAGCAGCCAGGCTGGGGTCTGTGCCCTGACCTGGGCAGTGCATTTCAGGAAAGCTGTGGGCCAGCTGGCGAGGGTCAGAAGAGAACAGTAAAATCAAGCAGAAGTCTAGAAAATACGCCCTGCAGTGATAAACTGGTATTATTTAGTATGAATGCGAAAGAATGGAAATTTGAAAACAGCCTTCCACTACATGAAAGGCTACATCCTCAAAGAGGAAGATAGTTCATTCTTATTATCTATAACAGATGGCATAAAATTAATGGGTGCAAATTGCAGTAAGGAAGGTTCATATTAGGTGTCTGGGGAGATGGGGCATTACCAGTTCAAGCAGTGAATAAGTTGCCTGAGACCAATGAAGAATATCCCAAATGGTGGGTGTTTAACTTAAACATCTCTCCAAAAACTTCAACATGGATCAGGAATGAAACTAAGATCCGATTGTGTCTTGGAGCAGGAAATAGGCTTGACCTGTTAAAGTTCCAAGCAGCCTGGTGATTGCTCTGAGATCATTGAAATAGAAGCTTTTTCCCTGCTTTTGTCTTAACATACCCAAACTAGCTCTGAGCATGGAGAGGAAAAGAGTTTCTGTGTGGCTGTGAAGAAAAAAAGTTGACGCTGCCCAAAAGAACAGTTGAAGCAGAAGGTGGGCAGAGAAAGGGACACCAAATGGCCAGTATTTGGATAAGCTGAGATGTTCTTAATGCTTTATCCCTGCAGAGGACATCACCAGGTTACTCGGCAGTACACACACGTATACCTGTACAATTCTGCATACAAATATGCAGTGATTTTGCTTTCATCTGTAAATCATAGTGTTTGAAGACAGAAGTTCATATTGCTCCAATTAAAGTTTTAGGATGGTAGCGCTGGTGAGGGGGTGGAAGTGAAGACTTCCCCTGTTCCCATTAAGTTAACTTATATTATTCATTTTTTAATTTCTATTTTTAATGAGCATAATGGCTGTGCTTACCAGGAGCTTCTCAATGTACTTGCTAATGAGAGAAAGAAAGTAGATTTGGGGTTTTTTTAGAATTCTTTGGATTAAATGTTTCCTTTTCCAAGTGACTTACCTCTCTCTCTGTGTACTAACAGTGGAGTCACAAAGGCCTTTCTAATCTGCCAGAGGTCTAAGTAACCAATTATTTTCTGCTGCTATGCAATTTTATTGCTAATACTATTTTTTTTACCAAATTTTCCTGCATAACCAGATATGCAAGAAATTTGAGGGGAAAGACCATGAAATGGAGCAAATGCCTCTGAGTTTTGCTAGCTGCTACTGTTGCTCCGTAAGCGGAGCTCTGTAGCAGGGACTCCTCCTGGGTGAATAAGCCTGGGAAGGGCTGGGGAGAAGGGAGGTACTTGTGACTTGGGCATCAAACTGTCTTTCTGCAGCAATCTAGTCAAATGACTTAAAGTAGAAAGTATGTTGCAAACAGCAATAACAGCTGCCAAAAATACTGACCCGTGCAGAAAAAAGACAGAAGATCAGGATGCTTTTTATTCCTTGGGATGATGAGCCCCAGTGTGGTTGGAACAGTGCTACCCTGGGGGAGGAAGAAGTATGGCTATGCGTATTGCAGTGGGAGGGCTCATGTGCCGTAGTGTGCCGTGCGTGCCTCTTGGCTTTCTGGCTGGCACCACAGAGGCCCTCCCCTCTGTACTGAACTTAATTTTTTCATTTACTTTGTTCGCCTACTTTCTGTTCTTCACAGTTATCATCCTGATCTTGCATAATTTTAAATAATAATTAACAGGTAGAAATCGTAAATTGGCATATACTCACTCTTGCTAGCAGAGACTTTCCCTTTTCTTCTTCCCAAACAGTGCGTTCACAAGATGATAATGTATGTAGTGTGGAAGGGGCAGGGCAGATGAAGCAAAGCCTGAGAGCTCACAGTGCCCTCAGCTGCAAGCAGCTATACTGATGATGTTTTGTAACAAGCCATAACTGCATCTAGGTTTGTGATTTTGCACAAAATTGTGTCTGTGTTTGAGACGTATCCTTTTATATTTACTGCTTTGGTTAAAATGAAAACCTCTGTTGCGTGAATGCTGGAATGAATTTCAGCACAGTGCTTGGATTACTCCCTGAGGAGCAAACCATAAGCAAACCATTTCTTTAAAGAATCCAGCTTCTAGTTTGTATTCAATTACGTGGTTATTTTCCAGTGGGAGAGACAGAACAGTTAGTTATCTCTGCTGCTTGTCTGGCTGCTTCCCTTAGTCTGCTTGTAGAGGGCGCTTTAATTCTGCCTGGGCGGGCTGTGTGTTGTGTTGAAGCCTGTCTGCCTGTGGTAGGGAGCTACTGGCGCACACCTGAGCAACAGAATTTTGTATGCGGGCATGTCACTGAGATTATGCACCAGCAGAGGCATTCGTCCTTGCACCTCTAATACAGCCCTGCCTCCTTCAGTTTGCAATAACGGTGCCTCTTCACCGTGGGGAAGGGCAGGGTGCTGCTCCTGCACCTCTTCATGATTTCCAGGTTTAGATATGCTCTTTCATCTCTGTAACAGTGCCGCACTTGCGCTAAGAAGGCAACCTGTATGTGGTTTAGATTGCATCTGAGACATGCTACGCCTGTAATGAGGGAGACTGATTGGGATTCATTAGCCAGGACTACGCTGGCCTTCCTGCTCAAACAGGCGATTCAACCTCTCATCCATTTCTTGTTCTTTGTGGTTGGGAGGTAAGAATTTCTCAAACTGCTTGAAAGATGGACTTTGATTTAATCTTTTTGAAGAGCGCTTATGTGCAACTGAGCAATCAGTATAAAGGCTGCATAGTAAGAGGAGCAACCTCCTGCCAAACGGACGTACAATCCAGCTTGTGTGAAGAGTGCAATGTAACCGATTTTAGCTTAAAAGAATAAAAATACCGCTTCTGGAAGATCCTGAACTGGCAGTGCTCAAAAAGCGTAGTCCTCAAAAAGCATAGAGCATGCACCTGCATGATGTGCGCCGTCATTCTGCAGGTGGATGCGGCTATAGGCACCTTTACTGACTGATGAAGATGTCACCGTATTTGTGATCTGCCCAGGGCCATTTTCATCCACAGCTACTACTCCGAGGCCTTGCCACACATCTGTTTCTTCTTGCTCCTTTGTGAGCTCTTTTTGAATCATGAGATATTCTTACTGTTTTTTCTTGTTTGCACCTTTTATTTTCACTTTTGATGTCTCACTTTCTTGCTCTGCCTTACTGTTTCCTCCTACAGAAAGGAGAAGTCCACAGGTAGAGTGCCATCACCAAAAGTGGACTTCTCCCAGGAGAAAAGAGGTTCTTCCAGTCTCCATCAATGGTACAACTATTGATGCTACTGTACCCCCTTACTGTGACATATGGCTATCTAAATAACAGGCGATAGCAACATTATTTAGCTGCATTCTGTTAAAAGAGCATTAATAACACTTTCCCAATTTTTCATTCCTATAGGCTATCGCTCTGTGACACTGCAGCAAGCTCTGCTGGAGCATGAAGGCGGCTCACAAGTTCATGTAAGTGTGTATCTTCACAAATGTGAATTGAAAAAGCCGCCGTTAGATCTCTAGCCCTTTTAAATATGAGGGAATTGATACAACAGGAAACACTTATGGAAAAGGGATGAGAAGATTGCAGGGGCAGAAAAAAAGATAAAAATGCACAAACATGGTTAAAAAAATGCAGCAGGTAAGAGTAAATTGTCAGTGTCTGACTTCTCGGGAGCAGTGACGGTTTGTAACGGCAGTGAATCACCCAGGAGTCTAGAAAGAATGATAATGTGCTGCTGACTTGCTGTTCTCGGTTTCTCTGGTTTTTTGGAGGGGGTTCGCGTTCAGCAAGTGTCAGGGCAGAGCAAAGACCAGTGGCTCGCTGGGGGGCCGGGGCAGCGCACTGTCCCTACCCCAGCAGCGGCAGGCCATGGGGCCTTGGAGTGTGTTAGTGCCCTCAGAGCCCTGGCATCATGTTTTAGCACACAAATTGTCAGGCGTTATTTTGTTGCGCTCTCAGTTCCTCGTGGGTTTAGCTGCATTTGCAGATGTATTCTGCGTTCTAAAAATAAACAGGGCATTAAGTTAAGGTGTGGACAGCTCTGCCTGTGGTAATTGCATAGCCAATTTCAGAATCGCACGTGGTTTACAAAGCCGTAAGAAGTTACTAAAGCATAGCTGAAATGATATAATCGTATGGGCTGGTGCCGTATTAATAAGACAAAGTATACTGTATGTACTGTAATGTTTTTGTCTGCTGTGCTTAAGTTCCATCCTAGATCTTACATTTTCCATCTGTAATGGGTTAATGTATATGCCCCAGTTGAACGTGTAGTGAAGTTATACGTGCAGTTTGCCTGATTCTGTGTCCAGTAAGTCCCTGACAACAGAAGAGGAATTATCTAAGAGGCTACTTTATGCTGTAGGTCCTGGCTGTTTTGATATTAACTCAAACAATAATGTTACACTGCTGTATATTGGGTAAACAGGTCAGCCTTACTCCACTGTATTTTCCCTTTGTCTTGGCTCGCTGTGACTTCCTCTAGGAAAAAGAAAAATCTTGTTTACCCATGAGCACCGTGGAAGTCAGATGGCCTGCTGCGTAGTGTAGCTGAGGTGCAAGAAAGTGATTTCTGTTCATAAAAAAGGCAATCGCTGGAGAAGCGCACTGCTGTAATGTCTGTCAGTGCAATCTGCCAGCGAGCATAGGATTTGGGCTTGGGAAAATCCCATTGCAGTAATCCATGGAATTACCTGGAAGGTTTTCGGTACAAGTAAGTAATTAGACAAGATCCTAATTTTTAAATTTGTATTTAACATTTATGACTCTTTCTGGTACTTTATTTTCTTTTATTCACTGCCCTCTAGAGGTCTTGCAAATGAAATTAGACTAAGGGAAAATAAGGTTGCAGCAAGGACTGTCCCTGGCTGGTGCTGCTGCGTGCTGGCATATACTTAATGTTTTAAAATAACTGCATAGATGCTCCTGGAGCTAAATGCTGTTTTCCACTCTCACCGTGGAGGAGAAGAAAAATATTCACAGTGGGAAAAGTTCAGGTTTTAATGTAGTGACCAACATTGCCAGTTTTATGAGTACAAAAGCAACTATATGACATTCCTCTATAACAGCCTACCTGCTTTATTACAGGTGATGAGACTTACAGCAGAGTTATCAGTTCTTCAGATGTTTATCCATTTATTCCTTTTTAATATCTTCTCGTTAAAAGCATTTGCAGCAGCCTCTGGAGCTAAAGGTCTTGCTCTTAGTAACAGAACTGGTGATGCCCAGCATCCTTACAGCTTCGTGTCTCCCACTTGGGCTCTGGGTGTCCTCGCAAGGCATTTCCCTCTCCCAGAGAGTCAGAACAACCGTCTTTTTAGTGGACTTTCCTTATATTTCATGAACACGAAGTGTAACCTGCAGCACATCCCCTTTTAAGGGTGTTCAGGAATTGTTCTCCTCTATCTGGCTGCCTGCTTTGATGAAGTGATTTGCATCTTAATAGCTTTGATACTGCTGTGAAACATTTTTTGGGGAAGGACAAAAAGGCAGTGGCATGGTATGATTATGTGAACCTCGCTTTTTGGAGAAAGCCAGCTGAAAATAGAAATGTTGTCTTTAAAATACGGCAAGACTTCAGTTCAAGCTTTGCTGCACCCACTGGTTCTTGGCATCAATCTGAGAAATTAATATAAATTCATATTTAGCTCTCTCACCCTTTATTCACTGATAGATGTCGTGTGTATCACTCGGCAGAGATGCCTGCAATCCCATTGCTTAGCCAATTAAGGAAATGGCAGCATCTCCTGGCTTTGTGTTTTACTGAGGAAAACACTATTCGGTACTTCTCCAAGTATGCTTCTGTGAGGTGTTTCTTAAGACATTGTGTTTTATCTTTGAAATGAAGCAAATTAAAGCTAGTTGGAGCAACATCAGTGTTGCTCCTCCCCTGGCTGAGGAGGGCCAGACCCAGGGAAGAGCAGCCTTTAGCAGAGCCCTGCGCTGGCACAGGGGCTGCTGCTGCACAAACGACCAGCGAGGACCCTGCTGGGGGATTTTTGGATAGTCTAGAGTGCGTTGTGGGCTGAAACAGTTATTGCTGGGGACCTGACGTCCGCCCAACATGTGCAAGAGATTTTGTGCAGACTGGCTCTAGCCTGGTCCTCTGAAGTGTCTGTCCCTTAGCAGCCGGAACGGCTGCCTCATTCCTGGATTTCATAGTGTTATCCTCCAGGAATCCAGTTTTTGTGCTCCCAGACCTCTCTGCAATGCACTCCAATGTACTGTAAAGTGTGGACAACGAGGACAGTCACTTCAGAAGTGTGTCTGACCTGAACTGTAGCACTCTTGTAGAGACACCCTTGATGTATCAGTATCTCTGTCCTCAACAGAAGAACAAAATTAATCATGGATCTCTGATGCAGTCATTACGTAGTCTCTGTAGATTTATATATGATACTTATCTCCATGATTTGTCTCTCCTGTGTACATCCATAAATTTATTTTCTCTGTTCAAGATACAGTTATAGATAGTTTTATAGACTCTACGATTCAAGCTTTAGTTGAATTGTATCTCAGTGTGGGGCCATTCCTCCCTAAAGTGAATTTGTTCCTAAATTATACTCCCTAAAGGAGAGAAATCTTGTCAGCTATCACAGTTGTACAGCGGCACAAGTAAAGCCACAGAGATAACTAGAGCTGGCTCTGTTCACCTGTGCTTGGTGCCTAAGTGGGCACCCAGAATTCATTTGCAGTTTTTCAAACTTAGCTGTTGGTGATGGATATGGAAAATGAACCTACATCGATCTGCAGCTTTGCATTCTTCTTAATTTTCCAGTTCATTGGGGATTTGGTGTATCACAGAAGAATTTGTCTCTCTTCGTGTCAAAGTCTTGAAGCGCAAAAAAAGCCACTGCAGATTGTCACACCAAATGTTTTATTATTGATGACATTTGTGAGATTTAAACGAGGAAGGAATGTTGAAGCACTTGCCTTCTTACAGGAGCTTATGGTCACAGAAATTAGTGTAAGGAGGGCGTGAAATACCTAGGGAGAATTACTCCAAATAACTGTAGGTAATAACAGTATGAAAAGATAGAAAGGTCAGATGGGTACATTTAGGATGCAGGCAGATCCAGGAGAGAGGTCTGTTCTCATGAGCGGTAGACCATTTGGGAGAATTTTCCTTCCTTTCTCCAGTGTCTTCCCATATGCCAGGTCTTTTCCTTAGCAGCTGCTGTTGGAAGATGCTCGACTGGCATACTGTTCTCTCGGCTTCTTGGTTGCTCCTCTGCCTGACCCCGTGCACTAACAGTACCGGGGAAGAGCAGCTGCTGAATTGTGGTACTGCTTTATGTTGCCTCCTTGAAGCCCCATTTACATGCCTGGGCTTCCCATTGTCAGTTAGGAACGTGCTGCCTTCATCCAAATGACGACTGTCCCAATATTTGCCAAGAATTGTTTTGGGTTTTTATAGTGCTGCACAAATGTAGTCAAGTTTTCCAAGGGTAAATGTGGAGAGTTGGATAATTTGATTAACACATAACATCAACCTGAAAGGGTCTACCAATAACACGTCAACTTTAAGCCAGAGCAGGACAAAACGGCTAGTATCTGTCAATTGCAGTCTATTTGATTTTTGGATCAGAACTTATTTTTTGCAGGTAACAGAGGAAGATCTAATGTTGTTCTCATTTTCCCCATGTAATTGTCTCAGTTGAGGTATTTCCCACAAATACATTCCTCTTAACATTAATTGTACCTGCAGATGGCTTTCCTATACAACTCCCTCTCTGCATGCCACATGTAGAGATTTATACTACCCTACTACTACATGGTAGTATAAATCCTAATGTTTTCATTAAAATATACAACAGAGGTAGATTAAAAGCAGGTAGTTACCCTTTACTGAACACTCAGCTCACGAAGAACTTCACCACACAGCTGCAAAGTAGCGACTAGCTGTTTGTGGCCTGTTTTCTGTAAGTAGGTCCATTACAAAGCCGTCGCTGTAGTTGCACCAAGCTGTGATGTCAGCAGTAATGGCCAGCACTGCCTATTTGGGTGTTACACAAGTACCTGCGCCCTTGCATCGATACTGACTATGCAAGAGCCTATTATAGAGAAAAGGACATTGCTGTGTACCTTGAGAGAATACAATAGATGCCTTGGAATGATGCGCAGCACCTGTGCCTTCATTCACCAGTTTCTTAACATATACTCATCTAGGATTTTACAAGAGAAAGCTTCACAATTTCATATATGTATATGTATTCTTGCATTGAAATAAAATGCATCAAGAAAATGCACTTTTCCTGAATTCCTAATCTCGTGGAACTGTAATGCCTTACTGAGTCTTTGTTTCATATGAAAACAGAGCACTAAGTAGCTCCAGTAGTGCCTAACTCACTTGGCCATTGATGCTCTTTTGTTTTGTTGGTGGTAAATATGCAATTTGCCACATCTCCACTGAGGTTATTCAGGAGGTGTAGCAGAGAATCAGTAGGCGAGGGGAGGGGTGGTGTCTCTACCATAGCCAGAAATAACAACCCAGCAGGTGTGACCAGAAGCCTAGATTAGCTGGTAAACATTCAGCCGTGCGGGTACAGAGTGACTGCAGGTATCAGGACATTTGCTTGGGCTCTCATTTATTCTCAGCAGTTGTATAGTCAGAAATAAAAAAACCTCGCAGTACTGGAGCTGGGATTGTACACTAATTTAATGGGATTATAGCTGAATAACCTCTTTCTCTTTCATTATAATTTTAAAGGTCTGCTTTTCTATCTGTTCTCTTTGACTGGTATTTAAAAATGCTGCTGGATTGTTTACCTTGATGGAGAGTGAGATAATTCTTGGACTACCTGAATGAGTCAAGTATTTGGAGCAATTTCTCAGACCTGAGTATTGGCTGAATTGATTTGTCTAGAATCAGAGAGAGTTGGTTTTGTTTTTTTTTACCTAAATGGGAGCAGAATTACAGCAAAGTTGATTTTCTCACAAGTCAGCTTTTCTGCTCCATGATTTAGACCTTCCTTTGTATATGGCTCCAATGAATGCTGCACTCACTGATTTCTCTCCCCACTTGCAACAGTGGTAACTTTTATATTATTAACAATTCAGTGAGATTACCAAACTGGAATTGAGTCTCAGCGCTTGTCAGGCCGCCCCTGGAGTGCTGTGTGCCGTTCTGGTCCCCGCTGTACAAAAAGGATGTGGCCAGGCTGGAAGGGGTCCAGAGAAGGGCCACCAAGATGACCAGAGGACTGGGAAGCTGCCGTAGGAGGGTAGGCTGGGAGAGCTGGGTTTGTTCAGCCTTGAGAAAAGGAGGCTCAGAGGGGATCTCATCCCCGTGTACCAGGACTTAAGGGGCAGCTACAAGGAAGATGGAGACTCCCTTTTTACACGGAGTCCCATGGAGAGGACAAGGGGGATGGACACAAGTTGCCCTTGGGGAGATTCCGACTGGGCACCAGAGGGAAATGTTTCACAGTGAGGACAGTCACCATTGGAATAATCTCCCCAGGGAAGGGGTTGGCTCGGCCACGTTGGGCACCTTCAAGAGTCGTCTGGACAGGGTGCTGGGCTATCTTGTCTAGGCTGGGCTCTTCCCAGAAAGGTTGGACTAGATGATCCCTGAGGTCCCTCCCAACCTGGGATTATGGGATTTCCTGCAATTTGGGAATCTTTAAATGGTCCCTACTCTGGGAGAACAGGCCTGGATGCATGCTTTCCCTGCTCTCAGTACCCCCAGCAGCAACTCAAAGTGCTTAAGCCGCATTTGTCAGGGTTCTGATAAGGAAATTCAGCATTTGAATACTGCAGTGCATCATTCCTGCCTGCTTTCATGTGACACTGTGCAAACGTTCAAGCTTTTTGTTTTGTTTTTTTTAAGGAAAGGCTTTAATTTTTAATGCTGTAGGAATATAGCAAGAACCCCCACACTTGCAGGGTTCATGCATGCATGGTGGAGCAGCCTCACCTAAGCTCCTCGAGGCAGAACATCAGGTGCTGGGGGTACTTGGAGGGGAAGTTCTGTAGAGCCCAGGAGGCTGTTTGCCAGCAGCACCCTGTCTGCCCGCTGCCTGCCCTCGGGCCAGTTGTCTCCAGAGCCCCCAAGAGCTGCTGGGCACTGCGAAGCCCAGCAGAGAGCCCAGCCTGCCCCGCTGCATGACAGCGGGTCTTTTGCTGTCGGTAACTGAAGGTCAGAGTTGCTTTGTCCAGAGAGGCACAACACTTATGAGCAGCAAAGCAGCAAGGTGAGAGGTTCCAGCTCCTGTTGATCTCAGAAGCAAATCCTGCTGGATTTTGGTCACTTTAGGGACTGCACAGTTTTGGAGCTTGCAGCATCCGTCCCTTGTTCCTGTGCACTCTCAGTGGCAACAGGTCTGAAGGGGCTCTGCAGGGCAGCTGGCTTATCGGGAAATGAGGAACAGCTGGGTGAAACCTTTGAGGTTGTCTTAGATTATAAGACAGAGTTAGTAATATCTCTAGGATGAAAATGCTGCAGATATTTCCAGACACGTAATTTACTTGGACAATTTGCAACCTTTTTTTCAGGTGCTGCTAAGTGCAAATGATCAGGCCAGCCTCAACTGGGGAAGTGTGCACAAATCCCAGGCTGTGCAGAGCTGCAGATGCTTAGTGTTTTAGTTTGGGGCTGGATATTTTCTTAACTCTTCAGAGTTATTTCTCACACTAAATGGCTGTTAGGTGAAGCAGGTAGCTTAGCAGGGATACAGCCATCCGCTGCTGCGTTTCTGTTCATTGCCTTAGAAGTGTTCGGGTCTCTTGCACCAAGAAAATTACCTGGGGTACAAAGTAGTAACACCAGCTTGTCTACAGGTGGCAACATAAATTTGGAAGTACAGTGTGGCATAAACTGGTCCATTCAGGTGTTCTCCATTAATAGCTATTTCCTATCAGTTTGTTATGTAACAGCATGGAGTATTCAGAAATTTAAGAACGCGTGTAGTTTTAAGGTATAAATCAGACATATAATCGTTTACTTATATGGCATAAAAAATACATGCAATGCTGAACAACCATTACAAAGTTGAAATGCAGAGATGTCCTGTCTTCACTGACACTCAGTGGAACACACTTGGTGGAGGCAGTACACGAATACAGTTAGAGTCTTGCTGTAGCGAGGAGGATTGGGACAAGAGGGCGAGGTGTTTCTCAAATACTGTTCTGTTGCTAGTTAGATACTGAATATTCACGCAGATGAGAGATAGGACAAATTGTTAGGATCAGAAGAACAGCAAAATGGAATTAAGCCTAGGATTGAGTGGAAATCAGAGGAGTGCATTTATGTAATGAGAAACGGTGATGTGCTCTGGCCGCACTGTTTTGTGGGAACAGATGGGTTGGGTGTGTGCAAAGTCAAGCACGATGCACTAATGTAGAGCCACCAGTGCTTCTCCTTTGCTACTTGCATATGATGCACACACAGTCCTTATTCAACCCTTTCAGCGGCCTCGCATCCAGATAAATTGGGGAGTGTGGCTGAACAGCGATGGAGCGCTCTTTGCTCTGGTGGCAGCTCAGGAACAAGGACTGGCAACCAGAGCAGTTGGAGGATGAATTCATTCATCCAAGGCCTTTATCAGCTGTTCCTGCCTGTGGCTCCTTTGCAAGGGAGATCCGTCCTGCTGATCTCCCCACCCAGACCTCCCCCAGACCCCCAGTGCACTGGCAGGAAGGCCTGAGGGCTGTCGTCTCCCCAGAGTCTTTCCACAGAAGCCTCTGGGGCAGCCTGTTCTACTCTCCTGCTAAACTTGACGAATATCATGAATGCTCTTCTTCTATCCACCCTACAGTGTCTTTGAATTTCCTTCAAAGCCTGGAAGGATGAGTGCGGAATCATCTTTGTGTTACCGGGAAGCTGGGGAAGATAAGGAGGTGTTCAGAGATTTAGACTAGCAAGAGGCTTTTACTGCGTATCAGTTTGTCTAAACACGCCTCCCGAGATGAGTAGTGCTCAAGTGCACAAAGCGATGTTTTCTGCACACTGTGGCAAATCAAGGGATAGCGATGGAGAGACAAGCGCTGAGATACGGTACGCATTTTCTAGGTCCCTTGCTGTGTGCTGTGGCAGTTGAGATACAAAATACTCCCTTCCTGGCTTTTTTTCTTTTTAATTTCTTTAGGCTTTTTTTTTTCCTCTCTGAATTTTGTAATCTCAAGATTAAGCAGAGAAACAGCAAAAATTGGTTTTTAAGGAGAAGCTTTAAAAGAGGATGGGCCAAATTCAGAGCACTGTGGAGGTTGTAGTCCTTTCCATTTTATTTCGTTATGCTATTTAGAGTTCCTTCTCAGTGTATATATGAACAGGAGAGAGACTACAAGAGTATGACCCAAGGAAGAATGGTATTAGGTATAGAAATGCATGAGCTGAACTAGGTTGTTTTTTTTATATACCTTTTGCCACCTCTTGTTTTACAGATCTGCTTTGGTGACTTGGCATACAGTGTTATAACCATTGCAACTTAGGTATCTTTCTCCAGCAAAGTAAAGAAGAATTTAAATATGAATATTCATACTTGGGGGAGAATCTAAGAAGTCTTAAGCATTCAGATTTTGCAGGCAGAAGTATCTGAAAGAAGCTAAAGTTTCACCAGCTTAGTCTGTCATCTGATACTTCCTCAAATCAAAGTCTTGAAAGTTTCCTTTGAATGAAGATAGAAAAGCCGTTGCTGGAAGGCAGGAGGCCTGTGAGGGGAGATAAAAGGGAACAGCAGGAGCAGGGGAGTTTGTGTATTGGTTCCATGCCTATACGGGGTTTAGGCTGTTGAATGTATTTAGCTTGTTTAACTACCAGTATATGAAAAGTCAGAGGAGAACGACAGCATCTGTAGGTGCTGGTTAAGGAATAGCCTTTGTCAGAGCTTTTAATGTAATGCGGTGGTGACATCGCAAATAGCCTATTCACCATTTGAAGAAAATCTGCACAGAACAGGGTGGGGGGTAGAAGGTGTCAGCAAGTCTGGTTATCTCTGACTGTTACAGCAGTTCCTAATAAACCTGTGGCGTTGATTAAGTGGTGACAGTTATTTCAGCCCAACCCATCCTCCTGTTTTGGCTTGTTTGCTGGAGCATTTCCTCTGGGCCGTTAACATCTCTGTTCCACTGCTTTACTTCCCTCCTTGGTTATACAGCTACATATCATGCCAATAAACCAAGAAACATGTCCTTCAACCCCAAGGTGATCCCAGCTGTTTGAGCACAGTAACAATTTTAAATAAATTAAAATAAATAAGTTAAATAGCTTATTTTGTGCATGAGCGTTAATGACTTGGCCAAAAAAGAGAGAGAGAGGAAGGAAAAGAGCTTGTAGTTCTACTGACAAACGACGAATACATTCAGCGTAGTCTTTGGAGTGAAACTTCTTACTCCCTCAGTTTAATAAAGAACTCAGAAAACTGTGACTGTAATTCTGTACTGCACAATTCATTGGCATTAGAATTTAATATGTATTCAGTCAATTCATTTTTGCACCTGTGAACCACAAAGTATGTTGTTTGTGACGGATGTGAAAGACCCTCTGGTTTTCTCTACAGCATAACATTTCTTTCAGTAATTATTATGAGGCAGTCAACAAGGACATGTAGTTTTTAGAGGGCGAGTTTCAATTTTTTTTTTTGTTTCCTTTTGCATTGTTTTAGTTACTTAAAAAAAAAAAGCTGAATGCAGCACAAACAGTTACAAGAGATGTAAGAAAAATATTTTGTGTCTGTGGCATATTTTTTCCAAACATTTTTCTCATACCACGTGCCTGTCTCTGCACAATAGAACATAGTTCAGGAACTGTGTTGTTTAAAATAATTCTTTCTTGAAGTAGAGTGTTTATTTTATGAGTTGACAAAAACCTGGTTCTTATCATGTTGCATCTTGAATTACATAGCCGTTGTTTTTCAGACCAAGAAGCTTTAAGAAGTGCCAGCAGGATGAATTATTTCAGGTGATTATTAATGGCTGGGGCAGTATGAGCAACTAGACAGAGCTTTGGACTGGTTTCAGTTGCCAGGTCAACCAGCACTGGCCCCGCTGCACCTCACGGTATTTCTCTGGACCTCGATTTTTGCACTTCCTCCAATGTCAGAAATTACATTGTTCTTGTTTGAAAAACCCTATGTAAAAAAAACCAAAAAAGGATTGCTAACCATAATTGCAGCGTTCAGAGCACAACAAATGGCTATTTATTCTGTTTTAACAGCTCACTGTGACCCAGATGTTTTAAGCTCTTAATGGTCTTTAGGTGAAGACTGCGCTCCGCTTATTGTGTTTTCCCATTGCAAATAGTAACTGCACTGGAAGTCTTAGCAGTAAGGCCAGTATATAAATGAGCACAAAAATTATTTTTGTTTCTCTGCAGCTAAAGATGGGACACTGTAATTTTGCTCTTTATACACCTGTCCTGTAGATAAATATTTAACTTAGTCCCCAGGTTTGTTCATGCAAGAGGCTTGGATTATATTGGCTGCTCTTCTCTCCTGTACCAATTGCTTCCCTCTCACTGACTGTGTTCTCTTGCCCTAATGTTTTCTAAATTCATTGTGTGCCAATCTAGATAGCATTTCCAAGATGCAATGAAAATTTAAAACCTCAAATAGAAAGCTGAGTTTTAATTAATAAACTACTTCGGACCCACTCTTCACCAGTAAAATCCATTGAAGCCCTACTAATGACAATTACGTTATGTAGGTTAAACAAGGAAGTAAAAAGGCAAAAAATCCCTTCTCGAACTACATTTAGCCAACCTTATAGTTTCAGAAAATCAAGAAAATTGTTTCTTGACGTTGACATTTAGTGTGCTTAGTAATTCTTTTCTAGAAATTATAAGGAACAATTTCCTGTAGGCTAATGTTAAGTTCTCTAATGTATTATTGTTAGTGAGTATTTTATTTTCATTTTTCATGTTGAACACCTGAGAACATATTGGAATAAGGATTAAATTACAGCAGCGTTCTGGCTCTCTTAAAGTTCCACTTTCATTCTGGCTGAATTTGTCCAAACTTTCACAATTAGCATCTTGGGGAAAATCAAGTGACAGACTGGGGAGGCTGCCATGTTTAAAAGACAAACCAAACCACCCCAGTCAGGAGAAAGGCAGGGGTTTGCCTTTTTATAAAAAATTAGTTGCTTTTTCTAATGTGGGATAATTAATCTGTGCATGTGTTGGTGTGTGGGGGAGAAAAAAATGAAGAGATCAGGGTTATGACTGAGGAACTGGAGCAGCCATGGCAGCCTGGGGAGGCAGGCGGAGGCAGACAGAGCAGCCTAAGATAAAGACCTACAGAACAAAATGTGCCAGAATTATTGTTGTTGGAGGCCTTGGCCTTTACTAGGTCAGATCATTAACCTGTGCTTTCTTTGCAAAAGCAAGCTTCCTCCCAGGCATATCTAAAGGCCTAACGAAGAAGTGATAACCATCATGTATTTAATATGCTTATCTTCCTGGTCCAATAGTCGTTATGAAAGCAATATTTATCTGGAGGTTCTCCCTTATATCTCTCACTATTTAAAAAAGAAAATTGTTTCCTGATGGTAGGTAAGGCTTTTCCAGAATTTAATTCTCACTATGACTTAACATACTAAACAACCCATTCGCCCCCACCCCTCCTCAGGGTCCCTAGAGTAAGAGCCTGGCTATTTGAATCAAACCAGCGGAAAGTAGGGAGGCAAGAGAACCTTTAATGAACTGGGATAAACTTTGTGTCTTTTAAAATACTATTTTGCTTTTCTTCTTTTTAGATATAAATGTGGGGATTCCCTTCCTAATCTTTGTTTACAGTTTTGAGATTGTATATTGGTGCCAGGTACCTTCCATACCCCAGAGAGCCTGTGCAGCAAATGAGCTACTCGGGGAAAGGTTAGGGTCAGGGGTTTGTTTCTTGGAGGCTCCTTCCTGTGGCAGTTCAGCGAGAGCCCAGATTTCAGTCTGAGGTTTTCACTCATGAGCTTTATTTTACAAAGTGACCTTTAGCTGCCTTTTTTTTTCTCCTCTATTGGTCTTGCTTGCTATGTTTGTAAAATTCATGAGCAGGCATAAGTTGTGGTGGTTAACTGCAAAACGTAGGCAACACATCAAAAGAGCTAATTATTTGGTCCTGTATTTTTTATTCTACCACCTTACAAAACCCACATCATTGCTCCTTTTTACATACATCTGGCTCTTAAAAAGAGAAAAGTTTGGGCCTGTGCTAAGTAAGGTTCATATTATGGCGCTCAGAATTGATGAAAGAAATGGTGAGAAAGTTGTATCTACCAAGTCTTCCTCTAACAAAAATCCTAAGTGATATTTTAATTTTACATAGAAACCAAGGCTTACCCACTTTCATGCTCAATCCAGCTCCAACACTGCTCACTGCTAATAAACTCTTTTCTTTTGGCAAATAGATTGCTGCAGCTGATATAATTTAATATCACCCCCATAAAGTTGGGTTTTTTAGTTATGTAACAAGACATCAAAGAGGTGTGCTACAGTTTCCCTTCCTCAGAGAATAAATACCAAATTTCTCTTTGAAGCTGGTATCAAAGCAAGAGTCTGCAACTGATTTGAGAAATAGGAAAGACAGGTACCCTGCATGGAAGTAAAATCGGGGTTTTGGCATTGACAGATATGTATTTTTTTTTAATACTTGTGTTTCCCTTTCTTGTGATTTTTGTCTGATGTAAGCCAGGATCTTCAGCAAATGGATTTCTTTGTTTACATTGCAAAGGAAATTCAAGTAGATTGAGTAAAGAAAGGATCCATTCTAACACATCATCTTTAACACACAAGGGAAAAAAATAATGTAAATAATAGAACCTAAGACTTCTAAAAATACTTGAGAAGTGCTTGATCAACCTAGAAACTTTCCCTTGGACACTCCAAAAAGGAGGCATCAGGCAAATCTTTCTTACTTAGGTTTTTGGTGACCGGCAGTTTCGTGCTGGCTTGGCGAAAACTCTCAAGCTTCATTCCTGTGGAAACGGCTGTGGAAAGCAGCCTTGCCACTGCCTGCGTTCTCTTGTGAAGGCGTTGGGTGAAGCGCGGTCCTTAGGAAACATCCATCTGTAAATAAGAAAGCACTGCTTTTATTTTGGAGTTAAAATAAGATCATTGCCTTGATAAAGATGGTAAGATGTATATTCTTATGTGATGATTGCATTTGTTTAGTATATTTTGGCTCTAACTCACTGTTGAAAGCAGCAGTTTTGCTGAGGTATAACAGTGCACTTACCAGTTCCGGACAAACAGACAGAATTGGAAATGGCTACACTTTTGCAGAATTGAACATTAATAAGCATTTGAAAATGCCAAGACATTGTGACAGTTCTGCATATTCTTCTACATACATTGGAAAATAGATTAATATTTCCTTGGCTTCATCCCAAATCTTTGCCTTAACAATACATGTAATCCCAAGATCTCCAGATGTAAAACAGAAATATAAACTCTGGCCTTTTTCCCGCCCTGCCGCGTTAGGAGTTAGCACTGAGATTGCACTGGCTTTCTGTCGCTTTATTGTCTCAGTGGTTTTTATGCTGCTATTTTTGCCTCAAATTCTCTAGTCCTCCGCTCCTTTTAGCCTAACTGTGATTACCAGTTCTTGGAATCAAAATAAAATATAGCTGCAGGCTTGCTTATAGCATTATAAGTACTTTTTGGCTTGTTATGGCTGTATGTTGCCTTTCCTAGGATTAAGAGTCAACATCACCACTTCTGCTCTTTCTTTCAAAAATCAGAGATTTGAAAAAACCCCTTGGGCTTCCCTTTCAGAAGCAGTTTACACAGTAGGAGCAGTGCTGTGGAGAAGGCATGTTTCCTCCACCTCACACTTTTCACCCTCCTCGTGTCTGAGAGCAGACCCGAAGATGGCTCAACCTTGAGCTTCAGAGGAGTTGAAGGAAAGATGTGAGTACTGTGACTGACGACCTGTGGATGCCATGTGTGTCCGAGACAGCCCCGCGGCAACTGGTAGAAATATGTGCAAATTCGTGTAAGTTTATTGTGGCAATGTGTTTATTTATAGCAGCAGAGCACTGTATCACTCAGGCAGGCCAAGTCAATCAGGAGTACCCCACAACATGCTCATCTATTACCTCCCTCAGTGTCGTGCCGTGTCATGTCGTGTCACCTCCCCTTGACTACGGAGTGTACCGCTGCCTCTGCCCTGGCTTCGTAGTGTTCTGCTGCGGGTAACGAAGCCTTGCAAATGCAGCTTTAAATATCACAGCTCTAGTCTCACAGGTTTTGCATAGCTTCCACACCCAGTTTTGGACTTTTGACCCCCCCAAAAGCAAATAATTATGGTATAGTATTCAGGTTTCTTTTTTTCAGATTATTAAATCGTTTGGGATATCAGATGGAAGGGTTCATTTATATAATTCAGTTTTGTTTTAATTGAAAAAAGCATCGCTTCAGCAAATCAGGACTTTATAACACTGCCAGTTATGTTCAGATTAGGGTATACTTTTGTATTCTGCGTGTAGGATGACGTTTAATGACAAAATTTTACTGCTGATGAAAAAAGAGGGCCTAATTTTTATTTTGCCAGGAGAACATTTAATTTATTCTGTTCTGTATTTCCACTATTTGACCAAAAAAAAAAAAAAAGGTGGGAAGGCTTTTTAAGTCTGCTGTATCATGCTGGTGATAGGCCCATTAGAGCTATACACCCCTGGATTTTAGTCAAGCTATTAGTAGTACGCTGGTAGGCAGAGGGGCAAATAGCCCTTGCACAGTTTATACCTTGGTAGAAAGCAGAAGGAAGCATATACTGGGGGACTATTCCAGACAGCTTCTGACCCTTGATTTTGCTTTTCAAATGTATTTATTCTCTTTGAAACTGTGGAGGAGGCTTTTTCCTTGGGAGCGGATCTCTTTATAGGAATGTAACAAATATTGAACACTGAAATAATAGCAAGGGTTATATATGTTCTGTTTAGGATGGATAGTTTCTATTTTAAGGGAAAGAGTAGCCTCTTTTAAAGCACTTTTTTCATCTTATTTGTATGATATTTTACTTGTTTGCCCACTAGATTTATAGAGGCCTACAGAGTTAGTTGTTTGTTTTATTTTACAGTCTTCTAAATAGGAGACATTTCCATCATCAGTGGAAAGCAGGAGAAATCCATTTCCACATAGTAAGGAGGTTTGGTGCAGACAGCAATAGACAGCCAAAAAAAAAAAAAAAGAAACTAGAGCTCGCCACCAGGTGTAATGAAATATCAATATCAAAATAATCTGATTTTTAGCTTGATTTGGCTTCTTGGCGCTCTCAGTGTGCACGCTGGCTTAAGCTTGCCAGAAGGGTTTTCACTACCAGTTCTTTGAGAGCAGGAGGAGGTGAAGCGGTGCTAGGAGAGCTCGGCCTAGGGAGCAGGGAGGGTGCAAAACAGGCTGCAAAGCTTTACATACAAACAAAAGGTAGCGTGTGGTAGGAGAGAGGGCTTGGCTTTGTTGGAGCCTGGGCCAGATGTGGAGACAGCGCTTGTGTGACCGTAAGATGGATAACATCAGAAATCACAAAACTTATGCAAGAGCAGGCAGTGCTACAAGGAAGTTTTAGAACTGTGTTTCAAGGGATGAAATCAAGTACATGAAGAAAAGAGCAAATAAGAAATACAGACATGTGGATGAGAAGGACAGATATAAAAGGGCTGTGTTCATTATAATGGAAATGAGCTATTCCAGGTTTGATTTCTGATTTGTGAAAATTTTGAAGGAAGACAAAAAGATAAATGAGGCACAGCCAGATGTCTCTACAAATGGGAAAAATTCAGCAAAGAAAACAGGAAACAGTGTAAGAAGAAAATACACTTTGAAGTAATCAACTAAAATCTATCTAGAAGGCAGTCAAAGGGCAGTAGATCATGACGGTGAGCAGAGTCGTCCCAGCCTATTAATACTCTTTCAAAGAGCTCAGCCCTGCTGATAACCAAACAATGGGTTTGACCCTTGGCACCAAAGATGTGTCAGGTCCTCCCTGCGTTTCTTAGTAATCTGTGAAATTGAGAGAGCAGAGGTGGGTAAAGGAGATAAAGCAGGATTTTACAAGAAAAACATTTTTGTGTTCTGAAGGGAAAGCATAATACTATGTTGAAAGGTCATTGAGGTATTTGACCAAGAACAGACAAATGTTCACGTTATAGAAGAAAGCATTGCTGGACAAGAAGGGAGATGGAGGGATAATGGGGAATGCAACCTGCAATGCCACATGATAGCACACAAGTGGTCTAACTGTGGTATTAGCATGGAGTTAGACATTAAATGTATCAGAAATTGTTTGCAGTGTAAAGACAAGAGTCTCTGGAAGAAGTGACCACGAATGGCGGAGAAAACAGACCAGAATGTGAGAATTCCAGCGGTGTGGCACGCTGCTGTGGGATGGAGGGGGAGGTTCTCAAGGGCACAAAGCAGCTGTTAGGAGACAAATGAAGGGTAAGAATAAGATTTTTCAGAGCGGTTGCAGAGGACGGTTGCCTGTGGATTCCCACATGATCTCATGCTCCTTTGAAGTTTGCTGTGGATACTAAATCTTTTAGCATAGAGACTGCAGAAGAAATTTTTGGTCCTGGGCATCTGTGTGAGGAAACAGTGAATCCCATGGTATTCAGCACAGATAAAAAAGTGAAAATCTGCTGCCCTGAAATAACGTGAGGATTGAGCGGAGTATTTTTGTTTTAGCTAATAATTATGGCTAAGTGTCATTTGACGGTCAAGAAAGTAAAATTAAATGTTGGACTTACTGAAAAAGGAACAGAAAGCATAATAGCAGTCAGCTGTGTCCGTGGTGCGGTTTTGGTCCCTCAGCTCAAAGGGAGTTATTGAAAACCTGTTGAAGGTCAAAAGTGTGGAAGGGCTTACAAGGAATGATTTCAGAGGCTGGCACCCTTGAGTCTGAAAAAGTGAAAAGTGCATGCTATATTACAGAGAATCATAAAATCCTGAATACAGTACTTAGGGAGCACACAATGAACCTAGAAGATAAGATGCCAGGGTCAAAACAAACAAGTGGAAGTCATTCCTCCCATGCGTGTAGTTACATTGCAGAGCTCCTTGCCTTGAAAGGTGCCGTCCCGTTGAACCTCAGAAGGTGCCTGGGTGGTGTCGTAAGGGAAAATCCATCACAGGCCAGTAACTGTGAGAATATAGCCTCAGCTTCTGGAAGCCGTAATAGCAAGTTGCTGGAGATTATTCCTAGAAGGAACCCTTACGTGCTTTCCTGTTCTTACTCTCTTCCCCAGGTTCATGCTGTGGGTGCCCAGCAGACAGAGCTCTCCTCTGAGCTGCTGTGGCTGTTCCTCTGTTTATGTTTTAATCGAGCAATTAGCAGCTGATGCAAATAAATGTAGCATTTACAAGTTCTGAATTTTTACGAAGCATCTTCAAGCAATAGCTTAAATATATCTTTTGTCTTGTAGGGCAATGAACATGATGTTTTCAGTAGAATTTATAAGACAATTGTGATTTGAAAAATGAGAGGTTTTGTTCAGTAGAAGATTGGGATTAAAGAAAGGAACGATTCAATACAGGAACTGAAAGCTTGACGCCTGTACAGTGTGATAGGTGGGAAAGCTGTTACAGTGATTAGTAATTCATTTGGAAAAGTAGCAAGGACTGACCATTGTGAAGTAGCACAAGATAAAAACTGTAGGAGTGAAATTATGAAGGACTTCCTTTGATAAAACTGGGACATACTTAGGAGTGGTAGAACACCATCTCACCAGGGATGCCTCTGGCTGCTTCGCTGTTTGAATGATTTGATGTCATGCCTAGTTTCAAAGTAACACATATTTTCTGTTGATACTTAATTGACAGAGGTACAAACAGAAAATAACAATGAAAGCACGTTTAAAATTATTTGAAAAATCTGAGCTTTTGGACCAAACTTTCACTGGTCTATGTTGGAAGATTAAATCATCATAAGTCCAGTAATGCAAAAGAGAATGCCACAGATAGATATAAAAAGAAAAACAAAAAACCTCAAAAAACTCAAAGTCCACTTGGGTTGATAACTGAAAAGCACAGCTAAAGCTATCTGTGCAGTCTTCTTTCCTCTAGTGGTGATAAAACAAACAATACCTTTGAGCTGTACACTGTGAGATCAGGCAATAAATGACAGAGCATTATCCTGGCCATGTAAAATGCGCTCTATAAGACCACGCTTGGACTCCTACGGGTTGGGCCTGTGCGCTTCAGAATGGTGTTGCCATATTACAATGGCACAGCAAAGCCGAACACCTTGATTCAAGTTTTGGGGAATACTGACTAAGAGAACACTCATCCACTGTTGCCTGAAATCTTTTCAAATCACCTTGCAGTGGGGTCGGACAGAAAAGTAGCTGCTGAAAAGTGAGAAGTGGATTGATGAGACTTCTCACTACTCAGAGAAATTCATGTGGAGATGTCAAGGGTGGGGCTAACATCAGGAGAAGAAACTCAGCCTATGTGTTTTGGGCATGAAAACCTATTAGCAGTGGGGGTGAGGAGTCCTCCTCCTTTAGGAGCTGGAGTCAGAGAGTGAATGAAATACACATAATCAATTTGGGAGGCGAAACTATTCTTGAAAAATCTTCGCGCATGAAATGGCTGTAGTGGATGATGGGGATTAATGTGCTGTGTGGTAGGTGATCTGTATTGCTTGACTGTTTAAGGACACATCTTTACCGACTTTATTAAATTTTCTGTGCTTGCTGTTTCTAATGTGCCTGTATCACACTTCTGGTCTTGGGCCCTTTCAGCACTTGCTGCGATTAAGAAATACCTATGGTTGCTCTAGGGGAGGTCGATGAGTATATGATGAGTAGTTTAGCCAGGAAGATTCACTTTTTGTCAGCTAACGTATAGTCTGAGAGTTACCTCATTGGGATACTTGGCTAGAGACCAAATACAACTAGTCTAGTACTAGACTAGTGGCAGAGAACATGATAAATCTATGCATCAAGGTACTCCACCACTTACGCAGCTCTGCATTTAAGACTAGCCACTTACAAACAGCATAAGGGTTATAAAAATGCAAAAAAGAAAAGGGTTAGTCTGCATTCATAAGCTCTCATAGGAGGGTACAGAACAGCAAAATACTGTTTTCCCAAAATATTCAATAGCATGTGAGTGTTCCCTGTTTTCTTTGAATAATATGAACTTTTATGTTTACAGCGTAACTATCTGGTTTTTAAAGTGACCTTAATATATAAACACAAAGAAAAAAGCTTTTGGAATAGTAGTAAAATATATCATTTTTCTATGAAACAGAGATGGAAATAAATGTTGTATTTGCTTATAGAAGAAGTTAAGTTGTCCAATCTAGGTTTAAATTTTAGATACCACTGCTATGAATATTTAAATATATGGTGCTTGCACAGTACTGCTCTTTCACTCCTCTGATCAGGGATTTCCACATCTCCCATCCCGCTGGCAGCTTGCTGTGCAAGAGCTGCCTGGCAAAATTTAAATTTCAGCTAATTGAAATAATAGCTATATTCTTGGCAGAACTGTTAAACAGGATTTATAGAGAATAAGACATTAATTGACATAATGAAAAAGAAAAGGAAAAAAAAAGATTTGGGGTGGAGAATAGCCCTATTCATGGGCTGTGTCACCAACATGCAGAACATCTATTCTGTCCAAGTAAGAACAGAATAACTTTCTGGAGAAATGTCTGTATAAATAGCCACAAAACGGTTGCTTCTCGCTTGGCCCTGGACTTTTCATAAGTTCAGTCATATTGTGAAGGCAGAATTCTTTGCCTTTGCACATTTCAAATATTTTAATTAATTTCTAAAGAATTATTTAATGATACTGAGATTTGACTCTTGTGGATGATGCTGATCATTTTGAATAAGGAATGTGAAGGTCTGTTTTTCAATATTGTCTTTGACTAATACTTAATTTAAATTCTCAGCCAATGAAGAACTGATACTATTTTAGCTGTTATTTCCCTTCATTTCTTTGTGTTATAATTTGACATTAATTTTATAACTTTCATTAAAAAAAAAAACAAACCTCTAAGTAGTTTTCTAATGTTAATTTTACTTTATTAAAAGAAAATAATGTGAAGTTTCTAAGTTACTGCTTTCAGTCATTGAGATCTTTATAATGGTGAGAACTTGTTAATCCTTGTGTAGCCTTTCGGATAATTATGAAAAATGAGACGTGATTGTTACCTTGCTCCTAACCGGGCTTCTGCCAGCACCGAAGTTAGCACTGGTGCGAACAGCTGGGAGGCCCAGAATTAAACAGATGTGGACAGCAAACTCTTGTTGAGTTGGACTAAATTGGCCCCTTGAGAAGACATGGTGAATTGGGACTGGAAATTTGAAATCTTAGCAAGTTGCCCTCTTTAGCACAGGCTTCCATTCAGTCGTGGTTTTTGTACTGCAAGGTGTCCCTGGTTACCTGTAGATCCAAATGATCAGTTTGGGGATGGAAATGAATGATTGTGTCTGGGTGGGACAGCAGAACTTACCTTTACTCCATGAATTTGTACTCAACAACAGCTGCAACGTGTTCTAGTCTGCCACGGGACAACATAGACATGTTGAACCGCGTAATATGGTATTTGATGCAACTTTTGAAATAACATGCAGTTGTTCCTCTTATCCAGTTGCTATGCACGTAAGCAGAAGAGCTGCGGATAAATAGAAATGGAAACACATTGTGAGCCTGGACTAAATTAGAAATGGAAGATCCCCAGAAAGAATGAATCTTTGCTATAAAACCTGCCCAATGGTTGAGATTTTAGTCTTTGTTACTTAAAATTGGTTGTGTAAACCTCAGCTACTGACAGCAGGTTGAAAAGAAGCTTTTAATCCATATTTATTTCTTATTTGTGCTCATACATTGTCCAACAAAAAACATGAATTCATTACTAAGAAGACACATTCTGCAAACACACAAAGGTTTCTTATGCTCTTTGATTTACTAAACTATTGGCCTAAATGCATCATTTTTACTATCTCCATAATATTCTCGAATGCAAGTGCTGGGCTGCAGAGTCTGGACTTTCAAAGGTTTTTCAATAGTGCTACTATAGTCCACTAAAAAACATTGTATATAATCTGAATGCAGGTTTTCCTCCCTGTATTGCACATCCAGTGACCACGTATCTTCTAAGAAGCAAGCCATCCATTTTTGTATCAATGTAATGGCTTCAGTGATGAATATTGTTTCTATCAGATATTCAGAAGAGATAAAAGCTAAGCTCCCTATTTCTGAAGAGAAACAAGAACTCTCCTAAATATGTGTAAAAACAGGTACAGAAAAATGTAAGCGTGCCTCCATAGCTGAAGTCAGAAAAGCTGCTTACAGAAATAACCAAAGGCAAATATGTATGTGTCTGTATATATGCTACTGTTGTGCTTAATTTAATGAGGGAACAACTTTACATGGAAAGTTGTTAGAAACAACCCTCAGTTTAAATTCTTGCAGATGGTGTGGATACAATTTGAAGGCATCATATGGGATGTTCTGAACACGCTAGCTATCAAAAGAGACATGAGAAAATCCAAAAGGAATCTTCCCTGGCTAGAAGCAGGGAATGGATAGTTGGTAGAAATACCAAAGGACTTCAGAAAGCTGAGCCTGTGTCCAAGCGAATAAAACAGAAAAGATCAATACCTGGCATATTAAACAGTAACGCATGCCAAGGAAGAACTGGAAGAACAATTTGAAGAAGGCATGAGAAATAAGAAATTCTTCTGCAAGCACGCCAGGTGGAAAAAGCTGGCCACAGAGCTTGTAAGATGAGTAATAGAGGCATAAAAGGAATAGTCAGAGAAAGTAAGGCCAGAATAGGAAACCGGAATGAATATTTTGCATCCATATCACTATGAAGAAGATTGAGCAGGTTGCCAAGCCCATTTTTTGAAGGTGAGTCCTTCCTTGCAACCATAGTGCAGTTCCTTGGAGCTGTCATTGAGTCTATGGACAAGGAAGTGTGGCAGAGTTTCAAAAAGCATTGGCCGTGGTTCCTAACCAAAGGCTCCAAGAGAAACTGAACTGCTATGAAATAAAAGGGAAGGTCTTCACATGGATAAATGATGGATAAATTATAGGAATTTGGCAGCTGTTGTGCTTCTCAAACACCTGGAAAATCAGCCTAACGTCCTTGTCTAAGTAGATGCCAATAGCTCTGCTCGGAAGAACTGCTAAGCACCATAGTCAGCTGATTTTTACCTTCAAACTACCTTTTAGCTGAATCACTCTTATTTTGCTTTCTAGATAATACTGTTTCTGAAATCTCTCTCCTTACTTGGGTTTACACACTAAGCAATGGGTTGTCCGCAAGCTGTTAGTAAATCCCCAAGTACTGGGTATTTTTACTCTAGTGAATATGTTAATAATCTAGCACCAGGCAACCTGCTTCCTTATTGCTTTTATTATGACTCTGCCACTGTTGATTTTAAATACTTACTGCAAAATGTAAAAAAAATTGTGCATGAATGGCTGCATGGCTGGAAAAAATGCAGAACTTATTTACTTACGCTGTTGCATTTGCTTTAGGATACATTATTTGGAAGTAATGTGAAAACCTGAATGACAGGCAGCATGCATTAATGTACAACACAGCTTATATTTTTAAAACATTGTGTAAATTTGGGAGATTTTTTTAAATTAAGTTACACTTTATACTAACTTTGCATATTTTTTTGTATGCACATCTGTGCAAAGACAGATCTCTCTGCCCCATCCTTAAACTCCGTGTGGCTTGAAAACATTTGTCAGCTCTAGGACAAAGCAGTGTAAGCATGAAAGCTAGCATCGAGTCAGCCTTTTTCATGCATACCATAAAACACAATAAACACATTTTATCATAATACATGTGTTACTTAGCATTCGACGGCAGATCTTCTGTTTCAGTAGGAATGGTAATATTCTGACCTGGAGGTCTGACAGCATTAGACTGACGCGGTTGTTAGCCTTACCTATTAACGCATGATGTAGGACTGTGTGCCTCACACTCTGTGTACCTCAAAGCACAATGCCAATTATTTTCACTGGCAGGCTGTCACCTGGCAGGGTTGACTCTACTTGTGCAATTTTCCCAGAAGTATAGGAAACTAAATGATGCACAAACAAGGCAGGACATGTTTTATTTATAATGATTGTTTTAGGTGTTCCCGTATGAAAATGGTTCTCGGGGGAAGTGTACTGTAGGTACTACGTATTTAAACAGGCAAAAGAAGGTCTGACGTGGGATGGAATAAGCAAGTGTTCAAGTCAGCTCGGTGTATGATACCTTGGGTTTCTTGTGTTGCCTGATTTCACAATGTTTGCTTTCTCTATTTGCTTTCTCCCCTCTTCTAGCTTACAGCTGTTCCTTGTAGCCTCTTCAGTTTTGCAAGTGACAAAAAATGCATATGATAAACAATTTGGCTTTAACCTGCTGATCGCAGACATTGTCTCCCAGAAATAACTACTATCAGTCATGGAAATTTTCTATTTTTAACTGAGTTCACTACAAACGCTCAGTCTTTTATGACCAGTATGTGGTCACATGCCACGTGAATCTCCAGTTTTACTTGCTTTTATAAGCATTTATATATATATATATATAAAAGCTTTTATAGAGCATTTAGGAAATGCTCTAACATTTGCCATTTTAAGGCAGCTGATGGTGTTTGGATAAAAGGATCTAGAAGCAAGTTGGTTTACAAAGAGCGCAATCATCCTCAGGCTTGCACATTAGCACTAACTTCTTATTTCGATGTTGTAGGCTACAACAGCATACCGGGCTAATGCACAGGCGTCTCGTAGTTCTCATGTCTGTTCTGAATTTTGCATTTCCTCCCACCCACTTAATTACAGTGAGTTTCATTTTCACGTTTGAAAAACAGGGATGATACATGTTTCTGTCTCTGTGGAATGGTATTAACTTTTGTCTTGAGACAATGCGGGGGGGGAGGAAATGGAAAAGGTTTTTTCATCTTTTTTTCCTCTCAAGGACTGAAAGTGCAACTGGTACTCAGCAGGCTTGGTAAGGAGGTAAAAGCAGAGTTAATAAAATGGTCTTTCAGTATTTTTCTTTTCATCCCAGCATACTGTATTTCAGTCTCCTACCATTTTTGGATTGTGAAAAAAGGAGAAAACTATTGGCAATGAATGTTGATATTAAAGATAGCATAGAAGTCGAAATTCCTCAGTGTCTAGAAGTGTAAAACAGAAACTAAAGCATGGGAGAGTTCACATAGAACAGGCCTCGTTAAAAACTCTCCAACCCCTGCAGTAAGCACGTAGTGCAGGTGCAGACATCCTTGTAGGTGTTCAGATATTCTTTGCTGTTGTAAAAGAACTACAGAGCTTGAAGTTGATGAATTTCCCCCAGAAGTGAGGAAATGTTAATATTTCTAAAGCAGCTTGCTGGTAAGGGAATGTGGACAGCTGTCTGCCTGGAAGTTTGGCTGTGCTCTGCAGGGATTTTTCTCGTTTTCCCTTGGTTGTTTCTTGTTTAGTTGTGTTTCAAACCTGCCTTTCCAGAGACCTCACCTGCATCAGGTCACCACCAAATGTATACTGCAGCCTATTTTATCAGAGGCCCGCTTTGGGTTGATTTTATTTAGATACTAATTAGAACTAATGTCGTGGTGAAAAGGAGTCTGATGTTTGGGGCTGGATGCTGGCGCTCTGTGATCTTCTGTGGTGGCTTGGTGCTTTCTGGATGAATCTCAAGGCTGCGTTTCCTGAAAATTAGGCAAGTGGATTTGAGCACCATAACATAGAGGACTACGTTTTCTGGCAATTCATGGAGATAATCAAGTAAGTTTATTTGTCTTAAATGGGAAAAGCTACAGAAACAGTATCTTGCAATATTGTTTAAATTATGGAAGCACTTCTTCCGCAAACTGAACCCAATTTATTAATTTGTTTGCCACACTATGAAGTTTATCATTTTTCCCAGATATCAGAGGGAAAAGTTCTTTGCAAATCAGAGTGGGTGGATGGAGAGTTCCTCTAAGAGTGCTTTATCTGTCGTCAAGAGAAATGTGTGAATCAAACACATTTTTGTAGTTTGTCTTGTATTGTTACCAGTTTTTGTGTTTTGTATTTGTAAAGCAACTTCAGCTACAAAAATACCCTCACCAATGAGCACAAATAAATGCTATAAAATATCCAAGGCAATTAAATCAATTTACCTACCATGCATGTTGTGGTATCTCTAACAGTCAGAGGTGAAGAAGTTTACTAATGAAAATACTGAGTTAGTATTACTGAAAGCACTACAGCAAAAAGGACTGTAATTGTTTTAGTAAAAAGTGAGAAACAAATTTCTTCTATTAGAAATACATTTGTCATTTATTAGAGATAACAATTAACCTTTAGCATTTAGAGGGCGTTACTGAGAAACACACGTGAGTGTATATACAGTGCCTACAGGGAATGTAGAGAACAAATATGACACAAAAACCATAGGATGTATGTCCTTGCATGGCTGCCTGTATGAATTTGTATATGGAAATGAGAAAAGTTTAGAGGACTTGGATAAAGTAAGGTTTTTATATTTGTTCTTATATAAATCCTCCTTTTTTTAGGGTACAAGAGGTTAATTTAGAAACTATTTCGGAAAAACAGTAGCAATCCTTCCTCCTCAGCAGCTTTCGGTAATGTAAAAGACATTGAAAACTCTGGAACAGTAAGATACATCCAGGCCTACTCCAGATTCTGGTTTTAATTAGTGTTTTACCAAGAGGCAGCTATCTGAAAATTGTTGATGTTTATAATTCACGGTGTAAACGATAAGCAGTAGGTATTAATATATTTAGAAAACTAGTTTTTCTGCCAAGAATAAATTATTTTTATGAAAAGATAACACCTCTCTTTTGAGACTGAAGGATTGCTTGTGGAAAAGTTCCTTATTTTCTCATTTGCTTTTATTTAATTAGGCAAATATAAAAGTAGGGGTTTAGTAATTTGCTGTGAATGAAGTCGGGAGAAGTAAACCTAAATTAACATTGCACAAAAATGTTGCAGGTTTTTTTTTTCCTCTCTCTCTTTAGATCCTAAAATACATGCATTCCTACATATTTCAGAATTCTTTGTGAATTTAGCTGTGAATCATTCTTTCTCTAAATTATTCAGGCTGCATAATGAATATGAGGGTAAAATCAAGCTGAAATCACAATCTGCTGTACTTGAAGCGCATGTAACTGGTTTATCTAACCAACCCAACCTGAACGTTAAGGGTGTAATCCATTTACATATATAGCAATTACCCTGTAATAGTTCATTATCAAGTTATCCAGTTAGGGAAGCAATCACATATGTTACTGTTTGTTACAGCCATAAAATATTTTAGGCCATCTTCTAGTAAATATTTGACCTAAAAGCTTATTTTCACTGATTACTGGAAAAAAAAAAATCAGATTCCTTGCATATTTACAGAAATACAGACATCAGGAAATCAATGTTCATTTTCAGAAATGGAAGCAGATTTTCTCTAATTTCTAAGCACTCGCAGCATTCATTCTGCTGGTGTTTGTCTGCTGCAGGATGAGTGAAGGTCCTTGGTCCTGTCCCTGCCGGCAGAATTACATCTTGTCTGCCCTGCAGGAACTGATGGGTGTGAAACTCTTAACTCTGGAAGGAAATGCAACATTTTAGCCTGTAGTAAGATAAGAGCATTAATTGCATCATGTGAAGATTACGGGTAATGAAAAGGTGCTCATGTTGCCTATAGATTTTTAAGCTGGTGCAAAAACCCCACAGTCGCATAAGCCAGGCAGCTGCCCCAAAGCTACAGGAGTCACAGATAAAGTTACAGGAATTAAAATTTTGTTTTCTAAGTGTAAATTTTAAATAATCGCACAATTATTTTTTTAAACGGTCATCAAAGTTTCTTCCCCAATGTAGGTACTGAAGTGAAGGAATCACTGTACACCACATCGGTTTTCATGCATTGTGAATTTTTTTACATATGCCTGTTTTCTTGAGAAGTGTCTCCTTGGGCCTGTAAGAAAGCCTGGGGAATTAAAGGCTCTGGTTTTTGTTTTCTGCAGACAGGTACTAAGAGCTATTAATAGCTGTTAAAGTATCCTCTTCCTTCTCTTTCATTAATAGAAGATTGAGGCCAGGCTTAGATCAGTTAACAGGAGACATTAGCAAATGAGTTGGTGCAGAAGGTCCATGTAGAAGGTTTTTGAGGCTGCCATGTCGTGCAGCAATGTCGGGATTGTGTTGTGCAGAGGAAAGATATTCTAAAGCGCAGATAAAGTTTCTTTGCACAAGGAAGCCTTCAGTAATCTGTACCATGTATATGGGGGTTTTTAAAGTATGTTTTAGAATCAGTGCTGAAGCTTCTAGTGTCTTTTATATTGAACATAAAAGCAAGGGAAGAAGTCTGCCCTGCTAGTGTCTGTAATCCCCAAGTCTGTGATACTAATGCTTGCTGGTTTGTATATGAACTGAGGAAAATTACCTTTAAATTCTGCAGTTCCCTTCCAGCCTACTGAATCAATTCTGCTGATCCTTATTAACCGGCCTCCAAAAACACCGCGTACCAAATGCATCCAAATTCTTGTAAAACACTGTTCAGATTTAAGAAAAATAGGTGTTATCTTTGTGCTAACTCACTAAAGAAACACATGGTGTGAATTGGGAGCATCTCTTTTTTTCGGAGCTGTTGTTAATTGTAAGTGGCCCTAAAGGCTGCACCAGGGGATGGTTGTGCGTTGTTGGGTCCGCTCTGGGCTGGCGCAGGGTATTAGAAGAGCTCTGAAATTCTGGCCTGGGGGGCAAGGCTGGTACTGAGGGTGCTGCCCTAAAAGTAAAGGTCAACAGTAACAGAGGCACCTGTTGCAGAGTTGGGTTTTGTCTAGAGACATGAAGAAAATAGCAGCACTGTATTCAGGGTCTCTGCACGTAGAAGTGCCTGCGTGCTTTTTCTGGCTCTTTGCTCAAGCTACACAGAATGTATTGCTTTCGGAAGTAAATAGATGGCATAAACAGCTACATAAATAGCTACATAGTTTATGTCTCCTTTTTCTTTTCTGTGAGTTTTGCCAGGTCTTCAAAGGTTCAGCTTTTCAAGGAAGCGGCAATAATTATAAATCAGAAAACAACCTGTTACTATTAATATTTCAGGGTAAAATATAGCTTGGAATCTGGGCTCTGTATTAACATTTGTGATATTGATTTGTCAGGCGTTTGAGATTTTCCCGATGATGTAGCCTTTTTTTTTAAGCCTTCCTGAAACCCCCCACCCAACCCTTCCTGGCCAAAGCTTATCCCTGCCCTAAAGCCCCAGGCTTATTTGATGCTGAAGGCAGTCCTAAAAGCTGGGGCACACTTGCTTATCTCATGGCCTCCTGGGAGGTAAAGCTAAATGAGCTGTGAAATAGAGACAGTCTATGGGAAATTTTCAGCAACAGGCATTAATTTTCCCTAGGCCATATAGCTTTTCTCAAAAGAGTGAGCGTTTAGTGGCTGCAGGGAAATAAAATTCCTGAGTTAAAATGCTGTCTTAGCAAACCTTCAGCAGCCACAGAGCCACTCATGGTCCTCTCTCAAGTCCTCAAGAGGGTTATCAGGGTGCCTTTCTCCTGGAGGGGCACTATCTTGTCAAGACTGTCTCTGTCTTTCCTGTTCTTAAGCGTATTTCTTTCTCACGTTATATTTAGTCCCAGAATAGAGATTTCATTGTTACTAGGTGGTTGTTGCTGTCATTGTATCCCAAAAACCACTTGCCCCCACGTTCCTATCTGTGCCAGCTTATGTGATTACATATAACTATACCCAAGGGCTCATCCCAAGACAAGACTCATTCTTTCCTCTTATAAATAGCATCCAGAAAGCTGAATAGAGGGAGTAAACAATGAACATAAGTATTACAAAATGCTCTTATTCTTCACAAGTTAATTTTAGAGGAAAACCAAAATTTGTTCATAGTTTAAAAAGATCCCTGTCCTCATTATTATTAGTATTATTATTGCTACGACTATTTTCACGCAGTGCCTTAGATTTACAAGTGTTATTTCTGGACCAAATCAAAAGATGTAGATTGAAAGCTATTGGTCGTGAACGATTGTTTCAGGATCGCTACACAGGGATGCTGCATTTCTTTGCAAACACAGAGGATTTTTTAGGGGTTTTGTTTTGTCTTTGTTCCTTTTGGAGGGAGTGGCAGTGAGGAGTGGGAAGAGCGTCAAGTTGTTTGCACATCAGATTTCATAAACAAATGCCAGTTGCACGTTAGGACCTCAAACCCAGTACATACATACAGACACTGGCAAAAGAAGGTGGACTTAATTTCTGCAGACTTTCAGCTGGTCCTTATACAAAGCAGAGGAGTCAACGTGAGAGTCTTGGTCAGGCCTCAGGGTATACACACATGTAGCCCTCTGCCAGGCTCATGGTGACTTACTCTTCTCAGCTCTGGCAAGCTATTTGTGTCCTGGTTTTGATCGCATCTTACTTTGCTGGATACCGTTTCTGTCTGGTTTGATCACCGGTACATTATGTTGTGAAGACAGAAGTTTTGAATCCTCCCATAGAGAACCTGTTATTCTCTAGGGGGAAAAAAGTCAACTTTCATTCTTCACTATGACTGTCTTGATTTGTGAAACCGAATGGTCCATAAAACAGCACTGTGGAAGAAAATTTGATGGGTTCCAGGTAATGACCAGCAAAGCTATGAGCAAGTTAACTGGCAATAGGTAATATAAATCACGCGGTCAAAACAGCCAAAGTTTTTGGTGGAGCTAGTAAGGCAGCATATCATCACTGGGCAAGGTTGATTGCTCTTGCAAGGGGAAGGAAACACTTCTTTCCTTTTTTTATGCGGAATAAAAGTTGGCTACCTGTAATGACAGCAACTGTCACAGAGGTACTTATCCGTGTTGTTAAGGAGGTTCTCTGTTCGAAGTGTGCTCATGGGTGCCACTGTGACAAGGGTAATTCCCAGGGGGAAAAGGAGGGGAGAAAAACCTGCGTTTGTCACGTCATATCCTAGAATGGGAACGTGGCACTTCATAGAAAAAAATAAGATTGTCATAATCAAGTTTAACAGCTTAAAATAACACGCAATGTAATGTAAGTTCTGCTCTAGTCAAACTTATTTGTAGATCTTTGGTGCAGTGTACTACTTCATCGAGAAAATTCACGTCCCAATTGAAATTTTTCATTTCTCATCTTCACCTAGAAGTGAATTTGGGTGGAGAGGATGTTAACGTTTTTTTTGCTGAATTACCAGAATAGTTTATCTCCCCAGTATAAATTAAATGTCCCTAGGCGAGACCAGCTGAACTCTAACATGTTGCTTTGCAAAGAAAAGGCTCGTATATCACTTACTGTTGTGAGAGGGTTTTTTTGTTTTTGAAGAAATTAAAATATTTCTTCCCTCTCCCCTACAAAAGGTGTGTGGATATTTACAAATGAGAGCTTCCATCACGTTCGTGATCTGTGTTCGTACTTCTGTTACATAAGTGTGACTTCTTATTTGTATCAGGTTATGCTCAGCAGGGTCTTTGCGTCCTAATATTATTCTGATTTAAAAATTAATAAAGTTTAGTTGCACTGAATGTAAATGTTGGATATCCAACTTGTATAAATCATAAAACGAAGTGCTGTTCTCTCTTGAAAATAATAATTAGGTATAGAGCACAGAATGATCTCAGATGAGAAAATTCACTTGGATGATAATGCTTCTATTTGACACTTAGATGTACCTCTGTGATTCAAAAGGCAGATGTGAGATTTTAGCCAAAAGGCTGCGAGGTAAGAAATGGGGTTTAAGATGTCACCTGTGCATCAAAATGATGTTTGCTTCTGAATGTACACCAACAGAGTATTTATTTCCGGATAATTATAATTCAGTACAATGCAAACAAAATCTCAATTTTTCTTCATTAATGAGCTGCTGTCTCATTATATGAAGATTGGTAACAGCCTGATATTTGAGATCAGTTATAATTATCAGCAAGAATGCAAAATAGTTGAAGTGTTTCACATTTTGAGTTTATTGAATATGATTTGTCGTTATTCTTAATCTGCTGTCAGACACAACGTGTAAAAGATGAGCAGAGCAGCAGAGGAATTTGCACTATCATCTGTATTCTTTTGTAGCTAAGCCGGTGTTACTATTCTATGTTTGATGTTGACCTGCTAATGTCATGGCCATTATAGATACAACCAAGTCTAGCAAGTACATCATTTAGATAAATTCCTCTGTTTTGAACTGCGTATTGAGGGCATTAAAATGATTACCACTGTGCCCTGGGCTAACTCCATTCCCGGGTTATTATTAGATTTACCTGGGGCACATACTGAGACTAGTTGAGCGGGAGGTACTAGGGACCATAAGCGTTCCCAGCGCCCTTGTCTCCCTGTGCGTATCCCTCAGGAAATACAATTCCTGGTTTCTGCTAGAGCACACTTTTCAGCCCTGATACACCTTGTGCTCAGGGCATGGGCCTCTCACAGGTTATTCCTTACTCTCCCAGTTATTTTTTTCATTTGGAGAGAAAGGAGGTGGGACAGGAGGCATCCCGAATCAGCTGCACACTTGACCCTGGCATCCAACACCAAGCATGCCTTTTTTTTTTTGCGCTGCTCAGGTGGCAAGATCAGATCTCCAGCACTGAGTAGCCTGGACACCACCAAGTAGTCAGTGACATACCGGGCGCTGTGCACTGCTGGGTTGTTTTTATTTTCTATTTTTCTTCTTTTTTTTCCCCCTGATGTTTTTCAGCACGTGGTTGGAAATGGTCTTCTAAAGTGTTCTGCTGCAGATAGCAGGGAGGTAGTGGTGAACGCTGGGGACAGGACAGAGGCTGGCCAGAGCTCAGCAGTCCCTCTGGCTTTTCCCTGAACTGTTTCCATTTCTGAGAGCTGCAGAGCAGCTGTGTAGTAATGACTTCATGTGCTCATAGAGCATTGCCCTGCAGTCCATTTTCAAACAGAATGTTTTCACCAAGCTAGACTGAGCATTCCTTCCGTTATATCAAGATCCTGTCTGATCCAGTCTGGGTCAGTAGAAGGGAGTGAAGTGTGATGTTGATTCTAGGAGTAAATCTGAGTCTCCTACCCAGCAGTCACAGCTCTTCAGGATGAGCTCTCTATATGTTTCCCATGAGTGTCAAGACACCAGGAACCTGTGCAGAAAAAAGGGATGCGGTATCCCTACCCTCCCTCAGTCAGATATGGGGCTGCTTCCAGATGCTGGCACACTTGTGGTAGGACTTCAGTCCCTGTAGATACTTCTGCCCAGTAGATGTGAATCACAACAGGTGGAAGTGCACCAGGAATGAGATACATGTGAAGAGCATGATTTGAAGGATAGTGTGTATTTGTCTGTGGGAAGACATGGATGTAGAAAAGCTAACACAGCTGACAGTCACCTTTGGAAATTCTGTAAGTTTTGGAAAAGCTGATTATTGCACGATGGTGTTTGGGAAGTAGAGTACTGGTGGAGAGATAAGGAGAGAAGCAACAGCAGGGTAGAAGTCGATTCCATTGAATTCAGGGTACGACCATTGAGACCTCAGCAGCTGAAAGTCCTCCTCCAAGAGCCCCTCAAAAGAGTCAGTGAGGGGAAGAACACATGAAAAAGGAGGTAGGGACAGCCAAGAGGATGACACAGAGGGGAGGACTGGAGGATAAAGAGTAGCAGATCATTCAAGTACATGAGGAGGAAGGAGCACAGCAGAGAAGGAAGAGGTTCCAGGAGCCAAGAGGTGTTCCAGAGACAGGAGGAGAAGAAGAGCAAGGGGCAGGAGCTGGCAGGGGTAGGCACAGAGGAAATAAAGTCAGAATCTGGAAAGTTGGTGAATGGCAAGGAAGGGGCAACAGGGGTGCATCACTGAGACTTGGAACTATTTGAAGGATTGGTGCAGATAGACAGAGCATGAAGAAAGAAGAGTTAACAAGAAGAGAAAGTACCACGGGAGTTGGAAAGAAAGGAGACAATAGGGATAAGAAAGGATTAAGCTTAAAGCAAGGGAGTTATTTTGATCAAGACAAATTACATGAGCATAATTAGCATTTAGAAGGGAGAGAGAAAAGGCATTGTTGAGATCTGGACCATCTTTTGATAAAATATAAGTATGCGCAAAAAAAAGTGTATTACACAACTGTTCTCCTTCTATCCACTTGCATTTGGCAATTATAGCAGGAGAGTGAAGGACAGATTTGAAGAGCACGTTGTAGTGGTTATGCAAGTAAATTTTGTAGAAGTGGCTTCATATGTTCAGTGACATGAGTGAAAGCAAAAAAAAGGGCAAATGGATGATGAAAACTAGCACTGCTGGTAGAGCATCGGCACAGGTTCCTTCCTTCCTTCTATTGTCTCATCTAAGAGGGCCTACCAAGGATGTTTCTAAAGAGTTATTCTCTGTTAGCACAACCTCTGTAACAGTTGCCAATATTGGGGTTTCAGTGAGAAAATCACCAAAGCATAAGGAGAACCTGCCTTCCTCTTATTCCATTGCTAGGCTCAGCATATACCTGGAGACAAATTTTTCTTAACTGTAGAAGTGGTTGTTCCTAACAGTCGTTTGATCCAGTCAAACACTGATGGTACTTAGTGCTGTGCTATTCTCTGGAGGTGTTTGATCCAGCTCTGGAATGCTTCAGCATTAAAATTAGGAATGGGGTGAAGAGCAACACATGGAGATGGAAAGGGGATAAGGGGGTTATCTGCACAAGATTTTAAATTAGAACCATTAATCATAGTGGTCTTTTCTGTATAATACTTCAAGGAAATCTCAGGTTCCTCTGAAATATTTTATCTTATTTCCTGCAAGACCCGAATCAACATAAAAATGAATTTGGGGAATACTTAAAGGTATTCTTAACCCACCTTTGTTCTTTTCAATATACTTTAAATATGTTTCCATTAACTTTCACAATACTGCACAGTGTTCCTACTTCTAAGAGCTACTTGACCCTTGCTCAAAGTCTATCACATAATAATGCATTAACATAGAAATTATTCTAAGAGGTGAAGTTGAAGGTATTGAGCGGTTACAATCTTCCTTCCTCAACTAGATAAGAAATGTGAAGAAAAATATTTTATATACTCATTTTACATTTTTTCTACTGCACAATATATATCCAAACAATCAAAAATGTTCAACAGGAAAAAAATACCAGCTACGCGGAGCATTTTAAGAAGCAAATATTGCCAACTTCAGAAAAGAATCAGAAAACCTGGAAATCCAGGGCTCTGTGATTTGCCACGGGCAGTGTGGAGGAGCCGGCATGCCCGCATCCTTTCTGCTCATCTTACCTCATGTCTGTCTGCTCCAGCCACGTGCACAGTAAGCCCATTGGCACTAGAAAGGTAATGATTTGCTCCGTTCTCGCTTATTGTACATTCCTCAGTGTTGTAAAAAATGGCAGTGCTGCTGTTGTGTTGAACTGATGGCAAAGTCTAGAGTCTAAGATTAGTAGAGACTCAGAACTGTAGAACTGTGAACTGTTGGTTATATTTTAAGACCCTGATCCTAAATATTCACACTTACTCAGAGGAGAAAAAGTAAATCAAAACACCCTGATCCAAAGTTAGAACCAAAAGAGCAGCCTCGGAGTCATGCCGGTTAGTGCTTTTTAGAGAGGCTGATAAAAGCATGTTGAAACTCACCCTTGATCCAGCACTGAGAAGGGGGTTTGGAGCAAAGCGGGTAATTCTCTCCTGCCGGTTCTCTGGCAGGTGTGTTTGAAGGGCTGTTTTCGGTTTGTGTGTATCTGAGGTGGGCAAAGGCGCACATTTTTGCCATCATCTTTTTCTTGGAAGCTCTCCGTGCTAGTTTTAAGGCTTCTCTGTCTTCTGAGGGAGAAACAGACTGAGAGAAGGGGAAGAACTGAAGTAGGTGAAGAAGTGGAGAAGTTATGGACAAAATCTGAAAGGGACAGCTCAGGCTTCTGTTCAAGTAAAAGAATGGATAGCCCTGCTGAATGATGCCCTTAGACTTTGGGAACAAACCTTGGCCTAGAGGCATTAAGGAAGTAGGAGGACAAATACACCTCTGAATTTAGGGAAAATTTTCATTTTGTAGTGAAGAACAAAAGAATGATCTAAATTTTCTATCTCTGACCATTTTTCACAGAGTTTCAAAACTTCCTTTTTAGAGCAACATTGCTCATCATTCCTTGGGGACCAGTTGCACGAGGACACCAGAAAAGCAGAGAGGGATTGTGGTTGTGGGTTTGTTGCTGACAAGTAGTAACGGCATGATCATTGAGTTAATCAGGGTAAACACACATGGCATGGGTAGTAGATAGTCTGGGAGCTAACTCACAGTCAGAGGTTGGTCTTAGTTTACCCCCTTTGATACTTTCTGTGCAGATTCTGGTTTGAGTTTTGGGGTGGTTTTGTTTTGTTTTGTTTTGTTTTCTCCCTAAGGTGATGACTTAGGATGAAACAAAATACTCTTCTCTAACAGTAGGGTTTAGGACCTGGGAGAGTGTAAGGATTTCCTTCTCTAATCTGTGGGAATTAGCCTTGACTGACAAGGAACTAGCATGCAGTTGTCTTACAGTCTTTAGTGAACCTTCAGGTATATGGTATATAAGACTACTGAAATAAAGCAGCTCTTGGAATTCATATGAGGATCCAACCAGAAGTGTCAATGCCGGAACAGAGGTTGCCACTGTGTCCTGGGGGAAAACCAATGCAGGTGGGATAGCAAAAAGTACTTTCGTTTGTGGGTTGGGTTTGGGGTTTTTTTTGAGGGGTGTGTGTTGGTTTTTTGTTATTTTTTAAATCTTCACTATGTAGTGATTACTGATCAGGGCTGGGTGTGGTGAACTGTGAAAACAATATTACAAATTGTTGTGTCATAGTTTACTAAAAGTGAGTTCAGTGTATATTGTACTGTAGGTATAGTATGCTGTTTCTGATGTTCAGCAGGGCTGTAAAGCTGTCTCTCCAAAGAGAGCCTTTCACCTTTCAAAAAATTTAGTTCTGAGTGATATATAAAGAGTAATCATTTGAAGAGTAAGTTTTCAGGTAGTGAAAAGCAGATAGTTAACTAAATGCATTGTGTGTGGCAGCTGGAAACAGTGAACAGAGTATGGGAGAAGGAAACAGAGAAACAAATATGCCAAAAAATCCCAATGTAATTTTTGGTTTATTGCTGGAGCAATTAGGAAAATCTCCCAGACAGAATTACAGCTTTTCAAAAATTGCTGGTTGAGGAGATGTCAGATCTCTCATAAGAACTAATATTTGGATATAAAATATCCCTTTCCTACAAAGGGCATTTCATTTTGTGTGATGCATTCTGTCCTCTTATTGCTGAAGGGTGAACAAATCATTCAAGTGGGGTTTTTTGTTGTTGTTTGTTTCCCCTGCTGCCTACTGTCAGCTCACCTAGTGAGAAGGAAGCAGAATGTAACCCCAAACAGGTTGGATTCAAGTGGGACAGGAAAAAAATGGTCTTTACCTGTAGCTCAGCTGCTGACCGCCTCATTGCTGTAGCAGTGAGTGGAAGCCAGGCCATTGTCAAGCGGTTGTGAAGCTATTGGTTTCATGCTTTGGTGAACAGTTGTTCACAGAGGAAAGCTGTTTTCAAAGCTGATATTTTTTTGCCTGCTTGCTGACAGTAACTGAAGGGTATAGGCATCAGAACCGCAGAGATGGTCCTAGGACAAGGCCACGATATTTGGAAGTTAACAGTGGGTTGTCACTACTGTGCTAGCAAGGAGGGCTCTTCAGATGCACCTATCACAGCCATTACATTCAGAGAGAGAAAGAAGAGAATTATCATTCATATTTATTGTTTGACTGTGACTTCAGTAGTTTGGCACTGTCTTGTGCTTGAAGTGCCTGGATCTTGTTTGGTGTTCCACACTTGGGTAGGCTTAAAATGGCTGAAAGGGGTGCTTCAAAGCTTTGAGAGCTGCTAAACTCTTATGACACCAAATAAAACGTACACACTTACCAGGCACTTTTTAATATATAAATGTGTGTGTTTCTACATATCTCTATGCATATTTTTATATTTGTATTTACATACATATATGTGTGTGTATATATATGTGCCTGTATTTGCTACATTCCTCTGCCCCCTTCAAATATTAAGTTAATTTTAACAACCCAGCTGCATCTTCTGGGGTCCCTGGATCCTAACCTGGATCCTGTGTGAGGTAGTGAGGCTTGCTAGGGTGCGCTGGCCCTACAAGTACGTAGCTGTGCTAGGATGGCACCATGCCGGATATTATAAACCTCGCACCCGAGCAGCTGCAGTTAGCCTCAGCACCCCACCACGCTGCCCTGGGCAGCCTGCTCAGCTGGAGTCTCTTTGCTACGCTACGCTGTGCATTGGAAGCGTGGCACCAGGTGCCACAGCACAGTGACCCCGGAAAGGGTGAGCAAACCAGGGCGGCACGCTCTCCGTCAGAGCTGTTGAAAGGAGAGCTTTGTGCCACCCACTGGATTGCTGCTTTGGGGATAGGTTTTTATTCTTTTCCTTTCAAGGGTTAAGCAGAGCTCACATTTTCTGTTTAAAACATGCCGGCAGAGGGGATTCTGTCCTGGGACTTTCTCTGCATTTTACATTAAACAGCCTGATCACCAGACTACAGTGGAGTTATCTCCTAATCTGGATTTGCAGCCCAGTAAAACCTGCTTTGCTGGCAGGGATTCAGCAGCAGAGGTGAGGAGTGTCTCTGCCAGAATCATTACTGTCCTGGTGCTTAGAGTGGTTCCTTGCAAAACAGAAGTGGTATCATCTTGGTTTCTTCTGACCCTGAAGGGCTTGAACTTGGTTTCATTTCTTATTGTGGTGGGTGATGGGCACCTCCATCCCTTCTCTGGTTGACTTTTTAGAGAAAGCTGTAGTAGTAGTATTGTGAAGGACATAGGACATGGGTAGTTAAGTCATGGGAGATGATGTGTAGCCTAGACGTCTGTGCCCTTCGTCTCTGGATTTCACTTTGCTTAAGGTGGGAAATGTTGCATTTCTCAGCCTTGGTGGCACTAAGACAGTTCTGAGTCTGCGCAGAGGTGGGGCTTGAGACAGCTGGGAAATGTGAAGGTCCGAATGTAGCAGCACCTGCGGTCTTCCAGCAGCACAGGTTACTATGTGAAAGAGGAGGATTTCAAGTCTGCTGTTTTGATTTAGGCATTAAAAATTCCACGTATTTCCCTGAAATATTGTTTCACTTCAGGACTGCCAGCCTGGCCATGTTCTGCTGCATCGCCCTGGGGGCTTTTCCTTCCGCTCCACCCCAATAAGCCTTGTAAAGAAATGGGGTCTCATCTATACCAGGCTGTGGGCACGTGTACATTGGCTGAATCCCAGTTAGTGCAAAGCCCCCACGTGTTTTCAGTCTTTTTCCTGATAGTTTTGCTCAAGCATTCTGATGACCTGCACCAAAAGGGCTCATGACACATCAAGCTCAATTTCCTTGGCAAGACAAGGTGGGATTGTGCCCAAAATATTGCCTTTGCAGTAAGAATTACAGGTTACATAGTCATTAGCTGTGCTGTACTTTAGATGAGAAGTTACTGTGCTGGTTCCATCTACTTAAACCTCCCGGTTCTTTAAATAGGTGTCCTTGGCCAGCTTTTCTCACTCCGTTAATCCTAGCACAGATGAACCGGCATGAATATAAATGTTTATGGCAGTCTTCACAGCTGCATATGGAATATATCTGATTGTTTGCATATAGTCAGCCTGTGGGTTTGTAATTTGATGCTCTATAAAGAGTCTTAGATAATTTTTCTGAAAGGAGCTGTGTAAATGCAGATATAATTAGCTTTATGATTTTTTTTTTTGAGGGGGAAACATATCTTTTAATAAAGCACTGGAGCGCAGAATAGCCATTTCCTGTGATTTTCATTCACATAATATTTATAGTGCTACAGAACAAATGAGCCGTTGAAAAGGGAGAAAAATTAATACTGTGAACGAACTTGCCTTGAGATGAATTTGTGATAAAATTATGAATCTAACAATCTTCAGTAAACCAATTACTGCTCCTGCTGGATTTCTGAATATGAAGGCTCAATGGGATTTGATGTAATCCCTCCCTGGGAACAGATGGGCAGATGGCAGGTCTCTGCAGAACACGTTCCAGCCTTCCCAGTTCCTTCCACGGCCGACTGTGATCGTGTTTCTTTACACCTTGACTCTTGGTGACAAAAATACTGAAAAAGGCACGAGCAGAATCACTTACCATGTTTGTGATGTGCCTCTCTGCAAATCGTGTTTAGGTCTTTTACCACCTAGTACTTCAAATCTCTTCACATGGAAGAAGGATGGTCTTTTTTGAATGCCCAGTGGCATGTTATAATGGGCCTATTAGTATTACTGTAGTTAAGAGGCAGTCAGCATTTTATTATAAACTCCTGTTTGCAGGGAATTGTAGCACAGCCAAATCTTTTACTCCAGGGTTCAAACCAACTAAATTGAAAGTGCAAGAACTAAGCCAGGGGCAATTTTGGATTGTCCTCCCTCCCTGAAATGAGTTTGATCAGTTATTGAATTGCATTCTGCATTTTCTGACTTCTAGAGCAGCAGACTTTCTGCTTTCCAGGAAGATAGTAAATATGTTGCATCAGGTCATAGATAAAATGGTTCTGTGTTTTGTGTAGTGTAGTTCCAACAGCCTCCCTATGCTGCTTACATTGCTTCTTACGTTGCAAAACAGAGGCATGTGGAAAGCTGCAAGTAGTTTTTGCCTCAACTAAACTACACAAAATCTTCAAATCATGAATATTTTTAACTGTCTTGTGCAGTTATGGTCTGTCTTTTAACTGGACATAGGTCATAGGTATGTTCGTAACTTTAAGACTTGATCCAACATTTGTTTCCTAAGTCATAGCTACTGTTTCTCAAGTATAGAATCATAGAATATCTCAAGTTGGAAGGGTCCCATAAGGATCGTCACGTCCGGCTCCCTGCTCCTCTCAGGACTGTATTTAGCAACTACTCAGTAATGACGGAAATGGTTGCCTGCTTATACGAGTATGTAACTTAACTTGGAGGCAAGACTAAGAATGATAGAAAATTTACATTGGAAGGGACCCGGGGAGGTCTGTGGTCCACCCTCCTGCTCAGAGTGAGGCCGGCTTTGAGGTCAGACCTGGCTCTTTGGGGCTTTGTCCACTCAGGTCCTGAAAACCTCTGGAGACGCAGACTGCACAGCCTCACGGCAGCCTGCGGCACTGCTTGCCTCTGCTCCCGGGGAAGAGGTGCCCCTTACAGCCAGTCTAAACCTCCCTTGTTTCAGCTTATGCCTCTTACTTCTCCGCACGCTACATCTGAGCCCCATCACTCAGCCAGTTTTTTAGTTCACCTCTTTTTTTAATTGTTCACCCATTTAGACCATGCCATCCTCACCTGGATATAAAAATGTTGTGTGGAAGACAGTGCTGAAAGCCTTGAGAAGGTCAAGGGAAATGACACCTGCTGTCCCCTGCTCATCCACTTTTTATCACTTGATTATTTCTGTCATTTTATCACAGTCAGCTGGGTCAGGCATGATTTAGCTTTGATAAATCTGGGCTGACTGATCCCAGTCACCTTCTCCTATGTATGCCCAGAAATGTGTTTCGGGAGGACAAGCTCCATAATTTCCAATGATCTTCATGTCATATAAGGGGTTTAAAATAGCTGGAAGGTGGAAAGTAACTTTATACACATATATATTTTAAAAGGCTAAACTGAAGAACCTGTTGTCTCCACATCTGACTGTGCGCGGAATCAGAGCCGTGCAACAGTTCCGCAGTAAGTCAGAAGGTCTGTCTGTCTTGGACACCGGTGGGCTGAACTTGCGTGCCTAGGACAGGTACACCCTCCTGGAAATGGTGGGTGGGGATAAGGTCAAAGGCGGCTGCAATGGGGCCTTAGTTCCTGCTTTTTACAAAAGCAACATTTCTTTCCCAGATACCGTATCCCGCAGTGCAGGAAAATACACCTCTGAGTCTGGCAATACTGTATTTTTATCTTCTCCGTGCTGCACTGTAACTGTGTAAATACAGTTGAACAAGACTTCGGCATGCTCATGAATTGATTGCAGGGAAAATCCTCTGCGAAATGATGACCCTGGATAGGTTTTGAACATATTAATTGGTGAGATGTGGGACCCTCACAGAAGGTAAAGAAATTAATAAGCACCTTTCAAGTCAATCATTGTTATATTTGTCAGATTTTCACACTTCCAAAATACCTTCCTTATGCCAAGCACTCAAATATTGGTGACCATAAGGTGAATTAGTTCCTTTTGATAATGTTTGGAGAAAACTTGAAACTAACAACAATAACATTATTGTAACATATTAAATATTTAATAAGCATATCTCCACTGAAGCAAGAAGTCTTTTCTCTCACTCTGTGGCAGTTTCCCTTGGAACAGACCTTTCCAACAGTAGGAATTTTGTTGGGGAAGGCAAAATTCTGGCTGAAGGATCCTGTACTGTGACTTAGTGGTGGCTGCTCTTGGCGTTTTGGGAACGTGAGCACCGAATGCTGTTATGGAAGTATATGTTTGTGGCCTGTGCTATCGACAGGTGTATTCTCTCACAGGGAAGCTAAAGCTTGTGAATAGATAGTAGAACAAACTAAATGCGCACACCTACACTGGGAAAGAGTAATTGCCCTGGGTTTTACTTTTTTTTTACATTCTGATTTATATATATTATTTTTTCATGTTTCCCATGTACAGTTATCAATAATATTCTTGGCCTCATAGGACAAAGAAAATACAGTCTCAGTTATGGTTTTGTGAGTTTCTTTTGAAAGAAATTAAGATTTGAAGTCTTTCTGGGTACTTCTTATTGCTGAGTAGGGTTTGTGTATGAGAATCAGCAGCGTTAGACAGTTTGGAAGAAGATGCTGTATTTTTATTTTTTTTTTAAGAACTGATGAACAATTTTAGTCTCAGCACAGGTTTTCAAGTATAGCTGATGTGCTGTGGTATTATTTCATATAAATCTTTTGTTGTGAGCTCCTATTTAGTCTTGCCCTTTCCCCTGACAAAAAAGACTCGTTTTGAAAAAATGGCACTTTTTTGTAACAGGGGCAACGATACAGTGGGAAATGGGCTCAGAACTTCTCAAGCTCTTTCACTTTGGCCACAAAAGCCGTTTAGAAGATAACTGCTGGCTTTTGTTTCCAGACCAGTCACGTTTAACTGGTGCCTACCCCTCGCCGAGAAGGTCCAAAACACTTTCATAGCATTTTCTCCATTTCACAGCAAGTTCAATAATGATGCTTCTTTTGCTCATCCTGGAACTTGCAGCCATAGAAATTACTGTTTAAAGCTAAGCCCAAGTTCAGGCAGGCTTGCTTGACTCCTTACACGTGTAGGCTCTGGAGAGGGTCGATGCCCGGTGTGAGATCCCACCTGTCCTTGTTAATTATTCAACTTTTAATAAGTTTGATTAGGTGCCTGTGCAGTCTCACATGATTTGCGCTGTGACTCCGTGCAGGCTTTTTTGCAGACGGGAGTTTCAATGAATGCTGTTTAAATTTAATGCAGGTAAATAAAAGACAAATCTTTTCAGAACACCCTCCCCCCCTTACGTTTTACCCAATTGCATCGGGTGCGTTTATTTCGGGTAACGTAGCCTTAAGCGGCAGCACCGGTGTGTTGAGAAGGGCTTTAAAGAGATTACTCCCGTGCTGTCAAATGATCTCATCAACAAGCGTGAGCCGCCGTGCCCGTCGCCAGCGGGGAGGCGGGAAGAGCCGCCACCGAGCCGCGGGGCCCTCGGCGGGAAGCGGCTCCCGGCGCCGCGCGGGCAGGGCGCGGGCGCCTCGCGCTCCGCCCTGCCGCGGCGCCTGCCCGGGCTGGGCCCTACGCCAGGTGCGCGCGCGGCGCGCCATCGCCCCGCGCTGCCGGGTCGGTTTCGGCCGCGGGGAGCGGCGGCTGCGCCGTGGCTCGGCGCGCGGCGGCGGGGGAGGCGCGCGGCGCGAGCCTCGGCAGCGCTTCCCGGGACTAAGCCAGGCTCGGCGTGCTTCTCGGCTGTTGCTTTCCCTTGGAAGTGAGGCAAGGTAAAATCTCCCCCCGAGCTAATAATTGATTAACCTGTTTAGAAAAAATCTTATCTGCGTGATCCCCTTTTTCCATTAGATTTAGAGTGGGGGGAGTCGCGTAAAAAGAAATAGTTTCTTTGATTTAGGCAGAATGTCCTTTGTGAAACTGAAGTCTGTGTCTTTCGTGTCAGTCTGGTTTCCCTGCAGTGAAATGGAAAGGACCGTAACACTTGCTTTTCAGTTGTTTGTACTGGAAATTACTGTCCGTTGCAAAGTATAGCTTCCACAACTGTTCTCCTCTTCCTCAGAGGAGTTTGTTTTCAGAGAAGCGCTCGTAACAGGGTAACTTGCCAAGCAGTATTTTGGCGAAGTTCTGCAGTTTTTAGAATGGAGGCTTAGTAAACTTAAGGGCTTGTACGTGGCTAATTTGATGATACGCCTCTAAAGTCGGTGCAGTAGGAACTGTTCTGTTAGTTCTTCGGGTTAGCTTCTCTCTCCTTCACCCGCCTTTTCTTATACCACAGTTAACCTTCGTTGTAAAAAAGTAACCTCTGTTGGTCATACCTTGAATATCCTTAATATTTGACTTTTTACTGCCTAGCAATTTTTTTATTGATTGCGTGTGCGTCACTTTGGCTGCTTGGTAATATTTTAGTAATTGTTGTTCTTGGATTTCTGCATTTTCCTTGCTCAGTGTTCATTGCAATGCTGCTATCAATGTAAAGGCGCTCCTTTAGGTAAAAAAAATATAAATGATTGATTATTGCTTTCCATTTATATGGAGAATTATAAACGTGTTTCTTGTACTTCAGATATTTGAAGGCAAAATGGATGTGTGTATGAAGAAGGAAGGCTATGTTTGAAGTGCTTTATTGTTACAGGAGGATAACAGGTCCCTCTGTAAGGTTAACTCTAGGTCCACGTTTCCTTACTCCTTATAAAGTCAGCTGACTGGTGGAGCTGGTAAGGTAATAGTATAGGAGATATAGTCAATAAGAATATTAATATTAATGTATTGTGGGCTTCTACAGGACTGAGTCTTGCCTCACAGTATTTGAGACTTTCTGTGAATTCTCAGTACTCTTACCAGGTTGTAACTATTGCTTTTGGTTTTCTTTTCCTGAGGACGCAGAAGAGTGGTTAGCAAGAGGTTATTTGATGCATTTTATCTGTCAGTGTTAGCACTCAGGTTTCAGGAACATAATCCACCTGGCTTTGCTGTTACAACCCTATGATATAAGAGTGCAATTTAACGAGAGGACTGCTCCGCTTAACGATGAAGTGCTCCTCTCCTGGCTGTTGTACGGAGCTGCTGAAGCAAGAAAGTTAGCCCCAGTTGCTGTGTTTCACACCTTACCCTTGGAGAGTGAATATGCAGACTGTAAAGAAGTTTGGGGCTTGATATCTTCTTTATGGTTTTCTACTGCTGCTAAATCACTGGTTGGAATAATTGTATTGTCACCTTGTGTCATATTTGCTCAGGTGAAATAGCTTTGCCAGAAAGGCAGTAGCCTGTAAAATTGTGGTGCAAAGGTTTTAATGTTCTCTGGAAAGGTGGGGAGGGATGTTAGAGGTTTTTTTTTCTTAAAAAAAATTTTTTTTCTTTTCTTTTTTTGTTGTATGAGCTTACTGATTTACTGGCATATGGGATTCTCTGATGATAACATCCTTTTTAGGAATAGTAGAATGGTCTTTATGAAGAAGAAATATTTGCTCACAAATACTTTCAAATAACATGAAATGAATGAAATTTAAGTTGTTAAGATTAAAAATAAAATTAAGTGACCATGCTGGATTCTGGTCTTTACTTGTGGAACAGCTAAATTGATGTAAGGGTTAAAGGTCTAAAGTTAGAATTAATTCCTTGTGTGCTGCAGGCCTTCATCTGAGATGTCCACTTTTAAACTTCATTTCTGCTTTTAAATAGTGTGCTAATATTTTTTTTTGTCTGTGAATGTCCATTATCCACAACCTCTATCTTGAAGAAAAAAAAAAGAGGAAAAAAATTTTTTTCACGACGAGCGGACTTGTGAAGGGCATTTGTGTAGTTTAACATCGGTAGTGAACTTTCAGGGCTGAGATGTGGTAACACTGACATTGCTAGCCAGCTTTGGCACCATTGGCTCTAAGTTCAGGATTTTAAATATGTATTAGGAGCTTCAGATTGGAAAAGACCATCTGTACCTCCAGCTGTGGTTCTTGCTACTGCAGCCTCAATACCATACCATCTGAAAAAAGGGTATGGCTGGGTGTTTTGTCCTCCTGCCCCTATCACTCCCCTTGGAAGTCCCGAGCTCCTCATATTCAGATCCTTCTCCAGATTTGCAGAGTAAATACATACGGTCTTTTTTCTCTAGGGTCTTTGCTGTCTTCGAGTTCCTCTTTTATCTGAGATTCATCTTTTAACATGGTGATCAAAATGGTATGTGGCATTTAATTTTACGCATTACCAGTGTTTCGTTCGGTGATACCATTGCTTTCTCATTCCTACTGGAAATATGTCTGTTCTGGAGCTGAGTATCTCATTTGCCTTTTTGTACCTGGATCACATTCATGGTTTATAATTATGTTGTAATTAACTAAAACTCCTTGGTCTTCCTTCTTTGCAGTTTTCCCTAGGCAGTACGTAGCATACCAGGAAACTTCTTGTACTCCCTGAATACATGACCTTGAGTCTGAATTTTGTACTGTCTCTGTTACTTCAGCTCTTCAGAGCATCTGGTTATTTCTGTGTAATATCTATGTCCTCTCTTCCGATATCTGTATCCCTGCTGTATTGTGTGTTACCAAGCTGTTCCTAATACTAGAGACAGAATTATTGTTTAACGAGATCAGTTCCAAGACTGATTTTTAAGACCCTCTAATAATCACTGAAGTTTTCAGGTCTTCTGCTATTGTGTCTCCCTTTGAACCAGATGCTCGCTTACCTCTAAATTCCTTCTGGTTGCAGCTTAACTAACGGTTTCCCATGTGACACTGCTGAGTACTCTGCCAAAATCCAGATTAATGGGATCTACAGCATTTGGAGAATGTTATCTGATGAAGTAATCTCTTACTCTTAGGTTAGTCTGTCACAAGCTACCTTGTGTTAAACCCATAATAAATTTGGTCACATTTTCCAGTGCTTTCATGTCTTTAGAAGGACATTTGAAGGGAAGCATACTTGGTCTCTGTGCCACTGAAGTAAGTTTTATAGGCTTGTAGAAAATTCTTCTCTTTTACTTTAACCATGAATAATTTATTTCCTACTGTTCAATTGTATGCAGTATCCTAGTTAAAAGAAATGGCTTAGTTACATTCAACTTTGTGTGCTGTTTACTTCAAAACTCTGGGTTTGACTGTTTTATGGCTTCTCAAGTTGTTTTTTTTTTTCACTTTGTGATGATTTCCTCTTTTGTACCTTTGTGTATCTTTTTTTTTCTTCACCATTCATGCTCTTCCTCTTATACTGTAGTAAACATTAATGCCCTTACTAAAAATAAGGTTAAAAATTTCCTTTGGTACTTAGATTATCCTTCCCAAAATACCCTTCTTGCTGCACAGGAACCCAAGTTGTTCTTTTCCTGATCCTTCCCTACTTAACGCACCCAACAATCTTTATAAAGCTATCAAAGGTGGGAAAATACTGTGTTAGGACTTTGAGATCTTCCCAAGATTGTAATACCAGTTCCCACTATTTTTTCCTTTCTTGACCTCTTCATTGTTTCTAGTTTTAGGCTTTTTTAAAAATCTGTATATTTTCATTAAAAGCCTTCTGACGTTAGAGGTAGTTAACTGTTAGGTGTGCATGCATACAGAATAAAATGGTGTGTCTTTTGTCTTCAAAGTCTTTCTCTCCCTCTTCCTTCCTTGGAATATTGAAGGGTTTGATACCTGGGATTTGAAGATTTCTAGGCCTCCTTCACAATCAGAGCGCTGAGCTCCTCGAGTCAGTTGATTTTTCTAGTTAGTTCCCTTAATTTCTTTTTTTCAAAACAAATGCTGATACCCTTAATTACAAATCTGTTTTCTTTTGTTCTTCCATTTTGTTTAATCAGCTTATTACCATTCAAATCCAGTTTACTTTGTGAGTGAACTCTCTCAAAATCAAGCAGGAATTAACCTTATTTCTTATAGATATAAAGGTTATCTACTGAATCAATTGTGTATGAGAGTGCACAAATTACACTGGTATTAGTATTCTTTGTATGTGGAAAATTAAATTCTTCAATAGTGGCACAGTTTCCATATAGTTCTTACTTCTCTAAAGACCACTGTAGCAATCTACGTGTTGCTTCAAGGTTTATGGCATTACTGCAGTCAAATGCAATTTGACTGGATCAGCTTTTCCCAGAGTGATTTTGATCAAAACCAGTATTGAAGTTTAACATATGGTGCTCTTCTGGCTTTATAGCTCTGTCTCCAATAGAAAATCCTTTGGAGAATATCTTCTCTGATCATATCTGGAGAAATAAGATGAAGTTAGTTGGTTGCACTAATGGTTCCTCCCTTTTGTTACCCAGGCTCATGGTATTTGTATGCAAACAGTTATTTTTCTACTAGCAGCAGTTTGCACCCCTATAGAACTGACCACGTTAATGGAAGAACTCTGCCCAAAATTAGACCAGACACAGTAACAGCATCAGCATTTCAAAACTGTTATTAACTGTGGCTACTGCGCTTTGTTGTAATAAGATGAATAATCAAAGAGCGGTTATTTCACCTACAGCCCGCAAAGGGTGTAGAAATGGTTAGCTTTGTCCTGATGGAGCAGAAGTGTTCCTCATGAGGCAGTCCTTCAAATGCTGCCAATGCTGTTTTCTGTTCCATCTGTAGAGAAGATATTTAAGATTTTCTTTTATTTTCTCCAACATAAGGTGATCACAAACTGGATATACATCATGCTGGTTTATAGTCATGACAAGGTGATGCCAGAAGGCTAGCAGACATAATCAAACCTGAAGCTTGTCCTTGGCAATAAATCAGAACCTGGTCTGAAGTCCATTGAAGACGGCATTGCTAAGGTTCAAATCTTTGCTTTAGTGCTGCCGGGTGGTGTGGTTTTGCATCCACACTACTGTTGTGCTTGTAACTAATCCAGTGCACGCTGGCTCAGCGGACACATATGTAATGTGCATATATATATATATGTAATGTGTGCGCATATGTATATAGTAACTGCTGTCCAGTCTTTGCATATTGAGGGTATGTGCTTCGGCGGTCGGTATGTCTGTGCTCCAGTCCTTGTTTTGGTGGTGCCCTGTTTGTTTTAATGTAAGTTCTGCTTTGCTGAGCAGCCCTTCTCTTTCACTAAGCAGTAGCTATCAGCTAAATTACCAGCAAGCTCATGCGCAGGTAGATATTAACTGTTGGTTTGATTCAGAAATATCGGCAAGGTTTCGGTACAAAACTCCAGACCAGAATCCAGGCTTTTAAGAATGAAACCTTTGCATCATGATATACAGAAATACTTGTAAGCTCTATTAAAGCACGGAATGTCTCCTGAAACTTTATAGTGGTTTTAAATATCATATGCCTTTTGTAAATTCTGCTATGACTTGTTTTTTTTACTGAAATTGTTCAGTCTTTCAGTATCACTGCTGCTTTGGCTTTGAAGCCGTGTAAGCTGAATCTACTTTCTAGGTGACATTTTTGATGCTACAGCACCTTTTGCTTTTCCAAAAAGTTACTGTTGCTTGGTAGTACTGTTTTCCTTTCCAGCATACCAGCACACTTTGGATTATAAAATAAATAAATTGTTCTTATTATTTGTAAGCACTTACGCTATCTTAGATCAAATAAGCGAGAAAAGAGTAGAGCAGGATAGTGACCATCAAATCATACATGAGGATTTGGAGATGTAATTTCTGATGATTCACTGGGACAAATATGGTTTGTTACAGTTTGCTTCTGAATGTACCGAGGCCATGATGGTTCTAGGTTGCAGAAGAATGTAGGTTCCTCGGTGACAGTTCCTGATCTAGCCACGGTCTGTCGGCTGTGGACATTCACTGAATCCCAGCCATGGGATTTCTGTCTTCGGGTAGAAGAGCTTGGTAGGGGGGCAAGCTGGGGTGGGGGCAGTACTGATTTTACTATTCATCTAGTGTCATTGCAAAGTGCTTCCATGGTTTCGAGCTGTGAAAGTGCATACCGGACCTGCTACGCTGCTGGTCCTGGGAAAGCGGACTTTGATTACAAGTTAGCAGACGGTAAAAGTTTGAGAAGTCAGTGTACTCCCACCCTGAGTACAGTCAAATCACAGCTCTCACAGACCAGGGAGCAGCCAAATAAAACAGCTGCTGTTTGACACAACAGATCAGAAGCTGATGATGGGATACAGAGCTGTTCTTGGTCCATAAATTTATCTTTGGTTCATAAATAACCAACACTTAATTTTAATTTGGCGATGTACGTTCACACTTTAGCCTTCCTTTAACAGTTCTATAATGAGTTTCCGGCACACTTGATGCTCTGGGGACTCTATTTTTGAAGTTCCCTGCTCAACCTACAGAGCATTTGCTTTAGAAATACTGTGTATTGAGAATAACTCTATATTCACCACCACTTCTGTGTCTCAAGTTCAGTTTTCTGCATGCTTTGGTGCATCCTGACCAGGGAGCATAGTGCTGCACCTTTGAAATCGCTGTTAACCAGATAGATGAGCTCACTACACCATGCTGGCCTAGATTCTTTGTGAGTCAGTTAAAAAATGTTCAGGGCTGTTTTTGCTGAGTAGACGGTGTGTTGGACAGCTTACCATTCCTGCTCTGCAGTCACAAAACCAGGTGAATTACAGTATACCTGACCCACCTCTGAAGTCATGAACCTCGTAGGAAATCAGCGAGAAAAAATCTGCTCTGTTTCCATACTTCTGCACCAAATATGTAGTGAAGTGGCCACCAAGCTGCTGTTTGTGGGGGAGTTGACTCTTCCTAAGGTGGGTGTGGAGTATAGCTACTAGACATCTTGCACAATGTTGAATGGATTCATCCTTGCCAGGGCATCTGTGCATGGATGTAGAAGATGCGTCTGTCCTGAGCAAAACATAAGAGCTGCTGCTTGCCCAAGTGACGGATGTTGTGAGGTCTCGGCAGGTGAGATGTTCTGTATAATGTACTTCACAGCAAACTAACATGTGAGGGGGGTGAGAGAAAGATGGTACACCAATGATGTGATGTGGCTGCTTGCAGTGGCAACCTTCTCTTCTTCAGATCTTGTGGTGTTAGTGCTAGCTTGATACAAAGTGCCCTGCTGTGCCTGGTGGGAGTGAGATGTGAGTGCCATAGTCTGCTTCTGCTGGACTATTAGAGCCTTGCTTAATTTGTACTGTCGTGACCCTTCAGTCCCATGCAGTATCCAATTTGCTTTCTAAATAGCTAAGGTGGGCCTCGGCGTTGCTTCTGCAAGTGAATCTTTATGCTACACACACTGCTTGAAATGCAGCCAGAAGTCTAGTATACTCATTTGTCCCAAGTGTACCTGTAAACAAGTGGAGGAGACGTGCTTCTCTGTTAACCTTGACTCCTGTGTCCTTTGTTCCTGGATGGTTCTGACTTACTTGAATGTTGAACACACCGTAGGCAATGCTTTCCTTAAAGGTAGGAAGCAGGACAAAAAATTATGGCCCTGTAATTTAAAATCTAATAGCTTAGAATATCCCAGATTTCCCAGCATCAGCTGGAAAGAGGAGTCCATACTGCAATTTATGAGCCGTGTTAGACCATGGTTATTACTACACTTGTTTCAGCTGATGAGTTGCACATGAGACATAGCTCAAAGCTGCTGCTAGTGCTTACAGAGCTTTCCAGAGGAAAGATGATTGATTGATTGCTCCAAGGCATAGCACTGTTTTGGCCATGGATCAACATCAGAGACCTGAGAATGCAACACAAACCATCCTATGGGTGGACCTGTTGCTTACCTTTTAGTTTAACTTCCTTCTTTTCCCTGCTCACATTGACTTAGCTCAATGCAAAACACGTCATCAGATAGCTTTAACCCCAGTTAAAAGCTGTTTTGCCCCTCTGCATTAAATGAAACTACTCTGTTCATTTGCAAGTGGTTTTTACACCCGCTGTTAAATAAAGCCAGACAGAATAATGTTGCATTAACTGGAATGGTGCCTGCCTGGTATTTTTGCTGTTGTAAGACCCCTCTCAGTTGAGGTATGCACAGTGGGGTCGGCAAGCCTCCCTGCAAATCCATGTTTTGTTCTCCAGCCTGTGCCTTGAATAGTTGCCACAGCCAGTGTGTTACCCATGCATCCTACCCCAGGACAGCCTCTACGCCACGCCACGAGAAGAGTTAGAGCTCCTGTTGTACTGCTACAGGAGCTGGGTCCTCTGTGGCCATTTCCAGGCACTGCACATATCTAAATGATGTACGAAGGCAGTAATGAGGCCCCAGAGGTGTGTGCTTGCTTGCTGTCAGGTGAACCCTGCCAGTTCCTGTCCCTGTTGCTGCTCTTCCTCTCTGCTAGCCTAGAAGCAGGAGGAAGCCCTCACATTCCTTTTTCCCCACAGTCTTCTCTTGCAAGGCTTATGAAAATGATTTGCCATGAGGTAGCCAAACTAGCACCATGTTTGCTGTAAGCGTGGGTACCAGCAGTGTCTGCTGGTACTCCTTATACTGAGGGGCAGTTGGAGCTGCTTGTTCTTCCCATCAGGGCCTCTCCCCCCCCAACTCAATGAGCTATTCTCCCTGGTAGGGATGGTCTCCCTCTTTAGAGTGGGATTGCTCTTTGTCTCAGTGGGCATTGCATCCCAGGCGTGTTGTCAACCTCTGTCTGCACCCCTGTTTCAGCAGCAGCACTCTCTTAGATCCTGGTTTGGGTCTTAATAGCCTTGCTGATGGGGACTGGCTTTACCCCCCAGGGTTCAGTGCAGCAGCCCCTTCATATTCCTGTGGGGTCACAGTGAGTTGCGAGCCCTGGCTTGGCCGTACTGCCTGTAGCAGAGCTGAAGGGGAACTCCTGTGCCTTCAGCTTGCTGGCACCTGAACCACACTGTGGGTGCAGGGTTTATAGTGTTTTCTGCAGTTTGTCTTCAGTATTCCCTTGCGACTGCCTTCAGCATCCCCTGGGACAACTCCTGCCCTTGTTCCTGCCCTAGGCACGGTCACACCTCTCCCAGACACCAGGTACCAGCACTTGAATATGTTTCACAACATGACTAGTGCACTTTGGAGAGCACCGTGTGCTTTCTGAGGGGCAGGTAGCGCCAGACTCTCTGCCACAGCTTGTGTGTGTGTGAAGCTTCAGCATCTCTGGTAGCACAAGCAAACATCTAACTCTTGCCTTGCACAATGTGAAGTGGCTCTTGGATCAGAAGTCAGACTCCTGGTTTCTTTACAAACGTTTACATATAACCCCTGAAAAGTGTGACTGGACTTCAGCAGACTTGGGGGAATGCAAAATTAGTAGTAGCATTGCTGATGTAGTCTTCAGTTTCTAGCTCGCAAACATCTGGGGTGTCAGTAGATACGCACAGAAAATGAGACAAATCTGAGTGCCTGATAGGGGGTAAGGAAAGGTTTCTGTACTTACTGTCTCGCCGCACAACCTACGTGATTGTTATGAAATGAACTGATGAGAGAGATTACTTCTCCCACCAGCATTAGGATGCAAGTGTTTTCTGAATGTGCCAGATGTTTGGCTTTCATTATCTGGAAGTTTCTTTCATTTCCAGCCCTAGTGAAAGGGAAGCTTGAGCACGTCCAGCAGAATTATAAACAGTTTCCTGTACAAACGAAGAAAGCAGCATACTTAATGAACTGCATCATGGTAATAGTAAGTCCAGCTAATGAATGCTTTCCCTGTTATTTTAGAGAGGTGGCCGAGTGACATTTTTCTGATTCTGGATCACTGAATCTGTATGGATTATTTGTCTGAGAAAGGATTCCTTTTATTTTAATATTTGGAAGGAGTTTACTCAATACCATATACTTCACAGTCAGATTTCTGAGTTGTTCAGAATAACCTTATATTCAAAGCTGGCTAAGGGTATGTCCTCTAAGATGCTAGCAGTTGAAAAAAGTATCCTTACTAGCACTTTTTGTATTTATTCTGGAGAAATCCAATGAACATTTTTTCAAAGCAGTGTAATACCAACTCCACTAACAGTTTTTGAAAGTATTAGTTTGTGTAGGAGGAGGAGTTTCTGAACTGCAGGTTGCAACCAGCTAGTTAAGACTTGCACGGTCGATACTGCTCTGCCAAACCCACGGTAGACTCTCTTGATTCCATGTAACAAGGCAGTTGCTCTTACTTACCAGAATATTCCCCAAATACATTGTCATATTTCTGGACTGCTCTGGGAGATGTGTGTATCTTTTTATTTCCAAGGATTGAATAAATGGTTTTGGAGCATTGAAAGGCACTTGGATAGACTGAATATCGCTGCACAAGATGGAATAGATTTGTTCTTTCTGATGGTAGAAGAGGGAACTTGTTTTGCCTGGCCTTCTCTGAAAATACTTTCTTCAGCGAGGCCAGCTGGACTGTGGGGGTGGGCTTTGCTGCAATTCTTTAGCATGTAATGCTTGCTGTAACTGATCTCAAAGTGATCTTTACTGCAGCTGAAGTGTGATTCATTAGTTTTTCTAGTGCTGGAGCTGAGAAACTATTGCAAGAAGTTACAACTAATGGGAAGACCAGAGTCGATGGCCTCATGGTTGAAATGCAGGCTTGTATCTTGTAATAGATGAACCTTTATGACTGCCCTACAATTATTCTTCAGAATTATACTCTTCCAGCAGAGGTGAGAATGTGGCCGAACCCTCTTCCTTGTTCTAGAAGCAAGGAGATTTTCATGAGTGGTGCTAGTTATTCGCATGATCTTTGGGTCGAGTGAGAACATCTGCATGTGTTAGCTGAACAGGATACTATGCATTTTCAACAGGAGGAGGGAATGGCACTTCAAATGATGTTTAAAAGCATTTCTTCCCCCCATTTTTCCAGCTTTGCTTTGTCTGTTTTTCTTTAGAGAGCTCCTTTTCTTCCAGGAGCAGGGAAATGCACTGGTGTTTTTGTGTTAGCTATATAGCAGAGGTATATAGGGAGTTGCCATCGTCATGTTGGCATCTCCGCCTGTCATTTCTCACTGTGCTCTTCTACAGTGGCAAAGGGAAGTAAAAGATGGCAGATTCACCTCGCCGAAAGCAAACTCTGGGGGAATCCTTATCCCCATTCCTTGCATCTTTTAGGAAAGACTGGGTGGAATTACTGCAGTGGCTGCACCATTTCTCCCTGAATAACTGGAGGGATTTAACAGGACCTTGAAATACAATGTGCCAAAAACTGATGAGGCTTCCAGCAGTATGGATGTAGAAATCTCATCTGTGCCTGTCCCATAAGTCAGTTCTGGAACTGTTCTGTGCAGAGACCAGATCAGCCCCTCAGTATCTCGAACTAGGTTCATTAGGCAATATGACGTTTTAATGCAGTCCAGTGGTTTCTTCATAATTTTTATCAGATTGGGTATGAAACAGTGAATTGATGAAGATCACTATGGTCTGTAGGTGACATTGCCAGTACTGGACATCCATACTGCATTCTTCATGGACTTCGTGTGCTTGCTTTTCAGAAGGTCCTTGGTTTCTCTTAGCTATAACCTTGAACCCTTTTTGTCAGGAAGCTGCAACTTGAGAAAAGGATCTGGTTCCCCCCCCCCCCCATTTCCTTGAAGAGAGCTGTGCAAGTATTTGGATTGAACAAAAGCAGCAGAACTCGAAGGGAAGGGCAATAGATGTGAAAGGAATGGGAAGAATATACAAAGATAAGTTGTGTTGGAAGAGGATGAGGATATAGAGGATGATGAGGGGGAGAAAGAGAATTAAAACTGAATAAACACAAAAGCAGGCTAAGATGGATGAATGCATTCTATTCTTCTGCACGAATGTGATGAGGAGAGCTGCACAGCATTTGGCTCTGTGTGGCTGCTGGAAGCTTGATGGGAGATGCACTTAATTTGAATGATTTTGTTTCATAACCTGTTTTTAAAATTATAGGAAAGCCAAAGTGTTCAGACTATGTTATGGAGCAATACATTATCATTTTAATGCCGTTTCTTTGCATGTGTTGACTGTATTAATATGAGAAGTAGAAAGGAAATTCAATGTTTAGTGTATAATATGTATAATATATGCTTATGTATTTACTCTTGTCTGTAGGTAACTGAAAGAGGGTTTTTTTATGCTTAAGCAGGTTTGAAATACATCTGTGCTATTGACCCAAATCAGCTGACTTTGAGTACTCTGTGATTTCCAAGTATAAGTGTTAAAATATTAGATATATAACTTCTCAGAAATAGCAAATGTTTTGTAAAATATGATACTTTTATATATATAAATTCACTTTCCTTTGTGTACCGCCTGGCTGAAATAAGAAAGAAGCTACGTAAAACATTTGGGTTCACTCATGCCTTAAACAGAGAATAGCTCCTCCAGGGAATTAGAAACAGTATAAACCCCTTCATTGTTGTTCCTGTCTGTCTCTTGAAAAGTGTGATTCGCCCCCTGCTTTTTTTGATTGGTAAGTGGTACGTGATCGTTGCTGCTTACTTGGTCCTTCTAATGGTTTCTTCATCTGACACTTGGACCTGTTGCCCTACTCTCTCTTGGGAAGAATTAGAGAACTGGAGTGTTCTTTGTGTTTGGTGGAAGGAGAACTTTATTATCAGCGTTGGTTTTATGTCACGATTGCAAGAAAGAAAATGGTCATATAGTGTGGCAGAAGTTGAGGAAAGAGGAATGTTTCATTCCGCATGTTGGTACTAATAAGCCCTATAAAATTTGCAGAAATCTGTATTTCTTGCAAAATGTGGGTTACAGGAAGTAGCCTAACATCTGTTGCTCTCCAGAAGAAGGTTTTGGAGCAATTCCTGCTATTTCTTAATAAAAAAAAAAAATCCCCTTTTGCTCAATTACTAGCATTAAATTATCATTAAGACATAAACTCCTTGAAATACAACACAATGATTTTCAGTGATATTTAAGGTTTGAGAATATATAGGAATAAGTATGAGCTTATGGGAAAGGAAAAGCCAATACTATTGCAGGTTTTTCTCTTAATGCCATACGCTTGATATAAATTTCTGGATTAAAGTTAATTATTCATACTTAGTGACTGATATTTTATAAAATAAATTTAGAAAAGGTGGTTTTTGAGAGGCCAACTAAATTTAAGCACAAAACTCCAGCTTTCTTCTCATAACAACAATAATAATAGTATTTTGTAAGTAATTGTAGAGAGGGCATGCAGAGTTTTTTGCTCAGATAATTCACTTTAATATAAATTATTAGCATACTTTTAGCATATTATTGATTTTAAAATTACATCTTCTAATATGTACCTTGAAATGTGGCTTCTTCTGCGGTAAGTGCTCTACTTCTTGCAAACTGGTTTACTGCATGTATTATGCCGAAGTTTATTGTTTATTGGTTTTTTTTTTTTAGGGTTTTGGGGAGGAGGAAGAGGTTGGGGTTTCTGTTGCTGCCGTTTAAAGGATAGGTCTAGGATAAACGGCTGGCCCCATAAGTGTTTCAACGCTATTACGTTACCGTGAATCATTCCACTTACTGTACTCAGGGGATAAGGCATTGCTCCCAAAGTAACTTTTAATTATTGCAGCTATTGACATTTTGTCTGACACAGGCAAGCAAACTGCAGAATCCCACTCATCCAGGGCAGGTACCACTTGGTGTGTCTTATTTTGTAAGGAGTCCTGTGCAATTGTTTTCAATGCCAGCAAATTAAAAATTTGCTGAGGAGCAAGTGACTACAGGTTGCTGATCCTAAAGTTCCGTAGAGCCTTTGGCCTTTTGATTGAAATACCAGTCCTTCACTTTGAAAGCACAGGTTTTCTCAGGCTTTATGGCATTAGGCATATGTTAATGGCTTCTGTGTCCTGCCATACTGTCTCCTCTCATCCAAGCTCTGAGCAGTGCCAGTGTAACTTACGGTATGATTCTTTCTCTTGCATCTCAGCATTTTTGAGATGTTACTTCTTTTACTTTTTGGATTCTTAAGGTTTTTGAAATGAAACTAAATATTCCATCCTTCAGAGGAATGGAAACACTTCCTTGCTTATTGTTTCTGGAGTTTGTGTGTAGGAACTTTCCACGCATCTGCAATGTTCGCATGGTGATTTCATCAGAAAATGTTCCCTGATTGTTTAAGAAATAGCCTGGAGTCACATGCATGGGTATTTATAGGAGATGGTAGTGGCACTAAATCCATGAACTGTACAGACTGAAAGTCGTCTTTTAATATATTTTTTTGTTATTTTCAGAATTTTAATGAAAATGAAGCACATTGTCATGATGGCTTTAGTAGGATATGTACACACAATGCCACCCATGGTTGACACTGATGTGCCTACTTTTTCTTCTGCTGCTGCTTTTCTTCTCCAAAGCTGCTGAGGATGGGAATGCTCCTGCAGGCAGCTGAGGGGAGGATCTGGCATTTGTGTTTCTGAGGAAGTGCCTGGGGAAGATGAGAATACTTGAGGTGGTAAGAGCTGAGTGGAAACTGGAATCAATCAAGGTGACAGCTAAGTGGATGGTCTTCATTTGTTGTTCCCACAGTTGCTTGCTTGCTCTGTATCAAAATTAGCAAGACATGCTGATGAAGGAGTTGCAGCATGGCAGTATCTTCTTGAAGCAATACCCTGTAGCAGCAAGTCATGCTTTCAGCCTGTCTGTACATGTGGGATGAGAAAAGAGCACTAGTTAGAAGTGGGGGTTGGAAGAGGTGTTTTTTTTAATGTAAGGAAGATAAACCAGTGCTTTGCAAAAACACCTTTTCAAGCCAATTTAAAATATTTCATGGTATCCATGTGTTAAAAATATACCTCCCATAGGCTGTTTAACTTTGGCTAACTGGTATTTCTCAATGGAAGAATATTCCAGTTGAGCATTCTTGTTTCTCTGTTTTTATAGGGAAGAGGAATATGTACGCTTGCTATAAATGACAAGCTTAATCAATCCAAGTATGCCATTTATCTAATTAAAATAGGAGATTATTAGGTTTTTAGGTAATCCTTTAAATTAGATCAGAAATAATTTTGTTTTACAGCTTGATGATTCCTTTCAAATAGAGTTTTGTTCTCTTGCCTAGAAAAATGAGGTGTTCTGTAGTCTCACGTCCTGCTTTCAGATATTCCCATTGCAATTTCATGCCCTGTAGCTCTGAGAAACTTTGATATATATTTTTAAGGCAATACATGTTGTTCAAAGCACTATGTTCTGTATATACATGAAGTTACGGAGTACATCTTCTACCCGAATGTTGCCAAGTGGCATTGTGACTTGCAGTGGAAGAAGCAGGTTGTTAAATCCTTGTTATATACCTGTAGATTTACACAGCAATCTGTAAGAAGCTCATTTGGAAATGCTTCTGTTGTTTAATGCTCTCTTTATTGTTTTCTGTTCCATGCAGTTTCTTCTTTTGCATGAAAATTATTTTGGTGAATTTAATCTGCCTCTTCCCCAATATGAGAATGAGCAAGCATGGTAATACTGATGCTACCTATCCCTTTATCTTGTTTTTCCCTCTCTTCCTTTTGCTCTGCACAGACCAAGTTCTCTCCCTGAGATGGTTTTAAGCTCAAAGAGCAGCTATTGCTTGCTTTCAGGATTTCAGTGCTGTGTGCAGTTCATGCAATATACAGTAGACTCCTATTTATAGCAAAGCTATTTTTCACGGCTTGCTTTGAGTGCAAATTGCATTTCAAATTAAGCCCTACAGATCTCCTATACCATCTACCTGTGTTCCCCATTCTGCCTCTCCAAGATCTGCTCCTGGTGGTCAGTTAGCTGCAGCCATACCTCTGGGTTACCATGTGTGAGTTGGCTACATTCATAGTAATGTAATGTTTACATTCCAGCACAGGGGCATCTCCTTTGGTTACTTTAATTCAAATTTACATTTAACACAATTTTTTTTTTAATTTCTAAAAATGAGCACTGTCCTAAGTGCAGTATATCACAGTTGCTAATCACATACCACGCCTGCAGTTGTGAATCCTCCCACTGGGTAAAGATGCACTTGTCTTCCCCCTAATTGTGATTAGTATTCAAATAGTACCTCAGGAAGCCAGCCTTCCCCTTGCTCTGCACACTCGGGTCACAAAAGCAAGCTCACTTCTCCTTGCGTGTGTCTCAGACAGTGGGGGGTGCATTTAGAAGGGGGGGGCGGGGGGAAGGCAAGAAAGAAATAAGCCCTGTGAATACTTGCTGTTGCTAGAATGTTTTGGTTTTGAAATGAGAAAGCTTGTATATCTTTTGGATCTTTTACTCCATCTATTGCTAATAAATGGATCATTTTATATGTTCGATTACTGGTTTGGTTTGGGGTTTTGGGGTGTTTTTGTTTGGGCATTTTTTGGTTGGGTGTTGATGCCACATATGAAACAGGTATTTCAATAAGTCCTGTTGTGTCAGCTAGTAATTTTTGTTGAAGATCTAGGGGCATGGAAGCGTGTGTTTAATTTTGGGTTATTTTGGAGGCCATTGGTCGGTCAAGTACCAGCTAATTTTGGACTGAATGCTCAAGTATCTCTTTTCATGAGGGACAAACGTACCGTGTGTTCCCTGGAATGTTTGCAGTAGGTGATTTGTATATTCTTGAATTTTCTTATCCCCAGGGACACTTTGTAGCCTGTCCTTAGTACAAGACTTGAAAAACTGGGTAAGGGAGGTTAGCTCCCTTCTTATTTCAGCCATTTCTAGCCACCGAGAGTGACACCGACTGCAGTGCCCTGGGGGTGCCTCCATGAGGTCACTCAGTGTTTTCTTTGCCTGGGGCTGTTTTGGTTTGTAATTATGTATATTCTCTGTGAAAAGAAATTTGCAAAGGCATGGGGTGGTTCCTGAAGATAGGCAGGTCTTGAAGCTTCACCAGATGTATTAGATGCAGTCTGATGGTGCCGTGCTGTGCTTCAGGTGCTACTCAGCTGGTTCCAGTTTGATTACTGGAGTTGTTGCTGCTTTGGAGCTTTAAGTGAGCCAAATCATTGTAGTGCCATTAATTTCACTCCTGATATAGCCTTTTCAAAATACCAGCTTTTTTTTGTCTGCATTCCCATATCATGGCTGGTTGGTGCTGGTATAAATTGCACATCATAATCCATCATCTTAGAGACTGTCAGAGTCTTTGTCACAAAACGTGACCTTCAGTTTTTCTTGACTGATCCATCCCTAAGCCCCTATTGATCATTGCCCAGTAGGTGGTGATACAGTTGCGTTTAGCTCTGGAGTCTTTACAAGTATGCTAGGTTAATAGTAAGTTTTTAAAACTTTCCCATTTTGAAGGTGGTGTGTTTTTGGTTTTTTTTTTTAACTACAGTCATTTAATAGACTGCTGTTGTCTTGGTCTTAGGCACTGATGTGGAAAACACGTCTTAAAACCTAGCTATGCTATGTGAATAACAGTGATCTCAATTTATGCCTCTTTCTAGGAGGACTGCACAGGCGGTTTTAGTCTATAGAGTCACATGGGCAATATTGCTTAATCAGTTGTTACATAAATTAATGAAGGCTTAAACTTTTCTCATTCTTGATATATTGCATTTAATAATCCCATTAATTCTCAAAGGCTAGAAAGAAACAAATTACAGGTTTCCAAGATTTATAGTTTTGGCATTTACAGTCTGCAAATCCTGCTATGTATTCTTGTATTTTTTCAGGAACTTTTAACCTCTGGGAGACTCAACAATTCTAAGTCAAGTGCTGAGAAATTAAAACTAAAACCCAAATTGCCCAGGGGTTCTGGCAGGGACTCTTTTTGTGCTTTTCTCTGGTTTCTGAGCTCTTAAAGTCCACCAGCTGTTTCTAAGCATTTCTAATACTTGGTTACTCAGAAACACCATTGAAATACCAGCATTTTCATGAAAGTCTAAAAGCTCCAGAACTCATTGCTTTTAGAGCATGGGCCTGATTCCCATGAAAACCTCAGCAGCAGCTAGCTAAGAAAATTAGAAACTGCTACATGGATATTATGTAGGCGTATTTGGGAAATCCGGATGAAATTGCTTTGTGCATGCTTTCAACTGGAATAAATGTATGAGTTTTACTGGCAGAAGAATCCATCTAATGAATTCTGGAAATGTTTCCCAGCATGGATTAGGCCAGATATAGACAACAGAGCCAAACAGGCAGTACTTGGGTTTTTTATATAGTAAGTCTCCCTCAGCCTTTTGCCACAGAGTGTCTGAGAGTGAAAAAGATACTATATACAAAGGTATAATAAGGCCTCACTTAAATTCTAGCACTTGAAGGTCTCAAACTTCATGTGGGAGTGAAGTGGCAGACAGGTGATGTGCTTGTGAGTGAATTAATCTTGAAAATTTAAATGTTGCCATTTGTCATAGCAATTATCTTGTCCTCTTGATATAAAACCAACAAAATGGTTTAAAAGACTCCGGGGGCAAGCCAGAGGGTGAATTTAAAGGTAAAGTTGCCCTCCATGCCTTTTAATGCTGCCAAAGCAGCATCGGAGTTTTGTGCCTCACAGACATCCTTCTATTTTTTTGGACAGATGATTTGTCTGTCTGTTTCTGTCTGCTGATAGTTGATTCTTCTGGTTCCTAATCAAACTTTCTTGGTCAGTTTCTGCTGGTTTTAAAAGTTTTTTTTAGAAACTCGCATAGTTTATTAAAAAAAAAATCCTGTATTTCATACTACCAGCATAGTTACCTGTCAGTCATGTCAAATCTAGAGCCATTTGAATGTGTGCAGAAATTTTGTAACCCCCTTGTAGCAAATGCAGTACTGAATCTCAAACTGCTTTTAGGAAGGGACTGAGCAATGAATAAAATAAGCTAACCTGAAGGGCAAATTAGTGTCCCTTGGAGATGAACCTGTTGAGCCATGTGAGAAGATACCCACACCTGGGATTGAGTGTGGTCTAAACACCTGAAGTGAGAGGAGGGTATGCACCTGTGGCAGCTACACTCCCCGCCCCAATCCCATCATGCAGGGCTGCCTATTTAGCATCCGTGAACGGGGAAGAAAGTCTGACTTGTTTAATATTGCAAGGAACCTTCTTAAAGCCGGAGTCAGAAATTGGGAAACCTGAGTTCCTGCTGCTATGAGGAGATGTAAAAAACCAATATTTCTTTTTAATTCTGGGGCGTTTGGTTTCTGTTGAAGTGTGGGGTTTGTTAGGTGACTGTAATGGGCAGGAGAGGGGAAAGAAGTGGTAGCCTTTAAAGAGATTTTGGCTTTTGATTTTCGTGTGTGTATGAGAAAATTGGGGAATGTAGTTTTGGGTTTTTTTAAGTGAGGTTTTAACACTACTATATTTACCTGAGATGGAATTGCTCAGAGGGTTTTTTTAAGGGAGGAGTAAGATTTCTGGCTACAGAGTACTTGGAATGTGTGTATGAATTACACATTCTTTCTTGAGCTGTTAAGATCTGCTGTATTGTTTGTTATTGCAGCATTTAGCAGTCAGACTTTTGTATAGAAATTTAAATAAGATATAACAGCCTAGCTTAATATGCATTTAGAATTTATAAATGTTGCTTAAGAAGCTGGCTTTAAAATAAAGTAAATGGCAAACTTTTTCCAGTCTGTCCCCTCCCAACCTGAAATAGTGTAGTGCAGCCTTCAAAGCAGTATGGATTCAACTTTTAATGAGCAAAATGAGATTGTTTTCAAACTTTCGTTTTTGTCAATTGCAAGCATGCTTTATTTAATTTTCTAATTGGAGAACTGCAGGAGTGATTAAAAGATACCTTTTCTGCAGTTCTTGATGTGCCTATCTTGTGTAGCTATTGTAAAATATGGGTATTGGAGTGGGTTTGGGGATGTAGCTTTACAGAGCGCTTGTACAAACAATGTAGAAAAAGAAATAAATTGAAGTAGATTTCTAACTACTGCTTTTTCTGCTTACAGTTTAATTAGTTAAAAAAAAAGAGGTTTAAAGCCAGATCACTGCATCCTATGAAAAGTATTAATTTAGGTTCCCCCCCCCCCCCATATCTGGGGGAGAAAGATGCAGCTTTGATAGTTCTTATATGATGATAATGGCTGGAACTTACGTATTTGGGATTGGTGAAACTTCTCTCCCTGTGTTGTGTCAGGGTCTGGAGAAGCCACTGCTCCTCAGGCTTCACCTCTGTGTAGGTGAGGACTGTGTGTATGCAAGTTCTGTGGGCATTTCTACTTGTATTTTACATGTTGGTGAAGGGAAGTCCAGGGATAGTCAGGGTCTCATTTAATTAACAAATTTAATCGATAGCAGAGGCCTTGCTGACTGCAGTGACTGTTTTCCTTGGGTATGCACACATATATGTTAAGCACCCAAGCGCACAGGTTCGTACACACAGGGCCACACGTTGCTTATCTTGCCAGTAGTCTGATTTTATGTCTGTAATGTCTTTTGCTCTCACAGTGTTGTCAGATATAGAAGTAGTTGCTTTCAGAGATTTTCGGGACTGAAGGCTTCAGGTTACAGTGGAAACACGGTTACTCCAGTTCCTTGAAAAGTGACTTAAATTGAACTTAAAGATGATGTGAATGCTGAGACAGTGGGTGTAGCATGCCTGAAGACGCATTTCAGCTGTGATGCCTCCATCCTGTTTTTCTTAAGCCTTGCAACCCTCTGCTGTTTTGATAAAATGACATAGAGGCTGATGTGGGTAAGGCGGGTCGGTGAGGAAAAGGTGCATTCAAAATGGCCACCGTGTGTTTGGATGTTTCTCACAGCCCCGTGCCTCTCGCGTACCTGCTCATGTCCCGCGTTTAAGCCTCTTGCATATAATAAAACCCTGCTTGGGGTGTGGGTGATGCTTGTGTGGGGCCGTGGGCGGAGCTACCCTCACACCTGTGTGGCTCCTAGGGGGCGGGCGGGGGGCCCCGCTGGCCAATGGCGCCTCCTGCTCAGTGTGATGTCATGCTCAGCAGGGAAAAAGAGCGGGAGGGAGGTGCTGCTGTGGTGGCTGTGGGGCAGCGGCGGGCCCCGGGCGAGCCCCCTTGCCTCGCCTCCTGGGGGGCTGGTTTGCTTCGTCCTCCCTCTTCCCTTCACTTGATAAAACATTTTTACCCCAACCCCCCAGTTCTCTCCTCCTTGTTTGCATTTCGTCCCGCCCTGATGGAGGGGGGCAGATGTACGAACAACAACAGGCTGGAGAGGCATTGACTGGTGGTTAATTCTTTGTCGTCTTAGCTAGACCTGATACCAGTGTGGAATGTGGTAACTTACTAGTTTCTGTATTAAAACCTTCTTGGGGCTTTTAATTTTTACATCTGTGGTAGTGTTAATTGGATGTAATTTAAGTCCTAGAAGTGCCAAACTCTTTGGAAATTAAATAGTAGCCCATCATACACCTCTTTGCAACTTGCACATGTATGGCAATGTAATTCGGCATTATAGTTCTGAAGTTTTCTCAAAAAACATTGTAGATGACCTTTGGAAATGTGGGCATATTGAAGGAGAAAGTTGCAAGAATTTGTGTAGATAATTAGGTGAGTCTTAGTGTATGCATGAACTCACATCACAATGTTGCCTGTCAGTAGTTTTCAAACCTGCAACTATCAATGTGACTAGCAAGAGATGACGAAGTGACAGCAGAAAAATCTGCATATATATCCTTTGTCTAAAATACTGTATTATGTTCTGAAGGATGTGCAATCTGTTCAATATAACATATGCAGTTGTGTGTTTATAAACTTGCCACAGTGTTGTGGTAGAAGCCCAGGACTGTGCCTGCGAGCAGAGCGGGTGATGGCAGCGTTGGTTCCCAGCTCAGTCTGACTGCCCTGGAGCTACCTTGTGTGGGAAGGTTGCAGGCAGCTGAAGTTAGGCTGGGTTTGTGTGTGACTACTTTGCTCTGAAAGTGGAAAAAATACTTGGCTGCTCCCAGCTGAAACCAGGACAACATTGTACCATCTGCTGGTTTATCATTGTTTACCAAAAGTTTAATCTGTGTTCTAAGCAGACTCTCAATAAGTAGTATTGAGTAGTTGATACACCAGGTTTTACCTTCAGGTAGCAGACAGATAGGTAGCCTAAAACTGCCATGTGTATTAAAGTAAAATAAATTAATTCGGAACTAATATTCTTATTGTAATCAGAGCTTTATTTTGCTCTCATGGGCTTTTAAAGTGTGTGCATGTTTGCCCTTATTTCTCCAAACAATAACTGTTTATACTTTCAATTTCTCATGCATTAATTATTGCCTTGTTCTAGCCAAACTTTATTAATCATATTAACACAAAATCAGTTTTAAGAAGGATGTGAAATTTATTGAACTGATTTGCTTGTTTTGGTTTTTTTGGATTGTATTTTAAGGTATTGTCTTCCAGATATGCATTTTTATTCGTTTGCCTTTTAATATTTTTGCATTAGCATCCATATTTTCAAAGTCAGGAGATGGGCAGCTTGTTGTATTTAACCCCTGGTTTCAAGTAGCTGGGGTTTTCACCATATTAGCTTCCTTGTATATTGATCTTTAAAGATGCAGAGCCCAAAACCTTGATAGTCCTTTCCTTTTGAGCATTTTTTAATAGCTTATTGAGACACAGTAGCAGGGTTGAGTGATATGAATAGTAATGTATTCTTAGATGACCTCAAGAGGTCTTTTTTCATCCCATTCTGGATGGTGCAGAGTGCAGTTTGTGGCTGCAGAACTTGCTGGAGTTCAAATGCTGCCTTTTCATAGAGATAAGGAGGCACCTGTAGCTGAAGAGCTGCTGTGCTGACCACTGCCTCAACACCTGTGCACACTTGGCTCTTCTGTTTCTTCAGTGACCTTTCTCATTGCCTAATATTCCCCCAGGTGCGTGTGTGTTCCCCTCTTTTAGTTGCTCCATTGCCTCCAGGCAGCAGCTTTAGAACTGCAGGGCACTGCAGCTGCAGAAAGAGCTGGAAACTGTCTTGTTGAGACAAGAGTGGGAAAGCAAGAGCTTAGGTCTCATCATACCAACTTTAACTCCTCCTCCAAAGGGGCCAAAGAGTGAGCAGGCAGCTCTAACAGCTCATTGTGGTGAGCTGTGTTGTGGGCTGACAGCCTAGAAGTTGTGGTACTTTTAAATACCTGGTGGTGTTTGGGCATGTCCAGGACTCTGCTGCGCATAAGATTCTTCCTGTAAGTAGGTTGAGGTTTCGCGCTACAGCTCTCTTCTACCAAATTTCTCTGAAGCCTGGATGCAACTTGGAGCCTTACAGATGCTGCTTTCAGGCACAATTTTTGCAGGATGTTTTGGAGACCTTGCCAGTCCTTGCTGTTTTCAGGGAGTCTGTAGACTCCACAGGTTGATCTGAAGTGTTGAAATTTGGAAGCCTAAAGGCTGCTGGACAAACTCAGGAATAGTAGCGCACATGTCAATTACTGCTTTGGGGAAGGTCAGTGATAGTAGCACGAGCAGGAAAGCATGGGGTGATGGCTCTTTACATGGTACTTCTGGTGACAAGAAGGGGAAGGCTTGCAAGCATCTTCCTTCATTGTCTGTGATGTGACATACTTTGCTGTTGGGATTTGCTTCATAGTTTGGTGCGCTAAACTGCTCTTAGAGCTCGGGCTGTGCCCTGTGTGTTCATATCCAACCCAGAATTTTCTGAGCTGTCTACTTCAGTGCTAACGTATCTCCAGCAGCACAGGCCCAGTCACTAATGCTTCAGACAAGTGAGTTTGTCTTTTGCCTACAGTATTTGTAACTCTCTTGGGTGTCTCTGCAACTTGAGATTTCTCTGGGTTCCCCACCAAATACTTGTCAAATACGTTTGGAAATGGAGTGTCAAATATGCCTGGTTTAGGTTTATGACAGAAAATGTGCACTGAAATACTGTTCGCTAATGAGATAAATTGGGACTTGCATGAAGCTGTAAACAAAATGTGAAAACCCAAAGTGTGTAGCTAGTGTGTAGATTGGACATGCGTACGGGCTCACCCTTATACCCGCGCCACCCTCCGCCCCCCCAGCATTGTCACAAAAAATGAACTAGTATCTTTAAGAAACATAATTTGCCTTAAAATAAAATAATCTTCTAATAGTTTGTTACTTGAATCAGTGGGTTGAGTTTTTTTGGTTTTACTGAGAGCAACACATTGTGAGAAGGAAATACTCATACGGTATTTGTCTTTGGTTTTATTTTGTCCAAACCTAATTGGATCTGCTAATTTAAATCTCGTGCAACTAGGCCAAAGTAATAATAGTCATACAGCAAACTGTAGAGCAGTGCCAGCTAGGATTTGCTGTATGGATCTTCCTTCCTGTGAAAATAAGGTACTGCTGTAGAAAAGGCAGAACTAAAATAACTTTTTATTTTTCCTTCCCCTCAGCTTACATCTGTGTTGGGTTTTTTTAATGCCGTTTTAATGACGCACTATTTCAAATACCACCTTGTAGCTGCCATACGAAGTATAAGAATGCTGAAAACTAGCAGTTCTGCTTATCTGTTTTTGAGTAGGTACCGTGTTTAGTCAGGGGTGTTTGGGAAGTGTTATGTGAAGGTATAAATCCCTTTGTTCCCTAAGTCTCTAGTATTGGGGAAATCTTTGAAATGGATATTCCTTCTACCTGTAGATATGAGTGTAAAGCTTCCTTCTTATCACAGATACATTTGGCTGCTTTTCAGGATTTTTGTTGCACTGCTTCTACAGCATTGGCCATTCTGTGTTTTCAATACAGTCACTCAGGTTGGATTTTTTGGTAATCAAGTCATACCCAGCTACTGTTCCCTTACAGTACTTTTTTCCCAGAAACTTTATTCATTTTCATAAAGAAAATATATTCCCCATGCTCCTGAGAGGTGTTTCTGAGGGCTTGTTTGCTGTTTCTGTTGGTGATACACAAATTAACCCATGATAATGCTTGAAGTGAGAAGTACGTAATATGCTTGTTGCCGCGTAGAAGACCTTGGCTGATAAGAATGCCAGGAAGTGATCCTTTTTCTGTTCATCAAAAGCACATCTCTTCCCGAAGAGCAGTAGTTCAAATATGAAATGGATTGCTGCTTGTGGAAGGGGTAAGGCCTGTTCCACCTTTATGTCTCTGTTCTTGGCTTATTGTGAGTGTACAGAGCAGACATGAGCGTGCACTTGGCATTTAATTAGAAAACCCAAAAATTCAGCTGATTTGTTATCATCATGTTTTCAGTTAATGTGTTGTGAAATATTACGTGTAGTGATTGAGGAAGAGTTCATGCTTTTGAAGCTCTTCTTTTTGCAGATGGAGAAAATTCGACTAACCTAAACAAAAAGTTTTAGAGCTATGATTATTTAGCTAAAAGTGCTCTTCAAATACAGACTGTCATCTAAACATCTAAAATCCACAAACGCTTGCTGCCAAGAGAAAACTTCTTTCTTTGAATTTTGCTGGTCAAAAATGTCATCTGAATAGTCTCATCTCTCCGTGATTCTCCTGTTAGCAAAATGGGGAAATATAGAAGATGCATGGTAAGGGGGAACTGGTTGAAACCGGAGATTTATACAGGGTGTTTTGTCTGGTTCTTGGTATCACCCATGTGTACGCTTTCTTGCGTTGCAGTCAAGAACCTGGGGCAGGCGTGAGTATTTCTATGTAATTGCCCTAATGAGTGTTTAACCCAGTGAAGATACAAGAACATCTATGATCTGAAAAATAGTGTCATTTTCACATCTTTGAAGTGCAAGATATATTGTTTACAATGAAAACATACTTGTAACTTTTTGTGAGGGAGAGACAGATTCCTGGCAACAAATACATTTATTACTTGCAGTGGTTTTACTTTTCTTGCAGCCTTTGGGTTTGATTTGGTGCTTTTGTGACGGTGTTTGGTTGTTTATATTCTTAAGCTGCTTAGCTGGAGACTCATTCAGACAGACTAAATTATTTTGAAGTCCCTGAGCAATGTGTGATCATGGTGGTTTCTCTAAAGTTGTGACTACCTCTTTGCTGTCCTTGCTGGTTAATGCTCACCAGGATAGTTGTATTCCCTTTTGTGGGAAACTCTAGCCCGGGAACGGCTAGCAGAAAGCGGGCATTGAAGTAGAAGGACAGGCTCAGGGTCGGAGCGACCTTGGGCCCAGCTGTTGTTGACCGGTAAAAGAATGTGAGAAACAAGTAACTGCTAATTGCAAGGCTGAACACAAGAGATAAGCATGGGAGGAGTTGGCATTTACCTCCCAGCCAAGGATGAGCTATGCTTTTGCAAATATGTATGAGCTAATTTATGAACGGTATAAAAGATATTTGCTAATTGCCAATAAACGAGACTTGATGATCATCATCGGATGGTGCCTGTCTCCCGCTGGTTTTCCGTCACCTTTTCCTGATACTCCTCTTCCTCAAAACTCCTGCACCTTCGTGAAGAATATACCCCTGTAGTAGGAATCCAGGTTGCAGGATATTTTGGCAACAGCTTGCTTGGTTTCTGTACCTACAGGGCAAGGGAGGTGTTTCAGATTCAATCACTTGACTTGAAGGCTTAACAAGGAAAACTTTGTTTATTCCCCAAGGTGAGGAGTTATGTGATTGATTATAAAGCTACAAAAAACCAAATTGAGAAAACACAACCTATGATGTGCCTGACCTTTATCTCCTCTGTTATTTTGCACCTATCACTTCGGATTTCTTGGTGTCATGTTTTGTCTGTGGAAGCCGAGAAAATAGCTTGCTTTCACTGCAGGCCCCACGATACTCAGAATTGTTCCCGCTTTCTGAAAAGAAAGTTGTTTTTTGGTTCTTCCCTCCTTCAAGCTTCCAGCTTTTGGATTTATACTGAATATGAGTGAGTGTGCTCTCTTCCTGCTTTTTTCCTCTACTATTGTGCTTTGAGATACAAAATTAAAACACATGGGATGTTCTCCCTCTCTTGGGAGCTTCTTAGAATGTATTTTGCTATTGTGTGTATATTTGGGCAAAACTGGATCATAGTAGCAGACACCTACAGTTCATATGACTAAGCTAATGGCATAGGCTAAACCAGTATCAATCAAGATGGTCCTGGACATGAACGTTTTGTGATGAAATATTTGTACCTGTAGCCTGATGTGTGTCTAAAGTGAATAACTTCTGCATGCCAATAGTTACTAAATACACAGCAGTAGTGTATTAGGTAGAATATATAAAGAAAACTAGGAGTCTTGAGCTGTGGATTATAGCTGCTGAGAGGACAGTTCCCCTTTCTTTTTATCTGCATCAGAGGTTTGTCTTCCCCCCCACGCCAGCGTTCTTGCAGCGTTCGTGATACTTTCTGCACTGAGCAGCTCCCTCTTAGCACTCTGTGTCTTCAGCTGCACCTCGGTGGCTCTTGTGGGGCAAAGTAGAGGCTAGATGAAACTTCTGTTCTTGATCTAGTGCCCCCCAAATCAACAAAGAGTAGCCTGTGTGTCCCCTCTGTCCTGTGTGTTGCTCTTTGTTCCATTTTTATTTTAGCTGGTCAGAATGAAAGTTCTGCGTTTCAGAATGGAGAGGCATCCCTTGTGTTCCTTCAAAGCACTGAGGGAGACAAAGAAACTAATAGTTCATTCTGATGATCTAAAGATTGGTAGCTTTGATGCCAGAGGAGATGGTAACATCTTTCTGTGGATCCCTGTTTCAATGTACAGCAGAGCCAGGAATGTATTGTTAGCTTGTATTACTAAGAGATGGATACTGCTGAAAACTATGCGTTGGTTTTCTACCCCTTACCCCTCCCCAAAATTAACCTTAACCACATTACTTCTGGTAATTCCTGGACTGTCATTACTGAAGAGCTGAATTCTGGTGGCTGTTACAATCTCTCTTGGTAATCTCTAACGGAAGCTGGGGGGAACCAAGCTTTTATTACTGGAAGTACAAAGTGCCGTTATAATCACTGATTGCCTCTAATTTATGTGCTTGGGCCGGTTTCAAGAAGCTCTGGTGGCTATGTCTGTACTGTTTCAGGATTTGTTAAATGTCCTCTAGGTGAAGCATATTGTAAAATTCAAATAATTAGGAAGATTGAGTGGTTTTGCTGCAAGCCTTGTTTGCCAAATGCGTCATAAGTTTTTTGAGATGAGGAGAAACTGGGCCATCTAAACTGGATGGTTTTTGCATATGAGAAGGGTGAAGAACCAAACTGAGAGGGCAAATTGCATATTGGAAGCTTCCTGTGTGTGTACCTGTGACTTTCACAGTATTGTAGCCCTTTGTGCAGTCTCTGAAGTCTGAGATGAAAAAGTATATTTTAATACTAAAGTTTAAAATTAAGTGCTGTGTAACACCAATGCACTTTACGCAAGGAGAAAGAAAAATAATAAGAAAAAGAGAAAATTAATAACCTGTAGGGTAACATTTTTTGATCCAGGCTGACTTGTGTTCCTCCTTGCTGCCCTTGGGTAGAGCTGAGCTCAGCTGCTGGGTGTCCCAGCATCCCGTACCCACTGCCTTGTGATGAGGGGGTTTTAGCCCAGGCAGCATTTGTATAATGAAGTGATGTTGGCCATCTCTCTGTGTGGCAGCATGAAAACTGTGAGGGGGAGAACCAGAGCCAGCTTCTATTGCAGGCTGTGAACCACAATACCAAAACAAGAAATGCAAACATATTTCCTAGACTCCAGTATATTCTCTTCTGATGCTAGTACTTCTGATAATGACGGTTCTATTAAAAATTATTTTTATTTGGAAACAGTTTTTAGTGTTAGAGGGCCTTTATTCTTGCAGCCAAATGTGTAACAAAACATAATAGCTGGAAGTCAAATTTGTTAAAGTTCAAATTGTAAACAAGCTGTAAATGTTTTACTGAAGGTAATCAACCATTGAAATAAATTAGCAAGGGATGTTATAAATTTCCTGTCTGAAACCATTCATAACTAGAAGTCTTTTTAAAACATCTCATGTCTGAGCCACCGCTAGTTGGAGTTACTGTGGGTGTTGCTTAGTTAAATAAAATTGCCTGTGTTGTGCATGATGGGGGTGAAATTTTTGTGTGGCATTAAAATGTGAGAGTCATGGGACTGGGCTCAGTGTAAAATAAGCATTTGTTTGTTGGCTTTTGGTGGGTTCAGGAAGGTGCTTCTGGTTGTGCAGTCAGGAGTGCTGTGTTGCTGTATCTGGAAGTATGGGGGGATAAGGAAGCTGGTTTAGTAGCATATGCATGATGATAGAGATTTAATCAGTAGCAATAGGTTTTGGATTTGATTTGTTTATTTCTATTTTTTGTGCTGGGGGTATATTTTTATGCCATGGAAAAAAGATTTAGGTGAGAAACACTTGTCGGGGTGCCAGGAGGGCCAGCAGTGGGCTGGGGCTGGGAGTAATGGGGCTTGCAGGGCAGGGTCTTGCCAGCTGGGGTCTGTCCCAGCACCCAGCTAGGGAGTGGGGCCACCCTGAGGCCCTGACAGAAACGTGGTGAGGACGCATTTCTAAAATTACGTGGGTAGAATCATGTTCTTGTCTTCATAGATGTCAAATATTGCTGCTGGGTTTTTTCCCTAGTGACTGGTAAAAGGATTTGCATGTGGTAGCTACAGTGTTCCCACAGCACCACCACGTAGCTGGTCTCAACAGCCCATGCTCAGGAGTGTAACTGCGTTCTTAGCCATACTGGCAAATGAGTTTTCCTCCTGGAATAAAGGCATGAGGAGTTTTCTTTCTCTGTGATGGCAGAGCACAGCGTAGATGAGTTTTAAAAGATTACTTGTTTTGGAGCAGGTTATTGGTGTGGTCTGTGTTGGCTTGCTTCTGTTATGTTCTTCACATGGGTCACTGGTGAAGTGATCAATTGAACACAATGTTGAACTGCAAACTGAGTCTTGATTTAGAAGAGAAAAATAACACATATTGGATGAAAATACACGTCACAGGCAGTGTTTTTACATTTGAAAGTTGACCAGTTAAGCACTTTTTAAAAAACTATGTTGCTCACATATTTGGGAGTAGATTGTGAAAAGCTTGCCAAGATCAGGTTTATTATTTGTTTCATAATTTCTCTGAAGGGATATCAAATAGAAGAATTTTGTTGACTAAATTACTGAAGGCTATTCATCGTACTGTTGAAATACACTATTACAAATATCTATCTAAAGTCATAAAGTCACCAACTACAAGTGGATTGTTCCTCTTATGTATTTGGCCTATTAAAAAAAAAAAAACTGATTGTAGAATTCATTTGAATCTTTAGTAGCAAAATTGGACTGTTTTGGTGTAACTAAGTCAGGGCTTGAAAGCTTATAGGAAAAAACAGTGCAGAATGTTGTTTTTTCCATGTGGAATTAACGTTAACATAATTTCCATACTGAAAGATGGTGGAAAGTCCAAATTAACACCAGCCTTGCTATGATGATATTTTAACACAAAGCCACAACAATTCTCTCGGATATCTGCAGGTAACCATTAGTTACAAACCATGATAATTTGTCATAGGGCCTCCTTAGTACTCAGGAGACTACCAATGAGTACAGATAACTAAAATAGAAGCTCCTTTTTACAATATTAACAAACTGAACAAAAAGGTTTTGGCCTGTTGTGTGTCATGCTGCAAGCACTCAGCTCTGCATATCTCACTCTGAATTGCAGCAGAACCTATAGAACAAGCTTTCTGAGGGGGAGCGTAAAGGAGTCCTTTGGCCTGAAGCTAGTCTCGTGTAAGGAAAAGTTTGAGGTGGTACATGGTTAGTGATTCTGGCAGAGGACGGAGAGGAGACTTGCGTTTTCTCTTAATGGCTATAAGAATTCCTTTTTCTCCACAGAAGCAACATTCTACACATAAAACCTTCCAAGAAAGCCCAATTCAGTGACTCTACCACAGTCTCTTTCAGTTTAGGTGCTTCTGTTGCTGCCTTCTGGCAGTTGGAGGTCTGAGGGAGAGGCTGTGTGCAACCTGTTCTGGTGGTTGAAGTTTGAGATAATTATCATTAAGTGAACACAGAGTGAAATAGCTGTTCTCCTGCACAGAGCAGCTGAGTGATGTACTTAGAAGCGTCAGCCTTGCTTAGTGACTCACCTGAGGCTTGCTGGGCTTCGTGGTCTTCATCTGAATTCACAAGTGGAGTTTGCTAGGGGAATCAAGCGTCAAGGCCATTCAGATCAGTGATCAGACCTTGATGGGACTGGATTCAACTGGCTGGAGGTTGTGGCCCTGTGGTCACAGGCAGAGGATGATTGTTTCCAACTGAAAAGAGACCACAGAGGTCAGGTGTGTCTCAAATGAAACTACTCAACTTTTTTCCTTTGCCCATGCTTTATTTTTTGTTTGAGCTTTACTTGGCTGTTTTCCCCTGCATACTTGTGTGCGAAGTACTGCCGGAATTACAAAGAAAACAGATGGATTTGGCTGCCTTGTGACATCCTGTTCTGCAGTTTTTCTTACCACTGGAAAATGTAATATATATTGAATTTTAGAGTATGGCCAGGAAGGGCCATGTGATCTGTTCCTGGGAAAGGAGCCGGTCACACTGTTACAAATATGGTGCTAATCTTTATGATGAAAGTAAGTAAAGCCACGTTTGCTGAGTATCCAGTTGTTCTTACCAGTCCTTTCTGAATTATCAACTTTTGAAAAGAGCAATAAAAATTGTGCAAAGACCTAACTTTCACAGATAATCATCTTCAAGTGTGACAGTTGTCACCTCTATTCCCTTGCCTTTGAGGCTAAACAGAGATGTATCTGAACTGTTGGCTTTCCCACTGCTCTTCGAATGAGTCATGGCCAGAATTCGAACCAAAATGGTTAGAAGCAGGGTGTTTAGTTTTGCAAAACATTTTTTTGGGGAAGTGATGATACTTGAGACAGCTTCCTGGCCTTTGGCCAGTAGGTTGCTCCTTGGGCAGAAGTAAGAGCAACCCGTCCCATGTACTTGGACCCAGATATTGCTTCTTGAGTGTCAGATGTTTGAAGGATCATCTCAATGTGGTTCTTGTACCACTGTGAGAGGAAAACCTCTCACGTTTTTGCTACCTGCTGACCAGTGAAACCTGTTCTAAACATAGACTCCTTCTTATGATATTCCTTAATGGATCTTGCTGCATTGGACAACATAATATTCAATAGCTGCTCAAAGGAAACCTGTATGTCCAGTGTCTTTGCCTCTCTCCAAGGTTGTCACTGGTTCAGATTTTATAAACACGTTTGTGGCTGTCCTGTAAGACTGTATTTGTTACTTGCCAAATTAACATTAGGTTCCTGCCTTGCAGTGTAAAAACTTGATTTTTTTTTTTAGACTCTGAATTTTTAGTGTGCTGTCTGTGAGCTAGATAGGAAGGCAAGTGAAGTTCACTGTATCAAAGGTAAGTGTTTCAGCGTACTTGGTTCTGCAGTTGCTGGTGTGGGTAAATAGGAAGGGAGGCAGACAATGGGCAAAATGAAATATGCGTAGAAAGGTGATGTGCTGACTGCAGCTAAGGAATAAGGATTGTATGCGGAAGTCAAAGGGAATCTGTTCCTGAGAGAAACTGGATTAAAGCTATAACTTGCATAAGGGCAAGATAGTTCTTTAATAACTACGGGCTATTGATTAAGATCATTCCTGTTGACTAATGGGAGCTGATAATCCTTTTTGCTTATGATTCGTTTTGAAAAATTATAGCAGTCTAGTGGGAAATAATTGTGAATGCAGAAGAGGGATATTTGTTTCACAGTTTTTCAGGTCTGTCATTCAGTGTCTACTTACCTCTGAGACAGATTTGCAAGTAAAGGAATTGAGCTGTGCGTTCACCTGCCAGCTGTGCGTGTTGCTTAGGGAATGCCCGAATGTTAGTTCTAGTGTTATTACTTGAGCCTGAGAGTCACCTTTTAAATGCCTAGCAATGTTAAACTGTAGAAATGTGTTTCCAACTCAGATTGAGTATTATTACTCTGAATTGTTTATTGTTGCTACTCTGGACTTTTTTTTCATAAACGTAGATTGCAGAATCCAGGATATCTTTTCATCTTAACCCCGCTTTGCTGAACAAGGTGATTCTGCTCTTGCTCTCTGATACCACATGCTGGTAAAATATTGCAAGCTTGCAATGTCAGATCCTTTCTCTCAATCTTTTTTGTGAAATGAGGAAAGAGCTACTAAGGTTTTGAGCAGACTGAACGCTTCTGTTGTCCTCACTCATTGCGTCCACAGAGATTCAAAGCAGCATCACTGTATCAAGTGCGCCAGGGTGGTGGTGGTTTAGAGCAAGTCAGTGAGTTACATTTTCTTAATTGGTTCAGATGATTCAGTCTGGAACATGAATCACACTGGACAGTGATTTGGATGTTTCTAGGGTAGTAAGAGCCAAGTAATTTTAGTTTGCCCCAGAGGCTAAATTGATGTATGGGTCAAGTTCAATTAAAATTTTTTTCACACTCCAACTATTCATTTCTCTTACCTGACAGTTTTATTTACTGTGAGCCCAAAAGGTCTGCCTCCATGGACCACTCTGGCATCCTGTCAAGAGCCTGAAGGCAGCACCTCGGTGACGCGTGCCTTGTATAAAAGTGTGTATGGATGGACCATTTGCTTTTGGATTTACTTAATTTAGAAGATGTCGCTGGTGTCCCTGTCCCCCTGAAAGCTGATTAGTAACAAACGCTCTAGATCTGAACTCACCTTGAGTTTTCAGGCAGAGGAGCTTTCACACCTTGGGAGCCATAACGTGTTACGGGTTTTGTTTGTGTTGCTTGGTGTCCATCAGTTGCAAACCTAGGCAAATTGACTCTGAAATAAAACCTTTTTAATCTTGATGATTAAAAACTTAAGAGATTTTTTTATTTTCTGGTATTCATTTTAGTAGAAAAACTTGCTGCATATTGGAGATGCATGGAATTCCAAATGGTTTGAGCTTTTGTTTCTTGTTCTGGTATATATTGCTGAACTGCGTATAAAACTTTGTGGAAGGATTTCTTGATTTGTTTTGCACATGGAAAATTTCTCCCAGGATGGAGATGTTTGCTTGACACTGTGCAGCAAACCTTCAGTAGTGTGTATCTGTGTCCTTAAATGAGAGACACAAGAAAGTACTTGTGGTGTGGAGGAAGCTGATTCTTGCTGAGGACAGGTGGAGATGCAAGTAGATCAACTTCTGCTTCTCTACAATTCTGAGTAAAGGCTCTGTTCCCCAGTGCTTTGGCCATTACATATCCTCTCGCTCCCGCTGTGTTAATGATGACTGTCCGGTCATCACAGTGGAGTAATCGTGATCAGTTACAAATCTAGTGGCAGACATCTCACTTGAGAAAGTCAGGTAACTAATGTAGCCCAATGGCAAGGCCAGAGTCTTACGCTTTCCAGTTTTTGCTGTTCGTACTGCCTATGGCTGTACACATGTTTTCAGCTAATTTTTCTGTTTAGATTGCACACTGACCTGTGGCAGAATAGTTTGTCTGGGCTTTTCCCACCATGGAACATCTGACATGGACCTTGCCACTGAAAAAGGTTTTCCAAGCAGGTTGCAAGGTTGTAATGCTTCTTTTCCCTTGCCTGCCACCCCCCCACCCCCCCCAGCTTAGCATTGATAAGTGCTGTCTATGATGAAGGTTTTACCTTCTAATGTTATTTCATCTGATTTTTTTGAAAATTAGGTTTCTTTGTTTTAAGTGAGGCAAAGTTTCGGGATTTTCCCTCAATCCTCACTGGTGCTGAGCTTAGTTTGACCTGTTGCTCTTGGGTTAATTAAAATTCAGGGCCTCTTTTCAAGTGATGTGGAGAGCTTAGATGAGCCTTATATTGCACCCCTCCAAATGTGAGTGCGTGCTTCTGGAGGTTAAAACGCTATATTAAGAGACTGATTAAAACACAAAATCAAAATGCATATCATAATTTTAGTTCCAAGTTTAGATTAATTAAAAGCTAAATTGCCTATATCACCTACCACTTTTGATACTTCAGTGCCTTCCCGTATGATCGGATGAAACGGCAAGGCTTAAGCTCTTTCAGCTGAACACGCTTGTACATGAACAATGAGAATTAAATAGTGAAGTTTAGGTCCTGGTCAATTAGAATTACAAGAGACACTGGTTATGATAAATATCTTCTGTTTTGCACTAGCATGGAAGTTATTTAAAGAGAAAAGGAGCATCCCGAATTAAGAATTTGAAGGAATTCTGGTGATTTAACCAGTAAAATTATATGGGGAAAACTGTTTTGGAAAAGCTTGTACTTGCTTTTAGAGAATCAGTGTTCCCAAGCTGCTATAATACATAAATATACATAAATATATACAAAAGCTAGCATGTGTGCGGCCAGAACTACACTGAACATGTTTTGCTGACAGTTGCAGGCTTGCGCATTATTAGTATTTATTTTGGGATTTATTCTATCTCATTAAAGACTTTAGGTAAAACACTAATGGTTCTAGAGCTTCATGTCAGGTCGTTTTTCCAACAATCGGCTTTATGGATCGCAGGACCCAGTTTGCAATGATTCAGTCTGTAGGGAAGAGGACCCTGTCCCTTGTGGCTCTTGTTTCAGAATCCCTAATTTGAAGATAATTAATTTGTTTACTGAAGCTCGTTGTTCTTATGCCATGATTTTTTCTCCTTAGAATATGTAGTTGGCAAGCTGTCCTTCAGATTTATCGCATGTTCTTAAAACTGTCTGAGGAACAAAATGAAGACATTTTTCCTTAAATGCTAGACTGTCCTCGAAGCCTGGGGCTTTGCAGTAGACAGCTCTGAGTACAAATGGATAGGGAGTTAGTCTCTGGTTCTGCTCTAGCTTTCAGCAGATTTTAATTTTCTTTCATTTCAGGTAGGAAATGAGGTGTGTCCTACTATGAGGTGGAAGAGAGTAGCAGAATCAGAGAAAATAGTAAGCATGGGAGGATCATTGATCAAGTATTCCTGACTCAAGTGTTCCAAATACTTTGGGTTTTTTTGAAAGTGAGTTTGCACATGCTGAAATTCTGAAGTTTTGCTAGCTTTCATTGTACCTATGAACTACTATAAAATAAAATACTGTTGTATTGCCTCAGAATAATTTTGCAGAAATTTATGGGGAATCTGGTTTATTCAGGGGACTTCAGACTGCCAGGGAGGGGGAGATTCAAACCATTGGCTTATGGAAACACTCATTTCTGTTTCTTCTGTATGTTTGTGTGATTGCAGTGAAATGATCCCCCCCAAATACTTGGGAGGCCTCTGCTCTTAAAGCTAGCAGATCTCTGGCAGTTGGCTGTGTATATGTCCAGCAGCAAATAGGTAATGAAGCAGCTGCTAATGCTGTAATACATTGCCCTTCTAGAGCTCTGTAATCAAGGAGAAGAATCTTTCCTCCAGAACTTTGCTCATCCATAATGATTAAATAATCTTTCCGTATATGTTATTAAGTTATGCTAGATAATTAATTTAGTAACTAACAGTATCAATCACACTGTTTTCCTGGCTGTTATCTATTGAATTAAAAACCAAGTTTCTAAAAAACAGTTACGCTTCTTGTTATTCACGTAACAGACGTTTCATTTACCGGTGTTATAAATTACCTTCTGGTGTTACTTTGTGAAGTGTGGCGGCCTGACAGTAATTAAGCAGTAATTGGTGTACAAAGGCAGGAAATGCTCCCAGTAGCTAACTATTCTGTTAGAAAATAATCTCGTTTATGCTATGATATTTTAGCAGCTCTGACCAATTTCCATTTTATTATGTGCCATATGTCTGCAGCAGAACTTCGGATTTGCTTGATGAAATGCAGTGGTTTCACTTTATTAAATGTTGATTTTAAAAGTACCTTTTCTCCTTACCAGTATATATAAATACAATTCTTTGCCTCCTAACAGCATTGCTCTCTCGCCTAAGCTTCTGCATGGCTTTTGCATTCATCATCTCCTGTTAAGGCAAATTATAAGAGGAGGAGGGATATGGTAAAATTTCTCTAATTGTGTGCTTTGTTCCCCAAGGGCAAGTTGGGTTGCTTGTTTTGTTTTGGTCTTCCTCCTCCCCCCCCCGAAGTCAGACCTGAGGAGTAGTGGTGGTGGTGACAAGCCTAGCTTCAGCAGGGTTTTGAAGGTGTCTTAATTGCCTGCCTTCAGGTTGGCATATGAATAAGTTACAATCAACAGCTACTTCCGCAGATCCACGTGCAAATCTGACATGGTATTTTGTTTCACATTTTTAATGCTTTCTGCCTGTTTTTCTTTCTTTTTCAGTGTTTGTTATCTGAAAGCCCATCTCAGTTGCATTTGCACACAACCCTGACTGTGTGCTTCCTAAAAGCAGGGTATCAAGGGTTTCCTGCTCTTGTTTAAGAGCACAGGTATTTAAAAGGACTCCTCCACAGAGACACAAATGATTGGTATCCATTGAGGAATATCCTACTAGTCTTCCACTGTTATAAGGTGATATGAGTCTTTCTGCACAAAAACTTTAACTATTGTGGCATTCTGGTGATATACAAGTATAAGCCTGATACAGAGATCTAGCTCAACAGCTGTAGGAAACTATTAGATGTAGTGATAATACATTGTAGGTTTTTTTCTCTGCGTTTCCGTTGCTATTAATGACCTCTCCTGGTGGGTAGGGAAAAGATGACTATCATGTCCCATCTCTGTCTCTGAAAGCTAGCGTACTGTCTCTGCTGCTTGAAGATTAGAGTAAATTGAGAATGATTTATCAGGGAAGGGTTAGAGAGGTGAGTTAATGGAAGAGATGAAAGGGTACAGGCAAGAGAAATGAGCTGGTGTTTAAACAGGGCTGGGTCATGGACTAGACAAGAATGTAATAACTGACTCCTGACCTGAGTTAAAGTTACATTCATATGATCACAGAAAAGCTACACCTAGCAAAAAATACTGGTGCTTTTTCCATAGCTGGGTAGAGATTTTTAAGATGTGATGCGTTGTTTCTTTCCTGATTACCGTGTGACACATCAGTGTAGCAGCAAAGACTATACAGCTGATGTAAATAAACTATGAATGTGCAACTGATGGCAGACAGCTAAGAGAAATTTTGTGGTTTGGCTTTTTGGTTGGTTGTGGGGTTTTTTGGGGTTGGTACCCCGCACCCCAGAGGCACAGTGGTCACAGAGGTGAAAGGTACGAGTCTAGTCCTGGTCTGACCTACAGCTGCGGTAGCACATAGTTCACGTGATGGCTGGGGTGTGCGTTTTTCCCCTGTGCATCAGCAGTGATGGTGATGTGTTGACAGTTTCCCTTTTTCCTGAATGTTTGGGCCTTATAAAAAGACTTTTCAGTATCTCCATTGAAACACAGGAGGTAGAAAAACATTTTGATCATTTTCCCTTGGAATTAGTCTTCATTCCCCCACCCCCCCATTGTTAACATTTCATGAAATCCAGGACAAATTCAGCAGAGATCTAATTTCAGACATATAAATAATTTCTCTGTGAAGAATAACTAAGTAGGCTAGGACTCTCAGCCTGGAGGAGGAATGACAGAACAAGGATGTGATGGAGGTGTATAATCATGACTGAAAGGGAGCAAGGGTAGATAGTTCCCATCTCTTCCAATGCAAGCACTGAGGCGTCGTCACGTGAAAGTAGTTGCTATGGGTTTTTCCTGCGTTTTCTTTTTAAAAAAAATTTTACTTTGTCTTCCTAATGATCATCATCTTTGGAGATAATGCAGCTGTGCCTAAAAAGCCATAGGTTTCTCTAGCCTGATAACCTTTTGTCTTCATAAGGGTTAAAAAAAAATTGATAGGTACTTTAATTCTTCAAAGGCTGTTCCCTTTTTTGTTAATGGTTACGTTAACAAATGAATGAACTTATGAATGAACTTATTAATGTAAGAAAAGGGTGTTGCTGCTTATCCTATTATAGGATTGATAGAGGAGTATGTTAAACAACTGTCGCTTAATTTTTAGAGTAGCTAGCTCTGTTTCTTTACTATGTTCTGTTTGCCCTGTGTCTAGTATTTCCCCTCTAAGTGTGTTTTGGGGGCTGGAAGGAAAACACAGAGGGAAAGGTACAGGGTGAATTTTGTTCTGATTTTATCTTCTGAAAAAATAACATAGGTGAACTTTGATCTACTAATGCTGTTCAAGTCTAAGACTATGGATTTAATTTAGGGAGCTGCCATCTATAAGGACAATTATGTCAATGCAGAAAGACCTCAAAACACCTGGGTTTACCCTTCCACATTTTCAGTAAAGACATACAGTGAACTGCAGGGTGCTTCTTAATCACATGCTCAAAGTATTTACACTCTATCAGCATTTATCTAATTCTCCTACTAAGAAAATACTTCCAAATAAGTGACAAAACCTACAGGAACTTTAAATTTGTTCTGAAGGCTAGGAGTTTTTGAAATGTTACAAATGGATATCTCTCCATCTGCTTTTCTGCAGCAATACTTTGCCTGTGTGGTGTGAATACAATAAAGGGTTTTGTTCTTAAAACAAAGAGAACTTTCCTTAAACTACTGAATTAAGTGTCAAGACCTTTTCTTGTTGCCACTGACAATTAGTTTTACCAACACAGGTTTCTGCTCTCAAAGAAGGTGGAGAATTGAAATGTGATGCTGAATTGGACAGACTGATTTTTATTACTATTTATTTAAATGGAAAGTGCCCTACTACTTTTGCAGGTCACAAATAATCAGTGTGTGTGTCACTTCTGTGTCTCATCTACAAGTGTCAGTTCCCCCCCCAGGAAGGCATGGTGCTGTAGCTGAGCCAGAGCTTCCTCGTCAGGAAGTATTCCTCCAACTGTCAGCCTGAGGGATATTGGGATGCCCAGAGTTTTGAGAAGGTTGCAGTAGGCCCATCGCTTCTTCCCCGCTGAAAGTTCTTTTGATCTAAACCTTTGTCTAAGAAAGCTGATTTACAGAATTTATTTTTATTCATTAGGACATACTTTAATACTAATGGAATGATAACATGAAGACTACAAGTGAAATAAATTCCTTACTGTAGCTGAAATAGTATATTTTTTTCCGTTGGCCTCACTTGTCCTCTCCACCAAGAATCTGGATTCTTAGGTTGTGTTTATGTATTTATCAGCTCCCTTAGTGGAAAGGTTATGTTTTGAAACCTTTACTCAAGGAGGACTGTCTGTCGCCTTCTAACGTAATTCACTTGTACTTGAGGCCAGAATGGTGTATATCTGTGCACTGGCATACATCTCTTCTGTGTTTGCACAAAACTCATTTATGTTCTAGTGTCTCCATTTTCAGCAATACAAAGTGTTCACAGTGGCAAGATACCGTAAAAGTATACTCCATTACGTAACATAATTTCACAGGTTTTTGCAATAAGTAATATTGAACTGCTTAAATCTGCTGTGTTTATTGGTGTTCTGCTGAACAACGTGTTTTTTCTCAGGTGTTTTTTAATTGTGAAATTTGAAAAGTAATGCATGCTAAAGTGCTATTCATGCTCTTGAATATTTTCTTTATTTCTATATGCATTGGAAGAGTAAAAGTGCAGGTAGTATCCTTTTGAGATCATTTAACTGGGAAAAGAATGAGACAGGAAAAGGAAAGATGATAATGGAAGGGACTTAATTTTAAAACAGGAACAATGTTTTCTTTAGCGCACTCTGTGTTTTTTCAAATACTGGGTAAGCCTAGCTTTCTTCCCATTTATGATCTTATGAATCCTTTGACTCTTCTGTTTGTAATCCCTGAAACGTTTCTAGTAGTTCCATACTCATACTAAGAGGATTTGCTGTATTAGGTATGCTTTTTGTGTTGCCTTTTCCAGTGGAAGCAGGGGAAGGATACTTGTTACAGTCATGTTTTGCCACTACTTTTACTTCTAATGTGTCCATGAAGCCTCTGTTGACTCAGTGTTGGGTCTGTAGCTGCTGACAAGCGAGCTAGCAGAGGTCCATGCAGCCTCTGCCTCCTTGGCATGGTTGGTGAATCATCCACGCGTTCACTTGCAGCTTGCTGTTTCCTTTCACGTATTGCATTAATGGTACTGAGAGATGGTTATGGCCGAAAATCGGGGATGAAACAGGGACAGCCTCACTTGCTGGATATTTGACAAGTGTGATGCCAGGTGACGGAGCATCCATAGACATTGAAATACAATGTCTGTCTATGTGGCCACACTGGTGCTTTTTATTCAGCTTGTATCAAAGGAGCACTTTTGAGAAAAAATTCTTCTAATTACTTCAAAATCCTATTTTCAGAAGGGCCATGGAGACTTAAAGGCACACGGTGAAATGGTGTGCTGTAAGGAGGTGCCCCACCTGAGCCTGTACCCATTAGGTCAGATGTGGGAGGCGTATCACTTCAGCAGTGCCAAAGCTGTCATGTGTGATCTGCTGTCCTCTTCTATACAGTGCCTCTTTCCTTCCTCATGGGCTTTAGGTATGTGATGCATCTCTGCTGCTACAAATAAACTTTGGAAAAAAACCCCTTATGAATGTGTATTTTAAGAATTTTACGAATGTGCACTGGGTGATAAATGCTAAAGCTCAGGAGTTTTAAATCAAGGCTGACCCTTGCTAACTGCTTATTCCAGTCTCTTCTGTCCTCAGCGAACTTGCAGATAGGCAAAATAAAAATCTGCTGTGATCATGTTGTGGGGTATGTTGAAATGATGATTCAAACAGAGGTAAAGTCAACAATTTCCAAAAGTAAAGTCAGCAATTTTGCTTTATAATACACTTTTTTTTTTTTAATAAGAGAGGCTCCTACCTGTAGAAGAAAACTTTAGGAGCCATTTATTGCGAAAACATGTTTATTTTTCCTTACCGCCTCTGAAGTAGGAATTCAGTTTGAATTGTTTTTCAGAGATCCCACCTTTTTACTGTGTTTTGCAGTTCAGCTGTTCTTTATGGTCCTGTTTGTTAATGGTGAACTGAATTTAGTATATAATACAAAAGTTACGGTGAGATTGGACATTTACTTAACTTTAAAGATTATACAAAGCTTTTTGTGTAATAAGAGTGGACTTGATGTGCTGCCACAAAACAAAATTACTCTCTGTGTTTTGGACAGCACAGATTTCGGTTTTAGAGATTTTTAAACTGGATTATGCTGGGTAAGTGGAAGTGTAAAATGGTTTTTAAACAGCAGTTTTCCAGTTGCACAAGTGATTGAAATGACAAGTGTGGTAAGTTGTTTTTTTTTTTTCATAATGAGAAGGGAGCGAGTTATTGGGGGAGAGATAGTAATGATCCAGCTCATAAAGACTGTGCTCAGGAGAATAATTTCATTAAATACTCCAGCAGATCAGTAAATCCTTCAGCTGCCTTTTTCAGTACAGTTATATAGTTTATGTTCTTCTGGGAGGAATTCAACTCCTGTTGCTTGCCTCCTCCCTCCAGCCTGACATTTTGCTAAATCAATTTATTGCGTAGCAGAGCCAGCAAACAATGTCTTCCAAAGCATTAAAGATCTGATCTATTTAGGGAAGACCTTTTCTGTTTATATCCTAAATATGCTGTCACCCGATCATTTGGTTGAAATGTAGCTTGTCCCCTTCAATCTCTTGCAAATTCACTCCAGTGACAAGCCCAGCTTCCTGACCTTGTCTGAGCTGCTGTTTCCTTTACCTTAAAAATGTTTTTTTTTCCTGTGCTCTGGTTTCTATTTTTCCTAACAATAGAGGGAGCTCACTTGGACCCATCTTGTTAGTACAGCGGCAGGCGTCCATAACTTTTGGTAACTGGATTGGTATCAAAGGCCTTCTGTGTTAGTGGTACTCAAAGAGCAAAAATAATCTTTTAATAAAGACCTGTTTCTATGAAAATTCACCTTGAGGGAACAGAAAGGAAAGAGGGAAACCAATAGTAAATGGTTACAGTTGAAACAAATGGAACCAGGATTTGTGTGTTTGGTGGCAAATGAGGAGGTAAGATGCGAGGAGTTCAGCGAATAGCGTTGGGAAACTGTTGTGCTCTTGAACTCCTTCGGCTATATTAAGCAGGTTAGTTGAGTGAATTTTGTACCCTGTAAATATTCTTGTAGAACGATGGTGGTAGTTCCTTACCTGAGCCCAGTTCTGAATTTGAAGTGCTTGAAAGCCTGGTTTCCCTATAAAGAATGCAAGGTATCTCCCCCAAAATACAATGTTTACTCTTTGAGCACTGATTCCCTCCTTCCCCCTTTAATGAGTTTAGAAGTATAATTATTAACTTCAGTTACAAGCTAAAATACAGAGCAGTCAATAAGAAATCAAGTAGTTCACTGTTGGGTCATTTTGAGTTCCTAATGAATTTGAAAATTATTTCATTAAACGTCCAATTTGGATCAAAGCTGGAAAAAATTCATGAACAGAGTACTTCTGAAACTCTTTCATTCAAATAGTGTTTAATATTTTTTGCTAATATTTTTCATACTGAGAAATCTGTTATTGAGCAGACTTTGAGGAATACTTATGTTTGAGGGGGGACGGGGGACGACTCAGACCAGGATGAAACAAATTTTAAATGTGTATTTTAAATATCAATTAAATCACAAATTATTTTTCTAAGCAATTAGAATGACGCTGGAAGTACAGCACAGTTCCAAAGAGCAGCTGGGTCACATAGATGAATTTCCTATGTCTTTCCATTATAAAACTGAGTGGTTTGGAAATGGGTATTACTCTAACACCACCTGTACATAATAGTAGAAGACTAGGATGTCTCATGAATAATTGTTCTCTTCATATTCAAAGGTAGTAAAAATTCCAACACTAGGTTGTCTTTCATTTGGGGAAAGACCTTTCCCTGTGAGAATTTTTTCAAAAGAGAGATTTATGTTGAAGAGTGCAAGACGGAAACAATAGGATTTTATTTCTAAAAGCTCCTGCAAGAGGACTATAGTGCAGTAAACTAACGTATGCTTGCATAACTTTTCAGTCCCCTGAGGTCTTCCTGATGGGACGTCTGCATTTTCCAAACTGCCCGCGTCAGATGCGTTTCCAGATATATGTAGTATTTATGATTGCATACTAAGTGATACCTAAAAATATACATATTTGCATTTTTGCCTTCCTGCATTTGTTCTGAGAAAGGTGTGAATGGTGATTAAAGCATTGGGTAAATGGTGCATGCATAAAATATTTGAGAGGGAGTTCAGCAGAACTTTGGAAACACTTGAAAACTGCAAGAGTGTAGAAGGCTCTCTATAAAGATGTATCAAGAGATTAACCTCAATAAAAGGATAATATGTTTTAGAGTAATGATTGAGATTGCCAGCTCTAAAGTGATTTATAGCTACCGAAGTTAACTGTATATGTAAGTTGTTCTAGGATAAGTCTGCTTATTGGTGAGTATTTCGAAGAGTTGCTGCTTTCCTGTGTGAGTAGGCTCACCGTGTAAGTGGCCTGCAAGGAGGTTTAGACAAAGCTTGGTCTTTGTGACCTCTTTTCAGTGTTAGTGCAAAGCATTTTTTCTCTCATTCTTATTTTGATTTCTTTCTTTTCCCCTCTGCCTTTCAAAGGGGAATGGCAAAAAATGAAGTGCTGGCTCATAGGGGCAAAGTTATTTAAAACCATCAGTCCAGTGATGTCCTTGAAACTGTTTCTTTAAAAAAAAACAACTGATCTCAAGTTTAAAACCATCTAATGCCTTCAAGATACAATTTGAGAGAGCACTGATAATTTAAACTTCACAAATGGGGTAAGGCTGTACAACAGCATTCAGGTAATCACTGTGACGTCCTCTACTTAGTTGTGCAACCTAAGGTTGACTCTATCCTCGGCACAAGTTTCAGTGCTTCTTTCGTGGATACTATTTTGTATGATTTCTTAAAGGTCTGTGCTGGTACTACATCCATATAGATTTTGCCTTGGTTTTGACGGCTTGCCTCCAAGACAAAACTCCCTATTGTTATAATGATACCTTGTCTCAAAGGAGATGGTCACAATTTTCTCTCTTGGGGAGTAACACCTCACATCACAGTTGTTGTGCAAATTAGGAGCTGGCTCCAGGAGGAAGTTCACATCACTGCAGTAATGTATCTGTGTGTTCAGAGCAAAACACACAGCTTCCTAATCAAATAAGCCCCGGCACAGAAGCAAAAATCTCTGTCTTATGGGAAGGCAGCCTGGGTCTTGGGGAACTGATGACATGGCTAATCTGTGTAGTTACCTACTAGCCAAGAAAAGGCCTTCACAATTATTTTTAAGTCTATCTTTAAATTGTGTGTTGAGGAGAAGTGATGGATTATGTGCTATAAATGGCACTCTAGCACCTGTTGACTTGGAGTTGGTCTTGAAATGATCTATATATTGGAGAAAAAAAAATCATCTGCTCAGTTCCAATTTCAGAAGCATTGCTATTAAAATATTGTGAGGCCTGCTTTAGTGGATGTGGTTAGCCTCGGCAGTGGAGGTTAGAGGAGAATTTGCAGTGGTGATAGTGCTCCCGCCAGGCGCACTCTGCTCTTGAGGCAGATGGCAATGCTCCGGCCTTCAGAAGTCTACCATTGAAAGGGACCTGCTGCTTGGCGCTGCTGGGGAGTCCCCTTTGGAAAAACCAGCAGACGGCAGTGAAAATTGGAAGTCCGTTCTGGAGAAGGAGAGCAGACAAAAAGGTCATCTTCTTACTCCAGTATGTGTTTTGGGGAGAAAATGACAGCGTGGTCTCTCTGGAGTTGGAGCCACATGCTACACAAAGCCAGAAATGCTCCCTGGGGAGCCAGTGCACACCCATGTGGTATGGCAGCTCCTGCCCCATGGCAGTACTGCTGCCTGGGCCCCGCGGTCGCCGTAATTTCTGACTGGCCTGTGATAATGGAATTGCGCAAGTTTAGGGACTTCAGGAGGTGCAGCTCTCTGCAGGAACATGATGCAACCCTGACTGCAGTGTCGTGGGATATTGGGTTTCTGTTGTTAGTGTGGACTGCAAAAAAAAAAAATATGTATAATTTGACAGCAGGAAACAGCTTGAAATGCATAATTCAAATTAAAAAAAGAAGAGTTGTCTTATTCCTTACAGTGTTGCCTTAGCTTGTTGAAAACCAAGTGAAAGTGTGGATTATTTCATTTGACTTGCAGTGCTGTATTTACTTTAATGCATTTTAACTCCTCCTTTCTTAGGCTGGAAACCCATTTGTCCTCCAGCTTTGCAGCACAATAAGGGATTCAGATATGAAAATGGTATTTTTTTTCTTTGAATGGAAACAGAGAGATTGGTCAGATCCTGTAATTTCATTAACTATTTCTTTTTTAGAATAAAAACTGTGTTTTGAGATTACATTAGTTTGAAATACTGTGTGAGGGAGAGAGAGGTATCAGAGAGCCTCTTTGGGATGAGTTTTCACTTGGAGTCATGTTACCAACTGCAGCTGGTCAGAATTAGCATGCTGTTGAAACAGCTGGAATTAAGCCTGAGTGTCCCAAAGAGCTGGCTGCCTTATGCTCAGGTAAGGAACCTTCTCTCTCCTTTTTTGTGTGCTGAGGGCCAAAGTGATGCAAGTAAAGCCAAAGAGGTAAGGTGAAGAAAACTCCATATTCAAGCAGTTTCTTTAGCTTGGAACAAGGGTAGAGATGTGTGAGAAATGCTTCATTTATGGGTTTATATGCTTCACTAAATTTATAAAAGACAGCTGGGGAAAAAAAGTTCAAACATACAAATTGGCTACTGAGTTAAGCCATTAATCTGCTGTGGTCAGCGTATATTCCTCTGACTGTGACTGCATGTTTCAGAGAAAGTAAAAAGCACCCCTGAACCATGGCCTGAGGTGAGCTATATAGCACTACATGGGTATCCTCTCTTGGCTCCTGCAGGCAGGTTGCAAAAGCCCTGAAACATAGAATATCCTTACCTTAGCCTGTGTTAGTTAAAATATTACTGTTTGGAAAGGTAACTTAACTGGGAGTAGAATCTGTCCCTCTCCCTGTCCTGATGACTTCCTGAACCAAGCCCAAATGTTTAGTTTGTGGGAAAGAGATCTCTTTGTATTTGTTCCTGTGTATATTTGTCTGTATTCCTGTAGTATAGAAATATTACAATGTCAAGTGAAAAATTTGTTACTACAGCAGTTTTTGTAACCAAGATTTCAGTTGATATCTGTAATGTCTTGTGATAAGTAATCCTTGGGCTTCTTTCTCACAGGGGTTATTTTTTGGGGGGGTTTCGTGTTCTGTTTGAGAAAGAAGGGTTGGGTCCCACAGTGTCTTAAAGGCAGCTGAGCTGTCCTTCCTGAGACCTTTTCCTCCTCTGGAGTCGCTTTCTGAAATTACAGCAGCAAAACCAGTGTTTAATGCTCTAGGGGTTTTCTATTGTCCTTTATAATGTCATAATAATTTAGGTCCTATTTCTAGCTCTTCTAATGCTCCCAAGCATTTTGTTTACTTTAGCTCAGTACCCATTATGCTACAGCAGCTATCTATACTGCCTCCTCTAAGGGGAAAATAGCTAAAAAGCTGACAAGTTCAGAATCCCTATTTGCATACATGAATATCTTATTTGTCCCAATGTGCATTTTTATCCAAAGGGAAATTCATTTCCCAAGCTATTGCTCAGGTACTAAATGCATTTAAATCCTCACTGAGCCGCTCACAGTCTTCTGTGGTTGTTAATAACTGTAGCTGAACTTGGTGGAGTCGGCAGACTTTCACGGTTGGCACTTCTTTATTCCACGCTACTCCAATACTGACACCTACACCTCCTTCATCCAGCAGTACTAAACCATGTGGGTCAGCTCATCTGGTCTCTTGTCTCTTAGTTTGCTATTGTGTTTACAACTAAATTGGTCTCAATAAAATTTTAGTTCCTACAGTTCAACATTTTGTCTTGGACAGCTTATCTTGCACACTATGGCTAGTTCATGTTCTAAAGCATACCAACCCCAAAACGAAACAAAACACCACCCCCCGCCAAAAAAAAACCACCCCACAGCACCCAACAAACGGCAATGAAAAACCCCCAAAACAACCAACCAAAAAACCTGACAGAGGAGCGTGAAAGTATCCCTCAAACCCGGGAGTGAGGCCAATCCCATCAAATATCTGCCTGCATTGACACTAAATGACACTAAATGCAGGCTGCCTTCTAATTTTATCTTCAGGATAAATGTTTTCCGTAATTATGTTTTTAATTTCTTGCTGTGGGGGCCTTTTGTACCTTATCATCCTGACAGCCTCAGGATGCCGCTGAAGGAGGGACAAGGCACCAGGAGTGGGCATATCACTTAACTTGGCACTACTTAGCCATAATTCCTGCACAGGTCATCTTTTGGATGCAAACTATACGAATGCATCTTCCTTCCCCTTCCCAACTCCTGAATCCATTCCCCTTTCCTTACTGTCATCTGATTTCAGCAGTGAGTAGGATTCTGTTGCCAATCCTGAGCTGTCTGCTGTTTGGAAATCTTAGCAGTTGCACTGGTGTCTTGCAGGCTTCTAGGTTGTAAAATTACTTGTCTAAGTGTTGTGTTCAGAGCAGTTTCCAAGATGGATTGGCATTACTTATTCTTCCTTGAATAAGGCAAGCCATTGCCTAGCTGTCCATCGTGAACCTGTGTATATATTTTCTTTCACATGAGTGACTCGGGTACTAGCCTGCTCGCGTGTCGTTGTCTGCTTCTGAGGGTCAACTAATTTTTATATTGGGGCCACTGCTGCTGAACCTTGGTCAAGTTATATTACGCCAGGTAAAAGGGGTATTTTCGCCCCTGGTTTCTAAAGCTTGGTTTACTATCTCACAACGTCACTTGTCATAATACCCTAGTAGGTATCTGTTGACTCGCTCATATGCGCTGTGGAGGCCAAGGAGTGTCAAAGTTGCGCTGCCTGTTTCCAGACTCCATTCAACTTTACCAGCTCAGCTTAATGACTTCTAAACATCAGTTTTTATGGAATTCATGGAAGTGTCAGCTCAGTAACAATGAAAATGTCAGGTGGGCTGTGCTGGGAGTGAGTAGGAAAGGGAGAGAACTTTATCAGGCGCCTGTTGACATGTATGGGCTGTCCACATCTTGAATGCTGTCTGCATCTCGGAAGGCATTTACTTGTTTGCTTTTGCCCATTCTCCCACAGCTGGCCTCGGTCAGAGACAAACCAGTGAGGCTAGGTGACCCTGTGTGGGTGTAAGGATACTGTTAGTTTAAAGACTGTCAAACAACAAAGTGGGTTTTTCCTTTGAGATGTTATAGGAAATTGTTTCCATAATGTAATTACTTTGACATCTTTTGAAATTTGAGAATAACATAGCCCTGTTTAAGTATTACTGTAACTGATGCGTTATTGCTGTGTTGTTAAAACAGCAGCTGTGAAAGCTCTTTTGTTGGTGGTAAACTCTTGGATTGCTTTTAAATATCTTATTTTTACTTGAATGTTTCAATACTTGGTTAAAGATAAATATTTGTAAACTTGTTTTGGCTGAACTTCTTTGGATTCTGGAAATAATCACTAGTACAGTAACTGAGTTAAGTATCTAAATTATTAGTTGTCTTGTGTTTAACAGAACTGCTTAACCTATTCCAAGGTATGTGCTGCATTTACACTAAAGAAATCTGCTGGAATAATTTTAAACGTTGCAGCAAGGACCTTGTTTTGCATCACTTGGCTGTGTTTTGTTCTGTCCACCTCAAAGCTTGCTTGTGGCAGAGTGTTCTCGTCTCTGTTGCACAACGTTGTGGCGAGGTGCAGCGCTCTTCAATGGACAACATTGTCTGTCTTAAAGAAATGCAAGGATCTTTCCTCTTTCCCTGGTGAAGGCACACAGCAGCTTTGGTAGGCTCTCTATCGCCAGCTGTCCCTGAATGAGCGCCCTGTGCGCATCAAAGCATCATAATACATCGGCACATATCCCCTGACTCTGCAACGTGTGAATCACTGACAGATGCAGTTGAACAAAGAAGCTGATAAATGCAAGATCAATTCCTCTATTCATTAGTGCGGATAAGCACTTTTCAAATTCTTGAAGGTTGGAAGAGAAGGATTTGCTTGAAAGATGCAGAGACTAAGTGTCTCAGAATAGCCAAAGAAACCTGGGCATGTGAGAGTGCTATTTGTTCTTTGGTTTAAGGAAAGCAGGAATATGCAAAATCCGGGAAATCTAGAGAGTAGAATGCTGTGTTGGGGCTTGATGACACAGTACTGAGGTGTTACCGGGTCTCTGGAGAAACAGAGGTTCTGGAGATGGATATACGTGCTTGCCAAAGGTCTAACAGGCGACTGGAGTGATGAGGAGGTTTAGAAGGTGATATAGTGATAAAGATGGGCAAATGTAGAGGGAGAAGTAATTGTGGCTTCTGTGAAGACTTTTAAGAGGGGGGGGGGAAATAAATACACGAAAACATGAGCAAATACTTCACTGCCTCCTTTCCCTCATGGCCAACAAGCTGAGAAAGCAATCAAAGTAAATCAAAACAAGTAATCACACCTAATTATGCTCTTATTGCCTATTAAGGAGTGATAAGAGGGATTTTTTTAAAGGTAAGATCTGCCAGAAATATTGGGGAGGAAAATTGTGGAGCGGAGGAGTGAAAGAGTACTTGAGGGTTGATAGACAGGATGTCAGATAAGGAAAAACTTGGAGAGCAGAGAGGCGTGAAAGAACATGGAGCAGAGCTGTAAGATTGGAAGAGGCTGTATGAGTGGTGATGAAAAACAAGGTTGATGTGCAGAACCAGCACTTGACAGAGTGAAGGAGATGGAGTAAGATGAGGCAGGACCCCTTTGGTTTTTGGATTGCTGCTAGATGGGAGCAGAGGAAGCTGAAGGGCAGGCCTACTGAGCGTAAGTAAAAGTAACGCTACGCAGGGCTTGAAATATGGGATGGCTAAGTAACACAGTTACGTGGTTAAAATAATGGAGGTCTTGCGTGTGACTCAGTTAGCAGGCTCTCAAATCTAGCTGTCCAGACTTACAAGGCTTCCCAACAAACCTGTGGCAATGTATGAGAGGCCTAAACATAACAGTTGTGTAATTGAATAGCTGAGGTGGTTTAATGTCTTGTAGCCTGCTTGTGTATTTGGCTTACGGGTTCAATAATTTGTTGATTTAAGCACTGATAAATGGGTAGCAGAATATAGTACTGATAATGTATTGACTGGCCTAGGAAACTAGGAACTGATAAACAAGAAACTTGCTATTTACTGAACTTTTCTAGAAACCTCAATTCTTTGTTAAAAAGCTTAATTTATGAGGAGTCTGGTCTCTGGAGAGTTTAGAAAGGGACTCCTTCCTGTAGTCAGCTGTGGCTGAGGGTAAAAGCCATATGTGGAGTGTCACTGGTTTATTGGAGGTTGCAGATGGACAGTGGTGAGAGGAGTCTGAGATTTATTGAGAAACAAGGAGAAACAAGCACTGATTAACCCGAGGGTGTGAAGGAAGGCAGGCTGAACTGAATTGTTCGTCTGTACAATAATGACATGTGCTTTAGCTTTTGGAGGACTTCTTAATGCTGTTGTCCCACTGCTACCAGCAACTGCTTATAGGAGAGTGTGTAGCCAAGTGCCCTGCTCAGCAATATGAATGGGGATGGTGTTACTCTGGCAAGCAGGGTAGTGGGGGGCTTTGGTTTTGTGCTCTGTGATCAGGACAAAACTTCTAGCATGATGCGGCGTGTTGAGCTGTGCTGTCCCCACAGGGATCTATCTGGGAACATGATTGTTAGGGAAAAAGTTCAGATGGGACTACAGATAAATCTCAAGGGCTCTCCTTGGTGGGTTTCTTTATTGAGGTTCGTTATAAATAGTATTACAGGTAGTTTAAGAACAAACTGCTCTAGAGTGTGAAGTGGAAAAATCCTATTTTCAGAGAAACAAATGACAGTGGAAGATGCTTATAAACCTTCTAAGCTTTCTTTACTTTGTCCGTAACTTGGAGTGCAGACGTACAACTCCTCTGATAGTTATTTGGCTTGATCAGCCTTCCTATTTGTAAACTGTGCTAACTTCAAAAGCTAGGACTATTTTGAAAGCTTCTGGCACAGTAATGCTTAATAACAATCTTCAACTTGACATTGAAGTAGCTGAATATAAAGTCTGCTAAGTGTGTGTGCGTGCACGTATATGTATATTTATGCTTGTTAATTCTGAAATGTTTTTGCACTAAACTATTTCAACAGAGCTAATAAAAACCCTGTAATTACTCCAGGATGTGTTTAACATACTTTTAATGTGTGATGACTGACAGGCAGGTAGATACAGTCATTCTTCTAGAATGGTAGACTTTGCTTTGACAAGTTTGACGTATTTGTTTTACAAAACTTAAAAAAAAAGTTCTCTTGGGGAAGAGAAGCAGCAGCATATAAATTCTACTTGAGAAAATGTAATTTTCTTCAATAAAATAAATTCTCTTAACATAGTTTTGGACATTTCGACTGCCATAATGCAAGTCCATTTTTAAGCCTTAAGATATTGAGACAGTTACTGGTTTCCTATAAAGAGCACTCAGAGGGACTCTTGACAGAATAGTTAGAGGGAGGGAGAGAGGAATTGAGAGGTTTCTGGGATATCATCCAATACTTGTCTTGCAGTAAAAGTGATGAAACTGATCTTTTACTTGATACTTTTATACCAAAATATATTTTCGTTATTAACCAGCAAAATAGCCTGCACTTTAATGTATAATTTAAGCTTTTCATGCATATTTTGTAAAGACAAAGGTTTTTGAAGAACTTACTTGAGTACTTCTGACTGTAGCATAAGGTATATTTCTTTTAATGCTTTTCTGTTAAGCAGTTAATGTTACTGTTTAAATGAAATCTTCCAGCACTGATAAAAGAGGTTTTAGGATATATTTCCCCTCTCCTCTTTCTGGAGCCACTCTCTGCAAAGTAGGATTTTCTCATGTACAGGGTGATGCAGCCCGAATTTACAAACTTCTTTTGATGAAGCACTTGAAACCTTCTGTGGAAACAATATTCTGTAGGTTAAGTCCGTGCAGAGGGTTGGGAAACTGAATGTATCTGTAATGCATGTGCAGTGAAAAATTGGGTTTGTACACAGGAGTGAATTGGAGACCCTGTTTACCCACCCATGGTTAAGAGGCTGTAATGCTGTTAATCCATCTCATAGCTGGATTATTTTTTAAAAATATATAAAACAAGTCAAACAGTCACAGCTGGTCGTGGAAGCAGGAAACAAAAATCCTTCTTAGTCCCTACCTTAATTATTTTATAAAATCTTTTTCCTATTTTTGGTAGTACAGTTGACGTTTCTCTGTGCAAAGCTACATATACTTAGCAATCTTCTCTCTTTTCTGTGGAAATTAGCAGCATGCTACATCAAGTGTTAATATAGTGCATTTATAGTATGTTCTGCTGGCAAGGGATTGGAAAAGTGCTCTCAAGATGTCACTTACTGTGAATCAGGCCATATGCATGTTAGCTACTATTGCTATATAGAGATGGAAAAATCAAGAACTTTATCGTTGATGGAATGCAGGAAGATACCAGTTACTTTGTTTTGGGGTGCAGAGTATTGAAATAAACTCTGGAATTTCTGCATTGAAGTACAAATGACTCTGTAATTGTTCACTTGTAAATTGCCTCTTTCGCATCTAGGTGCAGGGTCAGCTGTAGCCAGGTGAAGCGCTGTCACTGAACTTCTAGCTTATTTTTGAGCTAATGCAGAAGCAAGTAACTCACTGTTACTGATACTCTAATTTGGCTTTGAAATACCCTGCTGTGGCAGTGGCTATGCATCTCATACAAAAGCGATCATTTCTGTAAGAAAGGCACAGAAAAGAATAGGTTTAAAGAGTGGGGTAAAGAAATAATTAAAACTGATAGTCCTTTAGAAGAATGTGGGCAAGGAGGGATGTGTATATTACTTGAACATAGATACAGAGAATATGTTGAGGAATTTTAACTTGCAGATGAAAATATTTTCAGTTTTTCATATAAATTGCCATCAGATTTTCCTTAAGTTCTTGTGTATTTGCTTTCCGAAAAATGCTCTCTCCAAGTAAGGCTAAAAACTCAAGGCCATGATAAGCACAGAACAGAAGAGCCTAAAATACAGCATCAGTGATACTATATTCTTGATATGTTTATTTATGTGGAATAAATTAATAAGAACAGATCCAGCAGCTGTGAAAAGGGAATGGAGTTGAGAGCATGTTTAATCTTGAAATTTGGGTTAAAAAAAGAACAAAACCCAAACCTTCATATTACTGAAAGTATTTACCCAAGGAGAGTAACAAAATCTATACCAGTTGTGCTAATTCTATAGCGTGAAAGCCCTGTAGCTAATATAATAGGGATTGAATAAATGCAAGAGTCCATAGGCTGAAAAATTTACATGTGAAGTGCTCAAGCACTGTTAGTGAAGTAAAAACTGTAGTAGTGTTCTGGTTTTTGGAGCATCCAAAATTGGAGAAAGGGTTGTACCTGCGCTACAAATTATTTACTGTAGCCCTAGTTCAGCCCAAATATTTGTTTATGCTTAGATTTTTCTTCAGGAAAGCACTTAAATGGGTATTTAGCTTCAGTACATGGAGTTATTCACACTTGTTGCTGAATTAGAGCCACAAATAGCTTATGTGGCTTTAATTCAATGGTAAAGTCCTCCTTCATTGGCCGTTCTCTTGGCTGTAAGTAGGTGCTGTGAGACCGGCTCAGCAGCCGCCTGGGGGGCGCAGTGATTGAGCATGGGAGTTTGTGGGCTGGCATGTAGCTTCCCAAGGTGCCCTGGACTAGCTTAAGTGGTCCCTGAGCTGGATTTTTCTTTTTTCCTTTCTCTCCTGGTGAAGCCTAAAGCGAGGGTGCTCTGCAGCACTGTAGCTGTCCAGCTGATGTGCTCCAGGTGGGCTCCACCAGCAATTCGGGCTCAGGACCCAACTAATCACAAGGAAACCCCCGCTGCCCCGAGATACTTAGTGTGGATGTCGGGTCCCAGCACCGACTTCTGCTGTATGTGTCCCATCTGCTTGGTTCTGTAAGTGCCGCCGTGCCGACCGCGTCTGGCTTGTGTGGCACTAGGAGCAGCTAGAACTGTAAATGGGTAGGCGCTCTGCTGTGCCTAGCTGGATTAGGGCATATGTTAAGCCAGATGTAGCTGCCTACCATATGAAGTGATGTTAGTTAAGAATGGCATTGCAGCAAACTAGAGAGTTTTTTTCTTTGTTCTTGTGTTTAAATAATACCTTAGAAGTTTTCTTTATTCTTATGTTGACAGTTCAACATAATTGTTTCAGTGACAAAAATAAAACATTTGGGACATAGAGTTTAATGGACCGTAGCTTTAACCAAGCCAGGAACACTGTCAGATAGCAAAGCAAATTCATCTCCTTTTTGGCTTCTGTAAGAGCCTTTTTTTTTTCCTGTTTCTGCTGGCATTTCTGATTTATTATGGCACCAGTTTGCTAGAATAAATATTTGCACTTCAGAGACTCCCTGTTTTTGTGTCTATAATCTTTAAAAGAGTCCATTTGATCAGTAATAATATAGATGAGCCTTATAATAAAACTGTCCGCTGTAATTTTTCCTGTGTTTAAACAATTCAGTTAGATATACTTTTAAAGATCTATCACAATTGTAATATACAAAAAGCAACATCACTAAGCAAAATGTGTAACTTCTGATGCTTGAAGGACTTCTGGCTGGTTGTGTGAATTAATAGCATACCTATAAATGGGTATTTAATAATTTTTTTTAAATGCTGCATTATTCATCCAATCATGGTAGTTTCATGGGAGCTATTGTTTTTGATGTATATATTAAATGGCAAAGATTTGTTTACATGTCTACTGAATTAATGCATACTTCCTACTTTTTAAGTATGCACTTTCCGCTCCTACAGTGGGTTTGAAGCCCTATTGGAGTGTTTGCCTCAAAGTTGTTTTCAGATTTGCTGCTAATGGTAAGAAAACACTTGAAGCTGTTGCTCTGTGACTGTTTATGTGGTGTGGCACCTACTATACTCCACTTCTCGTAGGGAATCAGGTGTATATAGGTCAGTTCTGTTCTGAATAAGCTGGTGCCCTCTGGCTTGCTGCAAACTCAGTCCAAAATTCAGATTTTTTCCCCAATTTGAATTTAAATGTTTCAAGTGTTTACTGAAACACCATGTTCTGCTGCAATTTAAGCCCTGCTATTGGGTTAGGAGTTTATCAGACACCAATGTGGACAACGTGTGCAAGGGTTTGGCTATTTGTACACTAGTTTTTCATCTCCTAACCATGTCAATGACTTGTTCAATTTTTTTCCCCTCCTGTTCCCAACTTTCTCTGAGAGTTTAACTTTTATAAAGAATCAGTTCCGTTCTGCACGTGGCATTAGACTGTATTAGCATGCGCTCTATTTAAAAAAACTTCGTATAACTTCAGTTTTTATTTCCATACTGAGAACAATTCTATATTGGTTTTACCCCAAATATGTGTGGCTATTTATTTTATGTCCATGTTTTGCCCCTCGCCTTCAAATGAATGCAATGTGTAAGTACTGCAATAACACCTGATTTGGAAGTAAATATGTATTTAGGGTTACAGTAATATAGTTAGGCCTTAAACATATTCAAGGTGCTTGAATGTGCTAAGTCATATTTGATACTTTGGGGGGGGGGGGTGTTCACTTTTATCCCCTCTCAAAGTGCCTCTTACATAGATGTCTTGATAACTAGTTAGGGTTTTGGCTGATCCGATGGCTATGCTGGCGAGAGGGGAGGGGAAACTAAAAAGGCCAGAAGTGAGATGAGGAGACACGATTGCTCCTCGCAGCGTGATTGTGTCAGTTTGCTGTGGCTGAGCTGTGAACATCTCCAGTGATCGGCTGCTGCTCCTCTGGGAAAGTCTGTGCCCGTTTTTGTTTCTTAGTACAGCTGTACAGTCAAATGGGAAGTGCTCCGGAGAGAATATTATTGAAACTTTTCTTTTATAAATGCAGACATGCCAGGAAGTGAAATTCTGCTAAACTTCAATTCTTTTTATTTTTCATTTAAAGTTTTTTTTTTTTTTGAGCTTGAGTGTATAACTTGTCATTGCCCACGGTAACATCAAACTTAAATTCTGCTGTAGCAACGTTAGAATACTTTCCAGGAAAATACTGAGTCTTATAGACATATTGTATGTTCTTACTTCACAGATCTTCCTTCTGTCATCGATTCATAATTGTCCTTTGCCCTGTCAGATGGTGCATCTAGAGTTCACCTCTGTATTTCGGACAGATTATCTACTTTTGGGGACTTCATAGGAACTTGTGGTTTGTTGTGAGCTCTTTCCAAATTACCAGAATCCATGGAACTTAAGAATATTCTTGCTTTCTACACTCCATACCGTTTTTTTTCTGGTACAGATTGGAGGAAAAAGGGGGGCCAATTTTTATTCTGTTGTGTTACAGTTGCGCATAGAGATGCTTATTCTTAGAGCAGCAGTGTTGCTATCCTCGTGTTAACTTGACATTTCGTCAAAATCAAAAATAAATCTGCCAAGATTCTGTCCTAAAAATCTGTCCAGAGTAGTCTCAACTCAAGGATGTCAGCTGAGCTCTGAATAACTTTCTAAAATAGAACGTCGTGATTGGAGTTCTAGATTTTTTTTCCAAGGTTGTAAAATGAAATATCAGAGGCCCCTGAAATGTGTATGTGCATTTCTTTCTAGGTCTTATAACACGTCATCTGCATATGGATGTGATTTTTCTTAGACTGACCTGAAGAAACTAAGATGTTCTCCTGAACCACTTGTTTCTGTTTTTTGAGGTGTAAAAGGTTGGAAGCACTTGACAGCAAATGGCACCTAACGTAACAGCACTGTCTGCTTAAATTGAAAAAGCGACTGAGCCCGATTCTTTTAGGATCTCCTCTTTACATGGGAGGAAAAAGGGTGAAGTATCGAGAAGTCCGCATCCTCAGAAGTTCCCAGGAAGTCTAAGGATGACATAGGGTTCATGTGAGTCCATTTGGGCAATGTGGAGACACTTAGCCTTCATTTAAAAGGAGTCGACTAGAATATATTATGGTGGAAGTAACTTCTGTTCCTTGAAGGTGCTAGTGCAAAATCCAGAATGTCTTCTGGATCGGGTAATTGCAAATTCAGGTGACAGTAATCAAATGAGCATTTTGGTAAGCAGAAGGGAGGAAAAAGCCGCTTTTGAGCAACACTGGCAAACTTCCTGAGTGGGTTCCCCAAGGAAGGGATTGATTTTTTTTTAATAGGTAACAAGCTTGCCAAGTTATTGGTATCACACTTGAGCCTTGAAGCCTCCTTGTCATAGCTGAGTAGCAAGCTTTTAAATAGGGTTTTCGTGGTGTTTTTTTCTTTTTTTCTCCCTTATGAGTAGTGGGATCTTTGCTAACAATTCTGGTCTTCTCACATGTATGGGAATAATAGGCCCTTTACTAAGGGTCTGAAATGCTCACTTGAGCTGTCTCTGCTGGAGTTAGGGACAGAAACTGTTGAAGTGCCAGTGGAAGAGAAGGAGAGAAGAGGAGGGTGGGTGCTATTGAATGGATCATAGATACTATTGTATGCCTTGAATTCATTAATTCCTGTAATCTTGAGCTGTTTTGTCAAGACTGATGTTTGTCTAGCTGAAATGAAAATGAACAGTCCCTTGATCTGCCCTGCTGCTTCAGTTAGACACAGGCTGCCTCCTTGTTTCACGTATAATACTTATTTTTCCTGACATTGCTGCCTATTGCAACTAACTGCCTGCGGTGACCTGCTGCTGCTGAACAGGGTGGGAAGAGTCCTACTTGAATGAAGATGGAGATTGGAAAAGCCTCTCTTCGTCTTTAACTCTTGAACGAGAAGTGGAGCAGTGGGTGTGGTGTAGGATTTTAAACTACTTTGCCGCTTCCCAGCCCACCCCCCACCCCTCAGTGTTGGGTTTTTTTTAGCATTGTTTGGAATAGTGAATGTTGGTGTTAAAATACACTGGAAGGCAAGAAGTCAAGTGCAATCCATGTCTTTGCAAAGGGAAAATGAGCTCTGCTTGCTGTGTAAGGGAGCCTAATAGATTTCATCCATGTGAGTTGCCCTGGAAGCAGGCTAAATATCTACAGTGTCAGCCACCTAGGATCTTTAAATGTTTAAGCTAATATGGGCCACTAGGTCTGGTTTATTAAATTTCATTGCTTCCTTTCCTTATCCGTTTGAGAGAGAAAAACAAACCGCCAAAAATCCAAAACCAAAAAGCAAAGCCCAAACCAGTTTTCCTCCAAAACTCTTGTTCACATACTTGTTTTGGTCTTTTCTTTATTTTTTTTTAAAGCAGAACAGTTTATATCATAGCACTGTTTCCTTCATATTGACCAAAATGTTTTGCAAGATGATACGATTTGGAATAAATTCAGATCTTGGAGAGATTCTTGGCTTGTCCAGTACTTAATGAAACTATCACCTCCTTCTGTTAGTGGAAACCTTGCTTCCCTGTGGCTTGGATAACTCTTGAGAGTGATCTGAAAGGATGTTTTTATGCCCTAAGTACATATATTTTTTTGGTGTTCTGTGAATTAGATGCTGTCCATACATTTGTGTTTTCTACAAGCTTGGTTTGTGGATGGAAAATGATAGCACATCTTCAATAATATCTCGCTGACAAAGGATCAGATGGTGTTAATGCTGAGACTGTTAAGTGGGGGATAATAGTCTGTCTGTTTGACTTGGAATGAAACACGGCAGTGTTGTAACCGCAATAGAAAGTTATAAGCAGAAAGTGGCAATGAAATCTGAGTCAAGTGCTTTGCTTGGGAAAATTGACAGCACTTAAACCCTTTTTATACAATAGCTTGTTTTTATACTGCTGTAAGTCTCTCTCCATTTCATGCTTCTGTTGCTAGGAAGTCCATCGTATTTGTCACAATGTTTTTTAATATGAAGGAGTATTTTAAAATAACTTAGTTCTGGGCTACAGAAATATGTTAATTCTCTTTACTGGAGCCATAAAACAGAGCTTTAGATAACTTTCTAATGTTACTCACTCCAAGTGTGCTCTGGAGTTGATCCAGACCTGTCTTGGCTAGTTTATTCTCCTGTGTTTTGGGGTTTTTTTTGTGCACGTGGGGTTTTTTGTTTGTTCTTCTTTGCTGGGCATGAACCAACAGTCTGTCTCATTAAAGAACGCCGTCTATGGGGGTCGCTTGTGTTTTTGCTGGGAGGGGTTCTGCTGGGCAATGTCTTTGAATACTGGGTCCCTACTGACTTTTGCAATTGAACACCAGTTTTAATAAGCGTAATTTCTCCGATGTGGCCATTCCTCCAAAGTGCTTTAAAGCATAAGGCTAACATAAATACTTTATTTTATGGAAATTAGACCTGATTTAAGCAAGAAACTTGCATTTTCTTTGCTTGGAGGCCTGTGGATACATGATTATCAAGTTAATGAGTACATATGTATTTGTTGATGCTGATGGTGATCCCCCGTGCATCCGGCGCCGTGCTAAAGAATGTCTGCTTCTTAATACTGCATTGGTGTTAAGGCGTTTTATTCCTGATTTCAGAGACAGTGGGATTAACCTTGCTTGTTTTAACAGAAACAATGTCACATTCTTATAGACTGTGTGTGCCCTGTGTACATGCACACACGCAGTTACCCCTGAAATAGTTTGTAATCACACACCTTTGTGGAGGTTGGTTGACTAATGCATGTATCAAATATTTCTTTTTCAGATCTGCCTTGAGTGAAGCTTGACAAAAAATGTTACAGCGGTTTTGTCTCTGGAAATGGTTAGCTGTAGGTGTTGCAGTTGCTACTGTCTTAGCAGGTTGTTTGGCCCAGAATGATGAAGGTAAGTGTTTTGCTGTGGGGGATTCTGTGATTTCATTTTAATTTTTCCCCCAGCTAGAATTATTACTTGAAATAGTAGTTTGATACTTGGTAGGAAAGAGGTTACAGTAAAGAAAGGTCAGGGTATGTTTCATGACTTTAAGCATCTGCCAATGATTATATTTTACAAAGCTCCAGATATACCAGGCAAGATAAAATCTGGAGTTATGATTATTCAGTATTGGGCTCTAACATTAAAATTTGTTTCCTTTTATTCATTGAACAAATACTTTACCTTGCTTTATTTGTAAGTCAACAGCTATAGCACTCAGAACGGGAATTTGGGAGGGAATTATTAATGGGCTGTATACATATCTGACCAAAAACTTGAGAAAGATCCATAATGAGGATCTTCTAGAGAAATAATAAGAAATCCTGAAAAGTGGCACCCATAGCTCATATTCATCCTTACGGCATCCTTGTGGAATTTAATTAAGAAATATCAGAAATGTGTTCTGCCAATGATCTGCTTTTATCTTTCTACTCGGTAACAAAAAAGTATCTTTTTCTTCCTCTATTAATTGTTCTCCAGATGTCCTTTTACTCCCCTCTGTCCCCCAGCCCAACCCTACATTGTATTTGATGTCCATAATATACAAGACAACTAATTGCATTTTATCCATGTTATGCACTGATACTATAGCTGTCATTCTTGACACTGAAGTGAAGTGTTTGAGCCGCTCATATTTCAGATACTTGATCTATGCTTGCATACAATTAGCTGGCTTTTTAATCATTTATTATAGTGGAGGAGCGGGGTCATTACGCTTTGCAATCTTGGGCTTGGTGATGGTTGTGAAGTGCTCTTTGAGCAGCAGAACGCTCGATTTGAGGGAGCAGAGGCTGCATGGCAGCGGGATGTTCCCTGGCGTGTTCAGCAGCACAGGAGGAAGCGGATGCTGGAGAGCAACGGGAATCAGTTGAATGGAGGGGAGAGAAGCAGGATGATAGGACTGCACTGGACGATATCTGTTCTGGGGTCATGAGAAAAAAGAGCGTTTGTGGTAGGCTGAAAATATAAGGCAATACTTTTTATTGTGATCTTGTTTGTACTCACACAGGCAATGTTATAACATTCATCCAACATGACATTTTTGATCAAAATAACAGTGTGAATTTCAGTTGAATACCAATTTCTAGTTATACTTGAATGATGCTGAAGTGTGCAAAATACATGGCACGGATGCCTCAGAAAGTATAGGACCAGGCAGTTTGATATTTCCAATTGGGAAAGCAGATTCCTCAGGTTTCAATTTTTGTTCCTTTTTACTTTTTATATGGTGAACTTCCATGCTAATTAATGCCCTTATCTCAAAAAGTGTGCAGATTGTACCTCTTAGTTACAGGGGGTTTAGAGGAAGGCAAAGATACTTGTCCACAGTTACATATACAGCTATCATTCATTGATGATAGCGTGACTGAAAATCTATAGCACATTCCTTACTTAAAAAGGCTGTAAACATGTAGTCGCAGTGAGCGATCTGTTGTTCGTGTCGCTGTTTGTTGCCTGGTGGCGTCACGTGGTAGGAGCGAATCTGTGCAACTTCTTCACTCTGTGCCAGGAATTATTGCGAGCAGGTGAAAATTGCATCACTGACAGCAACGGCAGCAGAGACTCGGCTAACTAGAGTTCTTTCTGGTTTTTAAATTGCATTGCACCACTTCGACTTTTTATTTGCTGCTTTTGTTGAATGCTTGCAATAATTCCATAAAAACGTGCAAATAAAACTTTGTGTCACCAGGAAACGGAGAAGACCTGAAAATACGAAATATTTTCAAGTCAGATCTAAATCTCGTGGACAACTTAGCGATGCACCTGCTCCAGATACGCACAACTTCGGAGGCAGTATTCAGACAGTACCTGGGTTTTACAGACTTTCTTTTAGTGCATTAACTTAGATTTTTGAACTTCCCTGTTTTCTGTCTAAGCCAGTGTTTCAGATGAGTTTACAATGAACCCGCCCAGTGTGGCCACATCGTGATATTCCTCATGCCATTTTTTTTTTTTAGCACAGAACCCAAACTTGTTTTTATCCTTAATAATAACGTTCTCTTATGTAGTCTGAACAGAGGGGCATTGCTTTTCAGTGAGTATAAATTTGATGCATGTAGCCAAGAGTATTGGTTCTTTACTGGGTGAAAGTTCAGAAATGCTGTTGCTCGAGGAACATGCAGCACCCTGATACAAATTCAAGAATGAACTGATTCCCCCCTCTCCCCTTGTTCAGGAAAGGGGAAATTTAGTGAAAAGTACTTCTAATATCTTCAAGATACTTTGTATAAATACCATAGTGCTATATAGAGACAAAACCGTATGGAAATTAATTTAAGCCAGGGTGGGGCACTGGTTACTCAACAAATATCACCCACCTAATTGTTTTTATAAGCATTGCCTCATTACTTTGAAGTATATTCCTTGCTGCTAAATAGAAAATTACATTGTGTACTTACATCGTTGCAGGGAAGTACTTTGGCACGCCTAGGACTGGTAGAGTTGTTCTAATTTGCAGTAACAAAATTTGTAACGTGATATATAACATATAAAAGATGCACTCTTTTAGCAATTGCAATTCAAAAACTGTAGTTATTTTGAGAGCAGAACAATCATGAATGCAAACAGGAAAAATCAATTATGGCAGAAATTATAACCTCTTTCTTTGCATTTAGAATGCAAATGATCTGTTTTCATGGTTGTATCTGTGCATATTTAGTTAGTTGCATGCCTCTGTTACTGCATCTTGCTCCATTAGCTCCTATTTTCTCAATTTCAGATGGTTTTGCTTGACCTCCTGGGTCATCAAATCTTCCCCAGCCACAGCAATTAATGATGTTACAAAGTAGCCTTAAAAACTTTGTTGAGGACTGCCTTGGAAATGGTTAGGCTGCTTTTTTCCTACCCTTTTTAGAAAGCTTCCCCAAAATCTCCTTTGTTCATTTGGCTCGATGCTGTTGTCTCATAGAAATGAGACAGTTTATTCATGGCTAGCTGATAGTGCCTGTGTAATCTTTCAGTTCAGGTTATGTGTTTCCATCACTGGTGTTTCTGCTCTCTGGCCGAAGGAACATTTAGAGAACAATAATTACCCCTTTTGCTTTTTGCTCGCTAAACAAAACACGTACGTTTCTGTTGGCTGCCCTTGCAGAGTAGATTCTCCTTCCCCTCACGATCCCGGTAGTCCTGCTATGGCCCTCTTTCAGCTAAATTCCTCTTGAACGTGGTTGCTGGCATTTGCATCTTGTGTCCAGGTGACATCCTGACAGGCCTTTACAGTGCCAGCTGTGCTTTGCTGTATCTATTGGAGTTACTTCACTCAGTAAAATGTATTTTGTGCAGCGATGGCTGGCGGCCGTGCTGTAATGTAATACAGCTCTGTCTTTTTCTATCATCATCTGTAACATAAGCATGGGCCTTCAGGGATTTTTTTTTTCATAGCAATGTTTTTGTCAGCAGCATCTAACTGACATGCAAAGCAATGTCAAATTTGTACTTGAGTTTTGTTTCCATTTGTGCCCTTCATTTCTTTTTCTGAGTTTTCAGTGAGTGAAATTTCAGTCATATGTTACTACTCACCTGCAGAGAACTCTATCACCTTTCAGGACCAGGTGTCCGTTTGAACCAAGTCTCCTTGTCATCTCATTTTAGCCAGCTCTCTTCAGGTGGTACTTACAATTCTTATACTAATCCAGCCTTTCTAGCTTAATACTTTCCTGTGGGGAGTGTGTAAATATCTATTGATGAAATGCCAATACTTTATATCTGCTGTAGTCTCTTTGTATTAAAAAACACTTCTGTCCCCCCAATTATTAAAAAAAACCAAACCAATTATTTTGTTAGAGTTATCACATTAGCCTTAATGGACTGTTGATGAACCCACTCCGTGTTTTCTTCCAATGCCTTCTTTGTATTCTTTTGCTCAATGATATGGTCCGCCAGAATAAATGTAAGACTGGGTGGATGGGTAATGTGGTTGTTTTCTGGGTGTTTTTTGTGGGGGTTTTGTTTGTTCTTTAAAGGAAGAAATCTGGTTTTACCATTTCTGCTACTCATAGGTCACTCCTTTCCAAGCAGGAGAGACTGCAAAGGTTTTTAGATTTTTTGTTTGTTTTATTATTTTTAAAATTTTATTAATATTGTAGCTTAAGTAAAAGTAGAAATGTCAGTTATAGCCTTGCAGTATGTGAAATTAGGTCAGCTACAGTCTTTTATTTTTTTTCAGTGCTATTCTATTACATTTGGAGGCAAACTCTTAAGCTAGAAGCAGCAGTGAGGGTGAAGGTGGAAACCCAGGATCCAATTCCTTTCCTCTCCCCGCCCTGCCCCTCAATCCAACGTATATGGCTAGAAGAAACACTCTAGCAGCAATCTTTTGGTTAGTAGAGAAGGCCGCTGGACTTAAACGCTGCCTGTGTGCACTCATGCCACACCAAACCAATCCAGCAAAAATGCTCATTTGACAATTAACAGATTTAAGTCTTCAGCATTTAGACTTAATACGTACCCACCATGAAGGATATAGCTGCCAACTTGGGGGTACCAGTGAAGGTGAAAGAAAGGCAAAAATAATTCTGATCATTGTTTAAAAACAAAAGAGAACGAAAAGTAAACCTGCGGATCCACAAAAAAAAGTTGCAACGATTCTGGTAGTAAGATTTTCAGAAGTGTTTAATGAGAGTGTGAACTGTGGTGATCTGCTTAATGTAATGGCACCTTTGAAGACAGCCATTTGTTAGAGCTGCTTGAAGTTGACTTGTTTTGTCTTTTTTTTTATACCCAGATGAATAAAAGGATTGAGAAGTCCCCTTCTGTTTCACTTGAAGATTTTTAGCTGTAAAACAAGAACACTGACAGAATTGAGGACAGAAGTCCTCAATTAATACACTCAGAGATGAGACCATCTCAGTCCTTATGTTATCTTGTAATGCAGGGGAAAATTTGGATTGTATTTTGGGGAGTTCTGGAGGGGCAGGAGAGGAAGGGCTGGCCTTGCAAAGCCTGCCTGTAGTCCCCTGCACAACTTGATGCTTGCTTTCGCCTGTCTCCCTACATCTCAGTTGACCCAGGGGATCGTTATATCATCCTATTGCGTAACATCCTAAAATGTCAGTGCTTGAATTCCGCTTGTTTGGTATGGAACCAGTACTCATGTTGTAATATATGGTAAAGTAGGAATGATCTGTTTTGATTTTTAACTTCCCCCCCAAATACAGGTCCAGTTTGGACTTGGCACCAAGTAGTATGAGGTTATCTTCTAATCTAGTTTCAGACTCATTTGCTTACTTTTGACTGCTCTAGCCTATCGAACAGGAGATGTGCTGTTGACATCTGCGCTCTGGAATGTATCTGTCACTGATGGCTCAGTGGGTTGTGTTTAATTCTAACCTGGTGGTTGGATCTTTTCTCAGTGTAGGACTGGCTAGCAGAAGCACCTCTGCAGGACAAAGGCTTTATGCTTGGGAAGCTTGAAGGAATACGTGTTAGCATTTTCATTGCAGTCTAACTTACCTTGTAGATTGAGGGGGGGAAAAAAGAAAATCTCATTTTGGTTGAAATGTAAGATAGTAGATACTGACTGTTACCCTTAAGCTAGTGAAGGCCTTTGAAGGGCTGAACCAACACGGGGGGCGTTTTGCGGGGCAGTCTTGTTTGGGGCAAAATATACAGTAGGGAAAAATTGAGGAAGTAAGTGACTTGGGTGGGAATTGGTGGAAAACTGTGATCGCTAGGTATCGAAAATATGTTGCCTCATGATATATGCAGTAGGGTTGTGTTGAACATCGAGCACCTACTTCTTTTTCTTACCTTGGATACAAAGCTGGCTGTGTGGGAAGCTGCCCAAGGTAGCAGATTGCCAGGTAAGCCTGAGCACCTGCCTGGCTGTGCTGAAGGAGCTGCTTGAGAACAATCTTCTACTGCACCACTCTGCTACTGGTTTTTCTGCTTCTGCTGAAAGAAAGGTGTGTAGAAGCGGGGATGGGTAGTTTAACAGAAGACTAAAGGCAGGTGTCATCTATAGCAATGTCAAGGTTTTTGATCTCTGTATCAAAAGAACAGAAACTCTTACTGCTGGCTCCTTTTGCATATGAAACAGACAAACAAACCACCAAACCAAAAAACCAAACCTCTACTTGAGCAACTAGAGCTTTCTGGGTTCATTTTCCATTGGCTCAATAAGCTGAGCCGACTTGCCCTACAGCTGCGTAACTGCTAGATCTGCAGCAGGGGAGGGCGATACCAAGTCTGGAAGGGCTTAATATCAACTTCCAGGTTAGGCATAATGTAAAACTATCTGCACTGGATTCTTAAACTGAAACTCAGACTTTGCAAGGCCTGAGGGCCAGGCAGGAAGAAACACATCTCTTGCCAACTTCAACATTTAGAAAGTGTTGAACTAATTGAGGTTAAGTCCATCTATAGTTAGTTCTGGCATCTGAAATGAAATAAAATCGAGGCTAATCAGAAGATTTACTTATCAAAATATGTATTTTACTTTGTAAAGGTTAAGCAAATATTTGTTTTTACCAGGATGTAGGGAATAGCCATTTAAATAGTTTTTACCCTGAATGGGAGATTATTTTTCAAATAAGGGTTTTCCTGTGATAAACACAACTGTGCCATTCACTTTTGCCACCAGGATTGTTCAGGCATAAGCTCCTTCAGCTGTTTTTCTGCTGCATGGGGCCTCTTTTCTGAGATACTGTCTTTCATTCAGTCTGTTAAAATCTTGTGCTACAAAAATTGAAACACTAAAGGGCGTCACAAATCACTTTAAGAGGATACTTCAGAAATAAAATAGTTTCAGATCTTGATATATTACTGTTGGGAAGGAAATTAACTCAGGAAAATGCATACTTGAATACATGTAGCCCATTTATCATTTCCTGAGCCATGTACGGTACCTCTCCAGTGAAAGAAGAGAAATGCAAACAGGTGTTTGCCTAAGGGCTGCCTGGGAAAGCCTCTGTTCTTCGGAACACAAGTAATTTGTTTGATTGCTTTATGAAAACTTACTGCTTCTGGTTGGGAGCTCTGGCACCTGGGTCTGCAGTGATCGTGAAGGGAGAAGAGCTGTCCTTGATGTCTTTGAATTGCAGTTCTGCCATTAGTTCCTGAAGGGTTTAGTTCTTGGAAGTGTAACTGATGGGATGTCTTGAAGTGCCAGTAGCAATGCTTTGTGTCTGCAGAAGATCAATTTCCCTTTGGCAAGAGGCGAGTTAAATTTGTGAATTACAGGCATCAGAAACAAGGTTCACCTTTGTTAATGTGCAAATTTCAGTGCTCAGTCTCCTGGCAGAAGTGACCGAGTACCCAGCATGCTCCCTGTGGTGGTGCTGGGATGGGTGAGGCATGGAAGCCACTTGCTGAGGTGCAACAAATCCCAGATCCCAACATCCTTGGAACAGCCAGACATTGGGATCTAGCTAGGAATGAGCTGCTTCTACGCCCTGGCCTACCAAGTTCTTTCTGTTCAGCCTTATTTTTCAGCACACAAGGTGGTGTGTGTTGGATTGCCTGGCTTATATGGTTGCAAGCATCGATGTTCTTTGAGTCACCTAGGGCTTGACCAACCTGAGCTATCCTTTGGTTTGGGAAAGCTGTGAATACTGAGCTGGCACTTCTCCTCCAAGGGACAGGTCCTCTTTCTAAGGTGAGATTCCTGTCTGGGAAGGGGAGGCCTGGTACAGGGAAAGCAGAAACCCTTGTGAAAGGGCACTGGCACAGTTTATGTGAGATTGTCATATATTGACAAATAAACTGTGATGGCAGTTACCTCCCTTTGACTGCTGTGCTTCAATTTAATCTGGTTTTGACAAGAAGTATCTGTTTAAAACAAGGCACAAGAACTTCTACTTGATTAAAACTTTATTTTATTATGATTTGATTTTCACATAACAAGAACTGACTCAGAGCTGTGTCCTTTAGAGCACAGGTTCTCTGCATTATGAATTGCAGATCTGGTTTTGAATCATTTCAAATGCCCAATTTTCCTTCAGTTCAATTGATGTATATATTGGGAGCGGCATTCTTAACTGCATCAATAACGAGCATAAGTTTTCTGTTTTATTATGTGGCAAAGATGTGATTGAACAGTGAGTTATTGCAAGGACACCTCCAATTAGGATAGCAAGAAATATGAAGTTTTAAGTAATTGGTATAGAAAAAAATCAGTAGTGCTGTAACTAAGTTGTTCGGAAATAACTGAAGTGTGAAATATTTTTTCCGAGGAGATCATGACTTTCTTTGTTGATTGCTTTGTAAGTGTAGACTCCCATTTAGGAAGACTTTAAACAGGGGTTCAGGTTTTTCAGCGCTTCCAGAAGGTCTGAACTTCTGCAGGGTCTGAGTTCGTGCTCCAGACAACAGTATCTCTGCCGTAGTGTGTGTAGTGGGAGCAGAATCATGTGTTTGGGCAATAATTGTAAAGGATGAGCCCTCGCAGCTCACTTTAATGCATTCATTTTACAGTAATCATTTTCAGATTAGGGGATCATTACTGTTCAGCTGTTCGCTATCATTAAATATAGATGGTGTTTTTCTTCACTAAAGCTCATGTAAACTCAGTCAGTTGCTAAGGATTTATATGGAAAGTCAGTTGTGAGGAAATGGGTGGGTTTTGAACCTAAAATGAAAAAGAGTCACCAAAAAATCCCCAAACTGAACACCCTCCTCCCCCCGCTTTCTACAAATATGGCTGTAGTTTTTGAAGTAACTGCAGTTTGTAACTCTGGCCCACTGTGTCAGGTGAATAAATGCCTTTGACTTTGCAACAGGTAAGACTAGGATGGTAATATTTAATGTGAACTTAATAGAGCAAATAGAACTGACTTGGAAAGATTTTTGTCGTGACGAGTTTTGTCCTTATGCACAGCCGTGATCACTGAGTTTCCTCCCAGGCAAATACCTCTCTCTTATCTCTTCTAGGGAATCTGCTGAAAGATAAGAATTCTTTTGTAGGTGGCAAAAGGAAAACTTCTGAGTATACAGAAGAAAGAGATGGATTTATAAAAAAGAAGTCTGAGTCTTATTGAGTTAGGTTTCAGAAAATACTATGAAAAAGTCTGTCCTTTGCCGCAGTACTGATCAGACAGTGTATCGAGGCATGGTAAGCCTTAAATTGGTGTGGAGATGAGTAGTTTATGTATGTAGGCTGCAATGAGCAGAAATAAAATATTTAAATAATGTCAAACTATCATTATGCAGCTAGTTTAGCCTGACTGCAAAGTGAAGGGCTGAGGAGGTGAAAAAGGAAGCAAGGGAGAGAAGTTGTGTTCTTAAATTAGAGTTACAGATAAATGGGATTTCTCTGCACTTGAAGGCTGAACAGATCTAGTCGAATTGTCCTAGAAAGCTGATTTTAATAGAAGGATGGACATTGTGGTATGATTTTTGAGTACGTATACCTACAATGCCATCTTAGTTTTCTTTCTGAACTCAGTATCGATAAACATTATCACTTCTCATTTTAGAAGCATCTGAAAGGGCAAGGTATTGCAAACTGTTAGGCATTTTTAAACATATTCCTGCAAAGCAGTAAATAATTTACTTGCATCGTTTGCTTTCCTTGATCCGGTACTGTAATATTATAGCTTTAGCCATTGATTTTTAAACTACTGATTATTTTACCCGCAATATTGATGCAACGTTAAATACTTATTTGTCCCTTAAAAGAAGGTCAAATCCTGCTCTGTGGTACTATCTGTTGAGAAAAACAAGTTATTGCCAAAATGATTATTTTTCCTCTTTATTTGTTGAATGAGCTGTTTGTATTTGCTCAGTTATACTGACAGGGGTTTTCTGTTAGTGTTATCATCTTGTTTTGGAACGTCATTGGTTTGAGCAGCTACATATAATTCTGTTACTGCCAACTTGTTCGCCAATTTAAAGGATGTATAATGGGACAGGAGTTAATTATTTGACCTGCTGTGCAAGTCTTGCATGAGACTAATTTCACAGCTTATTTCTAAACAGCGTTGTTTGAAAGACTTATTTGTTAGGTCCTAAGGAGCGAGACACAGTTGCGAGCAGCCAGCGGCCTCCCTGGTTAAAAGTTTCATCTGAACCTCCGGATGGCTCAAGCTTAAAACAAGGTGTCTGTTGTTGCCTCGCCGTTGGTGTTGCTGAGATGGTAGTTTTGCTGTTTCCTTTGCAACTGGTTAGCCAATGCAGACTGATTGTGTTTCTTGAGAAATAGCTGGGCTTTTTATTTTTTTATTGCAAATGGATAACAGCACAAAAATAAATTACTTAAAAAAAACCAAAACAACACAGCCCACCAGGAAAATAGTAAGTTCTGAAAGATTTCAGAAAAAACATCAAAGGAAAAGAGAGTAGGTAGGCTATTTTTTTTCCATGTGGTATCGCTGACAGTGATAGTGGATGAGAGCAGTTGATGTGTTATATTGTTATGAGTTTATGGTGTATTGTTCTCTCTCATCTTCTTTCATAGAAACAATGGATTTTACTCATCTTTGCAATTAAGTCTTGACTCATCAGACTCTTTTCCACGTAAAATGATTGTGATTCTGCCACATGAATCAATGTAATATTTAATGTAATTCTGTGATAATGGCTAGTAATAGATGAAGTTGCAGTAAATGACACCTTTCAAAAGTTTCCTTAAATTGTTTCTCTGTTTATTTGTCAGTCATCGTGATGAACAGTAGGAAGGTGACTGTAAATTGGGGAGCTCCAAAGAAATCTCCTTGGCAATGTCGGCCCGTTCTGTGAACAGGCTCACCCAGCAGCAGTCGCAATGTGTGTTGTGAGCGCTCAGTCCTCAGGGCAGAGAAGTGAATCCCCTCTGAAATGAAATGAGCCCCACTTACCGGAAGATGGGGAGCCGTCCCCTGCAGCTGATGTTTGTTAGGATGGACACTTTAGAACCAGACTTGTACCACTATTAGCTGTAATTCAAGCCATCTGGTGTCTTATCTCAAGGTCTTTAGATGTATAAAGATGAAAACCACTATCTTCAAGCTAGTGTTATGATTTCTCCAAAGTTCAGATTCAGAGTTTTAGTAGGAGGTGCTAAAGGGCTTTTTGAGCCATTGGTATAGACGGTTTTCTTTAGTATGCACAGTTTCAGATACACAAGTCAAACTTCAGCTCTGTTTCCCTTTCTTCAGTGCTTTTTCTTTTGTCCTTCCAAGTTTTCCTTTACTGCTTTTTATTACAAAATCAATTGAAAAAAATCTGGATACTGTTCTTTAGGTTTCTAACAATTTGAAGTGTTTTATAAAGTGTCTCATGCTAAATATAAAACAGAAGTATTTGTCAATGTGGATTGGGAATTTTCTGGTGAGAGGCTATGGAGAGATTTGTGATGTTTCCCTTCTGAGAAGGATTTTAGGGTTAATCTGAGCCCTTTTTCCTCCTTGGCTACAGTACGGGAGTTGCTAAAGTGGAAAAAAAATTAGGATTCTTTTTCTAAATATTGTAAGTACCATCTCATTTGGTAAGTACTGTTTTATAAGTGAGAGGAGGAAGTTTGAAGATTTTTTGCGCATGTAGGTACATTTGTGAGCTATCTGTTCGATTGACCTGTTACTGGTTGGTTTTGGCTTTTTTTTGGGGGGGAGGGAAAGAAAAAAATGCATTGGTACTTGAACATGCCATATATCTGATCTAAGATATGCAATTTTAGCAAACTTTCATAGCCTTAAATTCATTTCAGTATAACATCAAAGATGTTATTTTAGGGACTTTGCTGATAGAGATTCTGTTTATCGTTTCTTCGTCACTAAAATGCCATGTTCTGCAAGGTATTTCTTACGAGACACCCCCAAAGTATGTTTCTCCTGATGGGAAATCTATTCCAGTTCAGTTAGACGGGGCATCTGCAATTCCTGCTGGGGATAACGATACAGTATGTGAAGAAGATGCTTTCATTTGATAGAGGTAGAATTAGGAGTGGCAGCTCGGAGTGAGTTGTAAGTTTTCTATGGGAAAAAAACCCAAACCAAACCAAAAACCCAAACAAAACGCCCAAAAAAGCTCACCAAAAAATCTGATGCTTCTTTGCTTGTCTGTGTAACAGCATAGTGTCTGCTGCAAAAATCATGCTGCTTCTGCATGTGCAGTGTGGTTTGGGAATGTTAGAGAGTTTTGCTCAGAAATGCTCTGAATGAACGGATAATGAAGGGGAAACTTGAATTCACCAAAAAGAACTGAAAAAGTCAAAGTGTGGCTCCTGAAGCTGTGGTAATTAGTCTTTTTGGGCTGTGTTAGTCACAGCTTAACACTCTAAAGCTAGAGAGAGGCTGAAGTTTTGTTTTCTGGTGCCGTTAAAATGATGAGCTGCTGTATTAACCTTACCTCTAAAATTTTGATTATCTTGGGGGGAAAAAAAACTGTTGAATGATTTTAAAGTGAAAATTTACCAGCAGCTTAAAAGAAAAGGAGAAATACTCTGTCCCTGAGCCCACAATGATATTGAGGATCTACACCCACAAAAACCATCAGTCTGCTTTGATAGGCTGTACCTGCTCTTTGAAATCTCTGGCAGTATCTGAAAGGTACACCGGTGGTGTCCATTTTTCAGGTCTCAAGTGCACAACCTGCAGGAAGCAATGTTATTTTTCATTTAATGAGTTTTAGCACATGAGCAATTAAGGTGACATAATTGAATGAAGCTAATCAGGAAGACACAGAAGCTTGCCTCTGGGATGCTGCTCAAGTCAATTGCCCCTCATATCTGCAATTTTATCTCTTTAGTTAATAACACCAGTGGGTATAGTGGCATGGGTAGTGGTTTTACAGCTCCAGGGGCTTAGCAGTTTTGTTTTGTTTTGTCTTCAAGCTTTAGCCTTTTTATTCTGCTAAGGAGGTAGTGATTAACAGGTGATGAGAGTCTCTGGTTGGCTAATAACCTTCTGGGTGCTCAAAGAAACGTGATGGAGGCTACTGTAGTATAAAAGGCTTTGAATTGCTCAGTATACAAACTGCAGATAAAGCCAGACATTTTATGGGCACGGTCTTTGCACAGCTCCATATAATCAGTGAACCTATTGTTGTCCGATATTTAAAATAGTTATGAACATACTGACAGGGAAAGGTGAACTGAGTGAATGGCTTCAGATAAATGACTGTTTTCTTCATTATCCAGAAATAAACCCATAATGAATCAGAATCTTACCAAAAAATTTATCTTATACTTAAAGAACATAAACAATCATACATAAAAATAATAAAAATCCCATAGCTGTGCTCAGCTGTGTACTGATGCTCCTTGCAGCTAGAATCTTTGTATAATTAAGAATGAGAGATATGAAAAGAAAATGCCTTATCTGCTTGTTCTTCCAGTGTAATCAATGGCTTAGGACTTACTTTCAGTTGTGCATCTGACTAATACAAAATTAATCAACCCCTCCATTACAGCCAGCCTGGATATGGAGTAGAAGCCAAGTACTTTTGTGTCAGGTGTGCTACTTTATCAGTGCCTGTGTCCTAGATAAAATCAGAGAGTAGTGTTGAATGGGATTAGGAGAGGAATAGTCTTTGGTGCTGCAGAATGCTAAGAAAAATGCATTTACAACCTACAGAAATGCCTGTGCAATTGTTGTTTCATCTGCAGGATTCTTTTCAATGCTATCTCATAGGTGGAACCTTACATGAAGAATTTGAGCTCCCCTATATCCTTGTATTTTCAGCTCTAGAGATGAAACAGAGTTCAGTTTGGAGGCATCACTTCTGTCCTACTGATGGCCTCTGTGTAGCCTTCGGGTCCAAGTTATTACTAAATTTTTTTTTTTATTTAAGAAAAAACATTCTTTGCTGCCCATCCTTGCTGGTGTAAAACTTGCCTGAATATGCACTTGGATTGGACTGACTTAGTAAGTACACGTACAGATACTTGTCTGTTCTAGTCAAATGCTGTTTCGAGAAGTGTTTGTGTGTACGGATGTATTTGGAGGGAAAAGAAGGATCACGGATGGGCAGGAGCTGATATTCCTTTGGCACTACTAGTTTTTCATAGGAACTGGAACGCTGAGGAGAGCTGTATCTTTACAGGAACAGATGATCAATCTTAATTTCTGCCATCAAATATCCTCCTCTTTTTTTTTTTTTAAATTTTCCATAGTCTTTGCAATAAGAAGCTGGAATTGCATTTTATGTTAATTTACCTATACTCATTATTAGCACCAGGAGCAGTAGATTTGTTAACTGTTTTTATGAAATTTCTTTGCTATTTGTTATCTTTGGAAACACAAAGGTACCAGCACCGTGTCAGTTTTAGGAAAAGAAATTTTTCCCACATCTCCAACTCTCCCAGTGATTAGTGAGACTTTGATGGTAATCAGTATGTCCTATAAGGTGTTTATTTTTTGAAACTGTTTTCATAGTAGGTACGAATTGAGAAGTAAATATTTTGAGGGTTTGGAGTCGTATTGCAAGGGATATGGAACGTCTTTTTCAATGTAGCAGAAATGTATGAACTCTCTTCTTGCAATTTATCTATTGTTTGATGATAAAGGTTTCAGACAGCACATGTACCGTGCTTTGACTTCATTTTTCTCTAGTGTTTTTTTTAAAAAAAAAAACAACACAAAGAATCATCCTGTCTAAAACACAAGTTCTGGAAGAAGTGTTTCGGTGCTTAGAGCTTGGAGATGCCGTGCACCAGCATCAGCTGCTTTGCTTGGCTTTAGCACCATGTTTTGGGAGTGCTTGGCACATTTTGGGAATCCTCTGCAGATGGGTGCAGAGTTAAACAGTCTTTGTCTCATCCCATGCTACTTTACTCACATAGTTGCTTCACAGGGGAGATACCTAAAACCTTAAATTTATTAAAACCTTAAATTGGTTCAAAGACAAAGACTCTAACTACTTTGCATTTACCAGACCATTTTTGAGTTAATAGTGCTCAGGCTTTCCAAACACATATATAAGGAAATGCTGGCAGGAGTAACAGATGATGCCATAGATATGTTCTTTCATCTCAGATTGTACTTTCCTTATTAAATAGATGCTTCAGAAAAGAGGCTTAACTTACACCTTCATACTTTTTACCAAAAAGTTTTTTTCTAAAATATATTTTGAATAAATATTGAGGAAAGTACTAACTTTCCATATAAGCTTGGTGTTCCCTCCCTGCCTTGTGTTTTTTCAGTTAAATTGTGTTTACAACTGGGAAATATTTTGTGAATTTACCTGAAAATGTAAATAATAAATTGTGGGACCAGGAAGACAAAGTACAACTTTATATAAGAATGGGTATGATTATCATTGTAGGTGGGAACAATTTTAATTATAAAATTAAATGTATCATTTCTTTGCTTAACAAAATAGGTACTGAAAGTGTGCATCTAACCAGAAGCAAAACAAATAACTCCTTGTAGCTGTTCAGCATTAGTCCTTATTGCCTCTATAATTAACTCAGGTTCAGGCTGTTTAGACACAGGCTAGATCTATGATGGGCAGAAAGCAGTTCAGGCTTCAATTATTGAATCCAATGGACCATAATTTATTAAACAGATACTTCAAAGAATGACACTTTCTCTAAAGTCTTATTACTTTGCATTTTTCATGGATGAGGAACATGCAAATGGATGTGACTCGGTCGTGTGGCATACAAGAGCTGCATATCTTAGATGCCTTAAGGTTTTTTTTACTTTTTGCAAAGGACCGTCTACCTGTGACTTTCCCCTTGCAGCTCTGTACCTTTTCATCCAGGCAGTGGGGCAGCATTTTCCAGATCTGTGGCTAATTAATTTTCGCATCTGTGAATATGTGTAAACACCCTCCGTGCAAAATAAGTTAACTTTATGAAGCCACAGGAACTTGATTGTAAGTAGTAAGGTCATTACATGCTATTTCCTGTGTTCTGCTACTACATGTCTGCCTGGAAATATGCTTAAAAAACAGATTTTGGCCATTTTTATGGCCTTTTGGGCATTTTTTTTTTTGGTCGCTAATATTGGATACAACATCATCTACTTTAGATATCTAAACCTTTCTGCTTTCAAAACCAAAGCACAGTGTTTGTCTTACTTCAAGATGGCATTCAAAGGTAATTACATCATGGGACCCTATTTTAAACATGAAAACCTCCAGGTCATGCCTCATTTGCCCAGAGGGTTGTTTCTGCAGGGGTGGAGTGAGGGGTACTCTGGTAAGTGCTAGTTAATCTACTAGAGTCCCGCGACGGTAGGACACAGCAGCTTGTCCTCCCAGAACAGGGTTGCATTTGCTGTGGAGAAAGAGGGAGAAAACTTGTGCTGCGTTCTTATAATTAAGATGCAGTCTATTTTGACTGGCTAATTTTAGCAGCATTTGAGTGAGTACTCAAGGAGCTGAAAGAGTAGGGTGCCTTTTAAGGCAAGGAGTTGTCTTGCTTCTCTTCGTTTCCATGAAGGGCACAGCAGGGTATTGCTTTACCAAGCAGCAAAGCGACTTCCTCACCTTCTGTCACTGCTGCTTGATGTCTTAATTACAGGAAGATGTTGATCAACACTGACTTCATTAGAGATGTCATGAGAAAGATATTTATAGGCACAATATGTAGATGTTCACAAAATTGCGAGGTAATTACCTGAAGCATAAACAGTCCTAGAACTGGCAGGTTAATTAGCGCAGTCTGTTTTCGGTGGAGGTGGGCACAGTTACCTGCTGTAGGTTTGGCACATCTGGTACCGAGTGGGATTTTCTTGAACCATTAAAATATTTACAGCAGCTAATGCTCAGCATGGGAGAGGTGACTTCAGAAGAGCAAAACAGCCTCTGGTTGTTCTGCCACCGAAGGCAGAAGGTAGACTGACAACTTGGTTCTTGTTTTTTGCTTCATAACATGTGAATGTTGCTAGTGTTTAGGATGAAGGGAAGGGGGGTTATAATCTCAAAAATCCAAAGGGAGTTTAAGGTTTTGTGTCAATATAACTTTTTTCCCTATTCTGTAAAGTGCTGCTTTTTAAAGACAGTTCCCAAACCCATAGTCTCAAGAATGTGGTTCAATGGTATTCACATACAGTAATGTAACATTCTAAAATTTCACATCTGCTTTAAAAATGAAAACATTCCTGCGTATATAGCAAAATGTCATGAAGGTTTTTTCTAAATTTAATCTTAAACTTCCTTCTAATGCTGCTTTCTTTTGTCTCAGCTAATCCAAATCAGTTCACTGTAAGACAGACTTATGTTTTCTGTGTCTGTTGTGTTCAAAAAGAATCCTGGACCGAAATGGGAGAAATTCTTCAAGGGAGGATGAGAAGCCTGATAATTAACTGATTTCAGTGGCAATGAACACTGATGTTGAGCCTAAAGTCTAAAAGTCACAAATGTACCCTTCAGGAAGAGGGGAAGGCTAAATATTATTAGCTTCTCTGTAGGCAGTTTAGCTGTCTTGTCTCTTATGTTTTAGTTAATAAATACTAATTCCTTTTTATTTGCTTGTAAATAAGTTTCAACAACAGGAAAGGTTGCAAGTATCTCCAACTGCCTTTTCCAAGGTGCTTGTACTGGTACTTAAATGCCTGCTTTTACACAGCTGTTAAAATTACTGTGATTTTAAAATTTACTTATAGTCCCTGAATTCAGTTTAATTCCAAATACTAAATATCTTTGCATCCTCCTGTGTGAAACTTTTGTCTTAAATGCATCATATGGGTAATAGGGAAAAAGCAATTTCAAAAATACTGAAAACAGCATGAAATTTTAATGCTCAGTGTGTAGTCATGGTTAAAAGCAGGTTTAGTCAACTCTTGAAGTTTAAGCGCTTCTGAAGATATTACAGCTATTCTTGAGGCACCCATTGCATTTTAATGGTCTTAAAAATTACTTTTGGTAATAGCAATTTAGGTGTTACATGGCATAGTATCGTATTTTTGTGTTCTACAGTCTTTTCAGGCACAAGTATGATTTTAAAGACTCTGTCAACTGCAAAACTGCTTGTAAAATGGAAAGTTATTTCAATCTAAAAGAATATTGCCCGAAAGACGGATGGTACTGTGTTTTTCTAAAGCTGTAACAGTAAAATAACAATCCACGGCACTTGCAGGGCAATTTTCACATACCAAACCTTTTATAGATATTATATCTGTAAAAAAAGAGTTGGAAGAACAGAAAAATAAAGCTACAAAATAAATCAGCTGTTCAGGTTGTATTTTCTGTATGAAAGCACGTTTTCTGAGGCTGGCAGAACAAGTGCTTACAATAATACTCTTTATTTGGTTTATGTCCTTTTTGTACCTGATTTATCCGTCAACCTCACTTTTTGTCCAGTTAAAAATAAAACCAAACCCAAATTAAGCTACAGTCAGATTTTTAACGTTATCTTTCACTTGAGTCTGTGAGTTTGAGCTCTGAATTTTAGACTAGTGCTTAACTGAGCCACTCTGAATCAAAGCACAGAAATTCAGTATAGTCTTAAGAGGTATCGCAGATGTGTTTGAATCTAACTCAAGTTTGCTGTCACTCCTTTCTAGTTTCTACAACTAGAGATGTCTATCAGGAAGAGCTGAAAATAGTCTGTGAAAGCCCGTCTTATGCTATTTTCAATACAGAGCAATTGTAGTACAAGCCTGCTAATGTAAAGGTTATGCCAAGCTTATCCTAAATTGCACAGCTGTAGTTGTGAATTCAGTCGCACAGGAAACAAGGCAGGACATTTTCCCCTTAAACTGGGTTGCTTAGTTACTCCATTTAAATGTATGGTTCTATGTAGCTCTTTATTAGCAACCTTGTTCTGTAAATCAAGATGTTTAGAGAGACTCTTTCATGGGGTTTCTCTGTGAGTGTTCCCCAGTGAATGAGCAGTGGAAGTACAAAACGTGGAGGTAAGTATAAGGTCTTTCAAAGGACTGTTTCCTTAACGAGCATTTCGGGCATTTCTGAGAATAAAGTGCGTCTGAAATACATTTTCCAGCAGATTTAAATGTGAGGTGCTTTAACCTCAGCCAATGCTAGAGTCTGTCAGAATTTCAGTTCTTGCGTTTCCAATTTATATTAAGCAGAGAACACGCTATCACTTTTCCTGCACATCACAAACTGCCAAGAGCTTTGCAGGGAATTTCAATCTATAAAACCTTGTGGGCTTGAGGTTTTACTGTATTCATTGTTACTCTGTTTTGTGAATCACGTAGTTGTCTTGAAACAGGCTTTCTCAGTAGCTTGTACCCTCTCCGACCACCCCAGCGATTCAGAATCTACCCTCGTGGCACTTGCTGTTCTGGGAACCTTTAGTAAACCAATGCATGCAGGTGTGTTGGCTTTGTTCCACTGTACGTCTCTCTTTGTGGCACATGCACAAACTCTCTTTAATTTCCAGTCAGTGATCAGGCAAAAATCATGTGTCTATTTTATTAATGACTTTCCATTAATTGCTTATATAAAGTGGCCACAGTATTATCAGTGACTCAGGCTTGAGGACTGGATTTAGTGGTTCTCGCTGTACTGAAGACTTTTATGCAAGTGTTTTATGTGCCTAACAGTGCAGAAAAAATGGGGGGGAAAGGCTTTAAATACTTTGACTTCCTTAACCCTCTTTCACAAGCTCTTCTTTCTTTCTCAACGTAGATGGAAAGAGTGAGAGTTGAAGAAAAGAGTATGCTTGAAATTAAGACTGCTGCTTAATGCTTACTGCTCTCCCTGAACTAAGGAGTGCTGCTGAATGCTGAGTGTTTGCTTTGTTTTATTCTCACTAGAGCAAAATTAAAATGCATATAAATGCAGAAGGGAAGAAACAAAACTTTTAAAATCTAGACTTCTAGCTCCACTTCTGGTACTAGAAAACTCCCCTCTGTTCATTTAGGCTTTTCTCTAACTCTGCTCCCACTCATCTGTCTCTCTGGAAAACGCTTTTGGCTTGTTTGCTGCGCTGGGTTTTTGTAGCATCAAATGACTTGTCAGTGCTTCGTTGTTCTAGAGGTTGAATTCCCAGCATTTGGTGTTGAACTATCCAAGGTTTTCTTTATAATCGCACGTATATCAAGCAAAGTGGCTTTGGCATCTCCTTTGTTGCAGAGCACAGGTAGGCAGCTGCGCCTCTAATTCCAGTGTTCAGAGAACGAGTCGGGCAGTTCCTCTGGAAACTGCAGGGGTGGATCAGGGTGTCGAAGCCTCCCATCTCACTTGCCAGTCACTTGTTACCGCTTCATGGTCAGCTGCTATTATTGGAAGAGCTGAGCCAGATTAAAAGACGGCACACAGTCATGTCGTGGGCTTCAGGACAAAATGAGGTGGTTTAGTTCAGATGTCGGTGTGCTCTCCTTTGCCAGGTCAGCAGCAGAGATGACTTTTCCTCCAGCCAGGAGACAGTACGTCCTAAACTGCCATAGTATTTCTGATGAAGTATACCATGGTGTATGTGGTATCAGCCTGAAAACTGTTGCTTGTGTTCATCCATGTCACTTTTAAAGAGGGGTTTAGCTGACTGGTTGTGTATGTTGTTAATGTGCCTTACTGTTATATTTGCACATATGGCTTAAAAATAATCTCGATGCAGTCGATGGTCAGGTCTGAGACATCAGCAGGGCTCTTTGCCTAGAGGCTCCGGCGTTGCAATTGGCCACAAATGACTTTGTTTAAAGATGGCAATCAATTTTAATACTATATTTTCCATGTAACCATTTTTGTTTATTCATAGCACATAGAATAGAATCATTAAGGTTGGAACAGACCTCTAGGATCATCAAGTCCAACCACCAACCCAAGACTACCATGTCTCCTAAACCACGTCCTCAAGTGCCACATCTACACGTCTTTTAAATACCTCCAGGGACGGTGACTCACTACCTCTCTGGGCAGCCTGTGCCAGTGCCTGACCACAGAGTCGTGTGGAAGTACATTGGAATCCTGAACTCACTTTAAATTATTGTTTGCTTCAGTATTTAGGGATAACAAAATGGTTTACTGAAGTCATAGAGGATGTAGAGGGTCAGTCAGGAGTGGTTGGATGCTGTTTCTTCCTGCTCCATGGTGAAGTGGTACCATGTGAACAAGCAGTGACTAGGTTCAGAGTAAGCTTGCTCTAAGATGTTGTAGATGCTATGCACTTCCATGGATTCAGGAAGAGTTTGGACAAATTAAGAGGAAAAAGAAATTAAGAGTTAATACTGTATTCTTGTAAATCTGCTTTTGTAGGCTGTGCTTGAAGACAAGTTTGAGTTTTTCCTGTTGAACACATATGGCTTTATTCAGTGTGTCAGTTGTCAGGCCGTAATTCTGTCCTTTGAGTTCACAGCTTTATTGGAAAGCTGTTGTCGGTGTGACGCACATCACCTTTCAAAATGTTTTCAGTTTGGATTAAGTGTAAAGGTAAATACTGAGTAATTGTTAAGTTTAATGTTGTGAACTTCATTAATACAACACAAGTGGCTGAAGCAAAAATACAGAGTAGTTGCATGGTGTGATTTTTCTGACTCGGGGAAAGCGCTAGGTAAGTAAGGGACTGATGCTGAAGAGTAATAGAGCCTTCTGCAATTATTGATAAAGTTTAGATTTTGATCTTTGTTCCAGAGACAAAATAAAGAATGAAATTTTATTCTGCCAACAAATAAAATAATTTTCTGTGGTAGTTAGTGAGTAGAATTTTTATTTAATAAGTCCTTCAATTCAGGCTGCGTATCTGCTAGGATCTGAGATTTTTGAGATTGCCTGTTGTACTTACCATGACTGTTTAAATGAAACCAAACAAATCTCCTTATCTGAATTTTTCTTTTATATAGTCAATATAAGATAAAATGTAAAATAACTTAGAGTAATAATTGGGCATTTCTGAAGCAGCTGGAGGAAGAGTTGGTGATAAGCATATTGAAGTGGATTTTTTCCAGTTTTAATTTCAGGAGCACTTAGGAGGAGATGACAGTTATTTCACAGAATAATGTCCCCAGAAGGGTTCAGGCTGGCTGTTTGTTTTCCAGGTGAGCGTGCTGTACCCCCTGCAGGGCAGCCACCCCCACCCCCCACCCCTTTTTTTTTTTTTTTGGTCAGGATGAAAATATTTGTCTTTGATGTGGTAGAACTAAGTTATAGAACACATCTTAAAGCTTGCTCTGTTATTGGGACACAAATTCCCTCTCGAGTGTTGTGGGAGACCTTTTTTTGGTTATAGTCACTTAAATTTATGAGGCTTTGTGAGGCAAGCCATTTTCATGATTAAATTTTCAAGCAGGTTGTGATTGTGTGCGTTGCAGTTGTATGACTTAATGATCAGAACAGCCAACTTGAGACACTGCTCCCAACTAAATAAAATTCTTTATTTAGCTAGAGTTTAGGGATATATGAAGTATAAATGGTTAATTTGGGTTTCCAAGTCATTGCGTTTACTAGAGGGAGGTTATGGGCAATTCTTGATCGCTGTGACTACCTCTGGCCTTGTCTCTTTGTTGTCAGACACCTTCTAAAGGTGGGTGAGGCTACAGCCGTCTTCGCAAGGGTATGAACGCGGGGCTTACAGGAAGCGTTACTGAGGAGATATTTGCGAAGGCTGTCTCGGGAGATGGCAGGAGAAAGAGGCTGCCGGAGAGGGGCTGTGAGGATGCAGTTGGCCTTTTGGGCTGGTGGGAACAAGGAGAAGAGAGTTCAGGAGGGGAAGGTGCGCTGCTGTTAGTGGCAGCCCCGCGCCTGGGGAGGTGGTTGGAAGGGCCTTTGGCTGTCGGGCGAGTTAACCCCCGGCTTGGCGCAGGACTGTCTCCGCTCAGGTCTCTAGAGCTCTCCATGTTGCGTGTCCGTTCCCCATGCTTGGAGTTGCTTATTAGCTAATTCAGTGCCATTTGTTTTCATTTTTATAGTTTGTTTTCTTTAGCTGTGAAGTTGGAACAGCGAGCAGACCTCTAAGTAATGCAATAGTTGGATGAGAAGTGGCTTTGAGAGGGCAGGGAGGAGGTGAAAGGACGGTGATCAGGCAGCGCTCTGTTGGCAGAGTGTGGGATTATTCAAGTTGTTTTGTTTTGGCTCAGGCTGTTTGACCTTGCTAAGCATCTTACCTAGAACAATGATTGAGGATTTCCTCTGAGCCATCTCATTAAAAATAATTAGAAATTAAAATAATGAGAATTAGCCATCAGAAACCGAATGGATCTGAGCCATGTAACTGTTCCATGAAGAGTTTGTTAAATAAGATTTTCACTTTGCCTCCAAGGTGATGGGCCCTTTGTTTATCTACCTTTGCCTTGATCATATAACTATAAAGCAAATGCACTAGTTAGATGAAAAAAGTGAAGTTAATGACAGGAACAAAAATGCTTCTCTAAGTTTTTTAGGAAAGCCTTCATAGCTTGTTTTATTTACTAAGTTTTTTTTGCCTGATGCCTACTGCCTTTTCTGTTAGGTGCCTGGGGGGAGGGTACTGCTACATCACGCTTACATTTACCCATGCTGCTGCGTAGGCATAAAACATACCGTGAAAACTGTCCATAGGGAAGCTCATTTATGTAGTGCCTTTTCTGCCTTTCTTAAAGCATGTTCAGTTTAAGGTGATTTGACTTCCATTACTACTCCGTTATTCCCAGGAATTTCAGGGACAACTTGCTTTTTGTTAAGGAAGTTAGAATAAAGAGACCGTGGCTCAGCGTGCCGCTTCTCCCTGCACTTCCAAGAGAGCAGGGGCTCTTTCCGTCGGTGAGACGTGTCAGGCAGCCTCTGTCTGCGCGGTGTTCCCTGCCGCTGCTTGATAGGGCACGGGGCCTCTTTTCGAAGAAGCTACGTGGTGGAAAGAAACCATCCTGTCTTAGCAATTGCAGTAGTTTTCTTAAAAACTTGAATTCTTAGTTAGGTGTAGGTCAGTATTCTGGTAATAATCTGGAGTGTGAAATTGGAATAGTTAAAATATCTAATAGATTTATACTAAGGCCCACAGTCAGATGTAGGGCACTTCAAAACAAAAGAATAGGAAAGTAAAGTCGCTTGTAAATATTTCCTTCAGAAGTCACCCTTGGTCCTGAAATTATCTCTGCTTGGTTATGTTGAATAGAGCAATCTGTTACTGCTGAAATAATTTCTATTGAGGAACATTTAAATAAAACTTGAGAAAAACTGTGCCCTGTTTCATATTGCTGAGGAGTATTTCATGCAATCCTTTTCGTAAGCAAGTAAAGGTAGGTTTCCAAATGCTGAAATAGCATTTCTGTGCTGGTGCTTCTGGGGAAGTGTTCCAGTATCTGCCTTCTCTGACAGTCCCCCCACCAAAAAAAAAAAAATAATTGGGGCTGTTAACGTACTTTTTAAATTTGTGAGCAGCATGCAGCCGCTTCTCCTGTGCACTCAGTGTTCTTTGTGCTGGTATTGCTCTTCAGTTTAAGGAACTCGTTTTTCCTCCTTGATATTTACCCAAGTGTATTTCTAGAAAGCTTTCATTTTCCTACACTAAATAATTCAAGGCTCAGTCATCTTTACTGGATGGACTCTCCATCCTCCTGATGATGGGAATAACCTTTCTGTGCACCTGGCTCAGTCTAAAGATGTTCTTTGTGTATCCTTCCCACCAGGTCTGTCTCATGCCTGGTGATACAACACAGTGCTTGAGCTTATTGCTTATTGCTGCTGCTTATTGATCGTATTTTGCCAAGGGAGAAAAAGGTGTACCACCATGTATTTGCAACATGTAACTTAATTTTAATTAAAAACCTTAAAGACATTGTCTCCCTTTGAATTGGAAATTTGTGTAAGACTACAATTTTATCTGTTCGGTGTATGGTGATGAATGTGAAAATAAATAAGGCTGTGGTGTTATTAGGTTTGGTCTTTGAGAAGGGGAGGGAGAGGTGACAGGCATCTTAAAAAGCACTCTGATACTTGGCTAGTACTGACAGGGTTGAAATTATATGAAATAATCTGTAAACTCTTATCTGTGCAATAAAACTACAGGTTTCCTCAGAAATTTTTTATTGGTGCCATGAGGGTAATTTCTACTGCACATCCTGTTTATTTTTCTTCTTCCCTAGCTATAGAAATAGTTTTGGCTATTGCTCTAATCTCTTCTTTTCATTGAAATTTATCTCATGATAAATTTTATTGCTTCACCTGCTCACACTTGCAATAAATCCTCTGCAAATCACTGAATTTAACTGTATAGTCTGCCTTTTCTCTGAGACCTGCATTTCTTCCAGATTTCAAAGCTGAACATTGATTTTAAACATACTGAATAACTGCTTTGATTATAATTCTGGAAATCCTGATGTGTTTGGAAAGCCAGTGCTGTGAAAAGGCTGCTAACATGTGATTGACTTGTAATTTTGACAGTTTCCTTAGTGAAGAGTAGAACTAGAGGTTGGCCTGTCCAGCAAGGAGAAAACATCATTGTGGGAACAGAGATGATGGGGAAAAAAGCTTATTCAGGTTTCAAAAGAATATTGATTATTCTTTTGGTAAGGCATGTGCGGTTTTTAGAATAAAAAATTGCCCCTGCTTTGGATTTCTTTTTGGTTGTATGTGTGGTGATCGCTGTTGAATGGTGAATAGCAGGGACTATTCATGAAAACGGTGTCTCTGTAGGAGTTTGTGTGGGTGAGCTTTGCAACCCTAACAAAGAGTTTGTAGGTTCAGTTAGCCAAATCCTAAACTTCTAGAAGATTGTAACACATGCCTCTGGAAACGGTTAGAGTTGTCTGTTGTGGTCCTGTTGTTTTTATAGCATCCGGTGAAATCCTCAAGGAATGCCATGCTATCAGTCCTTACCCTTGGTGTTTAAGCGTTTGGTCTTGCATTTGAACTCATCCGATGAATAGCAAAGCTGTTGCTTGATGAAATTACCGTGCCGTGGAGGTGTCCTTTTGAGACTTTGCCTAAATGGAGATCTGAATAAATGCTTTGCTATTTTGATATTCCTTCATAGGTCTTGCCTGTGCTGTGGTAATTATAGTCTGTAATTAGCTGCAGCACAATTCTTTTGAAGTCAACGAATGTGTGATTTTTTACTGTAAGCTGGGAAATAGCATTTTACCTCTGCTTGCTCTTGTGTTTAATTTACAGATGATGTTCTGCTGGGATTTTTGTGTAAACTGTTTAGACCTCTCAAAAGAAAAAAAAAAAATAAATCCAGTGTTTCTTTCCTCGGCAAGAAAGCAGTTAGAGGCTGTAATTTCTTACAAATGGGGTGTAGCCGTCCACGTGGCCGGGGCCGTATCAGGAGGATCAGAGGAGTGTCTGTTTAGCTTTAAAAACGTGGATGGCAATCTCATGTACAGTTCAACATGGTGGAATGAGAAGGAGGATGCTTGTCTCTTGTCACACTGTTTGTGGTGGTGGTGTGGCTCTTCGAAAATTAAAAGTGCTTCTTCATTAACTTTTATTTCTGTGTGCTTTAAAGAGGTAATATTTTTCTGCTATTTAATGTAGAAAACCAAACTGTTCACAAAGTACAGTCATCACATGTAGTATACATGCTTTTATATATTTTAAGACTACCCTATGCATTTACTAGCTCTGCATGTACTGCTTTATGTCTTTGAACCTATCTTTTGAGTAAACCAACAAAATCTTACTTATTTTCTTTCGTTATTCTGCTCTGCTTCCATTGATGACTCTAAACTTTTGACTCCAGACTGGCAATATGAGGGTAAGATGGCAAAATGTAACTTCCTGAACATTGCTCGTCTGTTTTTATTTTTTATTTTCCTTAGAACGTTGCTAAAATTCTGTTCGCTCTCTTTAATTAGATCCTTTTGTTGCAGTTAAATTCAAGTTATTTTTGTTTCTGTTGTGAAGCTTTCATTACGATGCATACTTTTTAATCGTTCCTCAGATATTTCTTTGGATTAAGATACCACTGTATTATCCCTGTCCTGAAGGACTTCTGTTTCACTGAGATCCCTGGTGGTATCTCTAGAGCAAGGGAGGAAGAGGTTTATAGCGTAGCCATCAAACTGTATTGTGGTGGTATGTGACAATGACTCGGGGTGTCTGCGTGTTCATGATGTGAAAAGGAGGGCTCACATAAGAGATAACAAACCATATTACATTTTTGCTTTAAACGTTTGTGTTTGTTTTTAAATATGGATCAGTATCTGAGGTGTACAATATTTTGTCATCAGGTTCTCCTGGGCTTTATAAAAGTTATCAGAGTTAACGGATAAGAAAACAGCTCAGATTTTGATCCTCTGTGAGTGTAACTTAGCGAACAGTTGTAGCTCATACATACATCATGTTTAAGCGAATACTTGCCTTCAGTATGCCGAATATGTTGACTTGCTTTAAAAAACAGCAACCAAACCCCCAGATCCTTCTTCTGGAATTAGAAATAACTTCTCTTTTCATCTTTATAGATTGCAAATTGGCCAGAACAGGTCCTCCAGCCACAATAGTTCCTATTGATGAAGAAAGTCGGAACGGTGAGTGCCCCTCGGTTCCCGCGACGCCCCTTTGGCCACCCCGCGTTAGCTGATCAGGGTGTAGAGGCGCGTGTGGGGGAGTGGCGCGTCCGGCTTGGCGGTGAGGGCCCCTCTGCTTTGACTTTGACCGGTCTCTGGAAACCTGTTAATGGGGGTTGTGGTTGGAAAGGTGACAGCGATCCAAAATGCTGAGAGGTCTCATTTCTTCCTGAAAACTATACATTTTGATGACGCTGATCTTTGACTCTAGGTAGCTCTTGTGAATATGCATTTAGTTTTAATAAGTATTTAAACTACAGGTACTTACTTATAATACAACAGTAGTTTATCTCCCTTGTTGCTAATATGCCAGCTTATTTTTTACTGACTTCTTATGTCAGGATCATGTTGCTGGAGGACAAAATTCTAGTCAATCTTTGTTGTTGTTTTTGGTACAGTTAGGTAAAGGTGAAACCTTCCTTCTCTGAAGCTCCAGAGGAGTGTTCATGCTGCTGTCTCCTGGGTTTCACATGCTGCTTTTAGAAGTTCAAAGCTCAAAGGTTTTTAGTTTTTTAGTTTAGTTTTTTACTTTGAGTTTAGAAGCTCAAAGTTCAGTAACATGAGTTCATGGATACCTCTGAAATGGCAAAACTTGCTTGCATGTAGTCGTGGAAACGTCAAAAGATAATTATTTTTTATATTTTGTTTTTTCTTGTATTCTCGTGTCAGTTTTAGAATTGTTGATCTGTAGTCTTAGTATTGCATTTATGCAGCATACTGTAATGTGATGAAGTGCTTTGCTGTGTTAGAGTCAATGCTTTGTACGGGTGGTTGTTACTCCTGATACTAAATTAGTTGTCTCTCTTGATTTTTGTTTTGTAGGTTGTCTTTAACCTCATAAGCTAGCACAGTTGTGTGCTGGTGTCATTATGATTTGTCACATATGGGTGCTTGAAATGGTGAGCAAAGTCTAGGTCATGCTGGTGGAGCCTCTCTGCTGTTATTCTTGGGGGAACTGTTTGCTGTTAGATTTGCTCAAGGTCATACGGATAAGAGTTATGCAGGTTTTACTGGTAAGAGAATCAAAAAACCAGTTTTTAATACACCTATGTGCTGAAGAGCTCAGTTGGTACTGGAGTGGCTTTTACAAACAGGCTGTTTTCCTCCTCCTGTGCTGATTTTTTTCTTACAGTTATGTCTGCTGAAAGTAAAAAAAAATTATGATCGGTCTCAGCAAAATGAAATTCCCCTGGTAATCGTGTCATGTGCTGAGCAGGACTCCTGTTTTTGTGTATTTTGTTTTTTGTAATTCAGCCTGAATGCTGTAACAGTAACTTATACAGTGCAATATTAATTTAAGTAGAAAGCTGGATCATATTTATACCATACTTATATCAAGTGAAAAAAACCAAAACAACCAAGTTGTTTTTTCTTGGAGTGTTTTAATGATGTGTGAACACAACATTCATGGATAGGTCTTACTCCTTAATAGGAGAACTTGTTTGTAATCTGTGTTGCCGTATTAGTCAACTATCATTAAAATACTTTGGTATATATGGTACCTCAGTAGTTCAAGGGTCCAGAATCAATACTGTGGGTTTTTTCCTTTATCTTTTTTCAATGTATGCACTGCAGAAGGAGTCTTGGGATTTGATGCTTATGAAATAATTGTATCTGTAGGACCTTGTTGTCAAGGCATCAAGTATTCCTGATTACACCTAGGTAGTACTGGCCCGTGTTATAGCACTTTATTCTTACGTGCTGGCAGCACTTGAGTCACTTATCTGGAGAGTGTGGTGAGAACAGCAGCTGAAACTAAGGCCAGATGCTGACCACTGAATTGTTTGAAATATAAATAAAAATTTCGAGAAATTAAAAGCTTGTAGCTCTCTGAATGGTGTAATAAACTGTATTGCAGACACATGCAAAGCTTTTAGGAAATTCACACGTCTCCCCACCATACTCAATTTAACCATCTTTCATGCGGGACCAGTTACATTTGAACAGAGATGTTAACTTCCTAGTTTTTAGCAAACACTGAATCAAGAATTAAAAAGGTGAGAAATAAGTTAATTTATCTATTTCACTATGAATTCTTATGAACCACTAACTCCCATTAAAGAAGTCAAATTGGAAGTAGAGACTTCAGTTCGCATTGTAGCTAATGGAAGCGGCACGCCTCATCTGTAAGTCGCAGTGTGTGTTAAGTAAATGGGTCTCTTGGGAAGCCAGTTCTTGAGTTGAAATGTCCTTAAACCTTTCACTGTCTTTGAAGTGGTATGTTGTATCTTCCCCACAACCAAGCGTGACTGAAATTAATGAAGGTGAAATCTCAGTACGCTGTAGAGGCTCTGTGGTTGAGTCGGCGCTACTACTCGCGTACTTCACGTGAAATAATTGTTTTTCCAGAAGTCTTGCTGAAACTGAATGTAGATATTTTAAAATAGAAGAATAGTTTGTGCGCCCTTCCAAATGCCTTTCAGGTTCGGGGAAATGCTTTAGCTTGCTAGCGTTGAATTTGGCTACATGCTGAATGATGGCTATTGCTGCCACTGAATGTGCGAGTACGCTCCCATGCGCAGGCCTGCACGCACGTACGTGTTGGGGAATTAGACTAACTGATTAGGTAACTCTCTGTTAATTGGATGCTTCCTGCATGCAACTGCACTTTGTGCATGTTTCTCTGTCTTCTCAGTGGCCGTGTTCACATGCTTGCAGAAAATGTTTAAAAGTAGTGTCCGGCCATGCCATCGGTGCTGCAAAATACTGATACGCTATTGTTAGTTACGCTCTTTTAATACGCTGCTGTTTCGGTCCTAGGCAAGCCACCGTGGTACCCTGAGCAGCACGCTTTCGTTGGCATGGCACTGGGTTTGGCTGCAGTTTCAGCTTTGTTCCCTGCAGCGCTGCCCTTGGCCAATTTCTTTGCATGTTCTACGCTACAGCTACCGCTTGAAATAACTGCTGAAAGAAGCAGACTGTGAGCTGATTCATTGCCAGTAGGGCCTCAGAGGTTTACAGAATGAGCCCTGTTATATTCAATAGAAATGGTTTGGTAGCCAGAGCCCGTCTCCTGTAGCCTTGCATCCTTCCTGTGCATTAGAAGATGAATCCGTATAAATGGTAAGGGGTTATAGATTAGTCAAAACAGCTCTGCCACCAAAAGACCTTTGCACAAATCTTGAAAACAAACGGGGTATAAAGGGTAATAAGGAAGGTCAGCTGAAGCAGTGTGTTATTATAAGAAAATATTTTAATACCAGTTTTAGATACACTGGGAGCTGCGGCACAAGGATTGGACATTGCTGTGCATGCAGCCTGAAAGTAAAAATCATGGTGATCGATGCCAGGATCAACAGGGTGAGTGTATTTACTGTGTGTGTGAATTCACTAGAATAGTTTATTAGAAATTATTTCAGATCAATGTCAAAATTGGCATTATATAGTTGGTAAAAGTGATAGCGAAGCTGTAGTTGGACATTTGGGTGATATGCAGATTATATGTTTATACAACATTTCCAATGACCAGAAAACCTTTATATTAGAATTGCCAACAGATGCAGAGAATGAATCTGCCTGTTTTTGTTCTAACATACACAAATATGTCTTGATCACTTAAAGTATTGAATATAATCAGGTTATTTTAATTCCTTGTGCTGCAGTTTTCAGAGGTCTGTTGTTGATGTTGGACTGTCTCTTCTAAGGTTTTAGAAGGAAGATCTCAAAACACTGAGTTAACACCTCTGTGTGAGATTTCATTTCATCCAGTGCATGTACTCATCACATTCTGGCAACTGAACAAACAGAAAATCCTGCTCTTTAGGAGTACATCTTTAGTTCCACTGTGGTGAATGTTGCTTCTGAGCATACTGCGTTCAATCATTTCTAATTCACAACAAGTCTGGACACCAACAAATCTCAGGGAATAAAAATATTTTACAAAATAACTATTCCGTGTTTTCATAGTCAGACAAGCAGTTACCGTGCCTGACCTCTGAAGATCTCCTTGAGAGATCAGCATAGATGTTAGGATTTGACAGTTTCCCACTACTGGATTAATATGTCTTTATATCAAGTAATTTAGATAGTATGTTAGATTATAGTTGTGTTCCTGTGAAGAACCGTAGAAGGGGTGAACTTTAAATTTCTTAAGGTACAAATGAATTATTTTTTCATTTTTTCCTTTGTTTAACTAAAAGGGTCATAGTACTTGAGATATTATTAAAGACAAAATGTAATTCTTCTAGATGTATGGGGTGTTTTTTTATAGGCAAAGAATTATTTTCACCCACAGGGTTTTTTTTTCTTCATTACTGAATTTAAACTTTGTTTTAACTTGTTTTAAAGACTGCCTGAATGAGACTTATTCATACTTCAGACTTTTTCACTGCAACTGCACCCCAAGTATTTTGGGGCCTTCATGACAAGCAGCCTGTGCTTTTTTCCTTAAGATGAGCATACTGGAATGCTACTAGGCTTTGAATCTTTAAAAAGGGTTTTTAATGGAAAGTAGACTGTTGGGAAAATTCTACAAGAGGCAAAATTGAGATCTGCTAGATATAGCTGATTAAAATAGAACTGGGAACAAAATGCAGAGGTCGGGGTGAGGGAGCAAGCAGGCTGCAGCGTTGCAGGCTTCTTGGCAGGGTGTTGGTGACTTCGTGTACGACGAGGGTGCACAGACAGAATAGCTGTACCTCTGTCACCTGCTGCTTGATGTTTGCCTTTAGGTGTTTTATTTCAGGAGAGCTACAAAGTTAATAGAATATGGGCAAGTACCATCCAAATTTTAACAGGTGTTTGTTTTGGATATAGGTTAAATACCTAGCTAATGGTCAAAGTGCTAGCCAGGTGCCATCTTAGATCCGTGTAATTTCAAAAGATCCACCCTAATGTGAAGAAGAATATGAACTGGGGTCTTGGTAATGCATTCCTAACAAAAACTCAGTAGTTATGAATAGTTTGTGTTCTTGCCTATCTGCGGTAAATCAGTAAATGTTGTACTGCTTTTGATTTTATTTTTGATGTTTATTTGTTTCTTCGCCCCCTGCCCTTATGACGGTGTAGAGTGCTAATGAATAGTTGGACCGCTTCCACAAATTACGCGATCTCTCTCTCCTCTCCGTACATAAATCTCTGTAATCGTCTCTGGGGGTGTTTGCTATTTATGCAAACACAGGTAAGTGTGGGAGGGAGCTTTCATGGCTGTAGGTGGGTTTGGTATTGTTTTTTGTATCTTTTCATCTTCCTGCTCTCTTGGCAGCAATTTCTTGTCAGCCTCACTTTCTGGGGAAGCAGGGGATGTGCGATCACTCTACAAATCGCCATCAGTAACTCCCTGCAGCGGGGAATTAAATGGGAAATAAGGCGCAAATAAGCAGCAACCCAGGCTGTGGGGTTTTTTCCTGGTACTCTTGGAGGAATTTAGTTTCAGCTTAATTGTATGTAATGCTGGAGGAATGGACCTGATTGCTAAAGCAAATTGACAATGTCACTGCAAATTTCCATGCCGTACCAAACTATTTTAACTTGATTTTCGGGGCCAATTGACAGGGATTGAAGAAAATGTCTCTAGAAGCACCAAATCTGTAGCCTCTCTTCTGAGACAGGCTTAGGTGTACTAATACATTTCCTATGGACTGTGTTTGATGGCTTCTGAACAGCCATTACTTAATAAAATTTTCAGTGACTGCCGGCGTGGGCAGGAATTGAACTAATGAGCCTTAAACGTTAAAGGTCCTGCTATCCCTCTCCTGCGAGGATTGTGTGCTGGTTCCGGTCTGGCTGCCTTAAGACATTTTGGCTAAGGGGAAAATTGATTTAGTAAAATACCATTTTCTGATTTGGAACGTTGCTGTGGTTGAACACAGGCACAGTGAGAACAGCATTTCTGAAGAGCTGCACCTCTGTGGGCTTTTCCTGCTCTTCCCTTCTGTTTCAGAAAAAGGACGAATGAATGACTTTGCGGATGAAAAAGTGTTTCAGCAGCTTACTTTCTTCAAATACATCTTTCCCACAGAAATTATGTCTCTGTTACCATTGCTGTTTTGAAATTCTTTTGTCTGAGTATTTTTTTTTGTTTTGCAGCTGAATTTTGAACATGCCACCAAGGCTATATAATTGTAAAATACCATTTAATTTTTTTTTTTTTTCAAACATTCAAAAGTCCCCTTCAAGTCTACTCAGGGTGTTTGGGTTACTGAAGCCCAGTGTGGTTTTTCAGCAAATACTCAGATTTAACTGTGAGAAGTGTTGTGTTATTTTACATCCTAAGAGTTACTGGGTTCGAATTAGCAGAACTAAAGCTCTGCAGCAATTAATCTCGGCGTTTGGCACTGTAAAGACCTACGTATCGGAGAGAGCAGGCTGAGATGAGAGGCATTAAACGTGTAAAGGAGTTTCAACTGCTAGCCTCCTGCACTTTCTGGTAACTCTCTTTACATGTGTGTGGCGAATGTACAAACCAAGATAAGTTAGGAGACTGTTCTGTAAAGTTTTGCACAGTCACGTCCATTTAATTAAAAGCTGATGTTTGTTTATATACAGACAAGTAAAACGATGCATCTCAAGCTGCAGCTTTCTGCTTTTTGTTAGGAAGAGAAGCGGTAGGAAGGGAGGGAGGTAATGCCTGTTTCATGGTAGCACAGCATGCTGTTCTAGAGACGTCCCCAGTGGAAGGAAGCAGTCTAAGCCTGGTTAAATAGCTGCTTCTGTAGAAGGTTGCCACGTGGAGCATGCAGGTTCATGTGTCTGTAGGCCTAGTTAAGTCTTCACGTTGTGCGTAGGGCTCACTCCTTTGAATGTTCCACTGTCTGCAATAGCTTTCTGTTTACTAGGAATTAGATGAGTCAGCTGACACACAATGCGGGGGGAAGTTACAAATTAAGGTGAGTTGAAGACAGCCTTGTGTACTCAGCTCTAAGTCTTGTTTAGGTGCTATTCCATGGGGATTAACAGGACTAAAATAGAGCAGAGCTTTTAGCCTGCTCTGGGTTTTAGCTCTGGGTTTTTTGCTACATTAGGGAGGACGTGATTTTCTTTTAAGCTGTGTGGGTGCTGGCATGTTGTATAGAGGTGTTAGAATTTATAAAAGTATATATTCCTGTAAGTTATAGGTTACTGCCTTCATGAGACTCTCAATCTTTAAGTTTAAACCCACACATTTTCAGCTATTACTTGTTATGTTCAAAAAATCAACTTTATAGGTAGCATTATGAGAGAAGAGTAATCTTAGTTTTACTATTTCAAGTGATTCTGAGAAAAAGGCGTCTCAAGTCTGGGATGTCTGTGTGGATGTGGAAAGCTGTGGACATTGTCTACTTGGACTTCAGTAAGGCCTTTGACACTGTCTCCCACAGCATTCTCCTGGAGAAGCTGGCTGCTCACGGCTGGACAAGTGCACTGTGTGCTGGGTTAAAAACTGGCTGGATGGCTGAGCCCAGAGGGTGGTGGTGAATGGAGTCACATCCAGTTGGTGGCCGGTCACGAGTGTTGTTCCCCAGGGCTCAATGCTGGGGCTGGTCCTGTTTAATATCTTTATCAATGATCTGGATGAGGGGATCGAGTGCCCCCTCAGTAAGTTTGCAGGTGACACCAAGTTGGGCAGGAGTGTTGTTCTGCTGAAGGGCTCTGCAGAGGGACCTGCACAGGCTGGATCTATGGGCCAAGGCCAGTTGTGTGAGGTTTAACAAGGCCCAGTGCCGGGTCCTGCCCTTGGGTCACACCAACCCCAGGCAGCGCCCCAGGCCTGGGGCAGAGGGGCTGGGAAGTGCCCGGCGGAGAAGGCCCTGGGGGGGCTGGCTGACAGCCGGCTGGGCATGAGCCAGCAGTGCCCGGGTGGCCAAGGAGGCCACCAGCCCCCGGGCTTGTGTCAGCACTGGTGTGGCCAGCAGGAGCCGGGCAGGGATGGGGCCCCTGTGCTCGGCACTGGGGAGGCCCCACCTCGAATGCTGGGCTCAGGTTTGGGCCCCTCGGGACAAGAAGGGCCTGGAGGGGCTGGAGCGTGTCCAGAGAAGGGCAGCGGGGCTGGGGCAGGGTCTGGAGCACAAGTGTGCTGGGGGGCGGCTGAGGGGGCTGGGGGGGTTTAGCCTGGAGAAGAGGGGGCTGAGGGGAGCCCTTCTCGCTCTCTGCAGCTGCCTGAGAGGGGTTGTAGCGAGGTGGGGGTCAGTTTCTTCTCCCTAGGATGAGAGGAAACGGCCTCAAGCTGCGCCAGGGGAAGTTTAGGTTGGATGTTAGGAAAAACTTCTTCACCAAAAGGGCTGTCAGGCACTGGCACAGGCTGCCCAGGGAGGTGGTTGAGTCTCCATCCCTGGAGGTATTTAAAAGAAGGGTAGATGTGGTGCTTGAGGCTATGGTTTAGTGGTGGCCTGGGCAGTGATAGGTTAGCGGTTGGACTCGATGATCTTAAGGGTCTTTTCTAACTTTAATGATTCTATGATTAATTTTATGATGTGGAGGGGGAAAAGAGACCAAACTGTAAAATACTGCAATTTTGTATTGATTTTTCATAGTTTCTGTAAGTGCAGTTTGAGGACTCTTTACATTTAACTTTTGGTTGGTGCACAATTTCTATTGTAGCAGCTAACAATTACATTTCTATAAAGGAAAAAAAAACCCACCCAAATTATTAGCTTATATGTTGTTATCCTTCCTGTGAAATGTTTCAGTTGATTTCCAGTCTAAGTTATGCAACTGTCTGTTGAGTGTCCACACATAGATTTTTCTCACACCTTTAGACAGTCTTGCAGCTTACCAAAATATTTTTGAATGTTTTTCACCAGCTGTGGAAACTATTTCTTTTCAAATATACCTTCACCAGTCTGGAGTCTGGTTTGGGTAGCAATAGAGATGTGGTATGTTGTGTGTCTATATGATAGTATAAGGTAAGCTATTGCAGACAATAAGTCTTTGACTTAAATATTATCTTGCTGTACAAGGGAAAGAGGAGTTCAATCATCTTTGCTTCTAAACCACCAACTTTTTTTCAGTTGCAAAACTAATTGCTGTTATTGTACACATACTGCCGCTTTCTCAGGTCCCATGTACACACTTGAGAATACTTAAATAAGTCTAGATACTTGTCAGCCCAGGATTGCAGTTCAGTCTAGTGATATCAGTAGCTATCGATGCAATCTAGATGGCTAATATGATTGTAGCATTGGGTGTCAGTAGTCTTTTGATGAATTTGTTCGCACTGATGCTATTCTGTGATCATTAATACTGGGTCTGTGCAACATTAGATTAGTCAGCAGTACAAATCTGATCTGGATCAGGCCCAGGCACATAATAACATTTTGTCTAATTAAGACATGCACTATGGAGTTTATTCTGGCTTTGTTTTTATACAGGAAGAAAGGTGATACATTAGATCTAATATCTGCCAGATTAAGTAACTTCTGTCAGGAGAAGTTAGTTTCAGAATCTTTTGGACAAATTTTAACCAGAGGAGGGGAATTGTGTTGATATGTGTATGCCACGTAGCTGCACAGTGCTAGGGCTGCTTCTAAGGGCCAAAGAGCGAATATACCACATTACAGGGCACTGTATAGTTCAACCTCATCTTCCCACACTCACACTGACGTGAGAGCCTGGGTGTTTCCTATTGATGCTTTTCTAAGCCATCCAGATGAACTACTGTTGCATGGGCTGTTTTAGATTGAGTCTAGATGTGGCTCTGAAGATCCAGATTCTGAGACTGTCTGAAAAGAAAGCCCACAGCCCTGGCAAGCACTGGCTCTAGTTATGGATCATTTGGGGCATTCCTGTGCCATTTAGGCTTTGGGGTGGGAAGCGTGCAGCAGGGTGCAAGTGCAAGAGTATTAAGAGACACCCACTTGCATCTGACTTGGTTTATCCTCCACACGCGAGGATTTTCTGAATACTCTGGTCCAAGCGCTGTCTTCAAATTTCTCCGTAATGGAGGAAAATTGGCTAATATGCCATAGTTTAATAATGTAATTTTAGACTATTCCTCTTTTTCTGTCACCGCTTGCATACGTAGTTGCCAGAGATAGAAATTTCCTTGTTTTGTATTCAGAGATACAGCTAATTAAGTGTAAGGCTTATTTGGTCTTAATCAGCTGTCTCAAGAATCATTGTTAAATGCAACAACAGGAATACTATCAGAGCATAACAAATTTATATTTCAAGAAAGGGTAAATTGCCTGGAAGAGTGTAGCTGTGGTTCCTGTCAGGTGAGAAGGCTTAGAGCTGAGCAGATAGAGGGTAAGTACAGGAATTAGAAGTTAGAAAATTCTCTTATACTCAGCTAATAAATGTCTTCAAGACGGAGCTTGGAATACTTTTTTTGTAATTTGTACTTGCGGTTTTCCTCCTGTTCTTCACATTATCAGTGGGCTCATACATGTTGGTGCTTAACTTGTCATCTTAACTTGTTTAAATCAAATTGTAAACTAGTGCAAGAAAGTGTAATTTCTTAGCTGACAATTTGATTTAGTTTATAAATTAATGAGATGGGAAGAGAGGACTAAATTTATGGAAATTTTTTTTGTTTCATTCAAGTCTGTTCATTTCCATTTTGAAATTATACTTTCTTAGGATTTTGGTATTAACGAATTCATTGAAAAGTCATGAATCAATTTGGTGTCTAATGCTATTTTTATACCACTGATTTAAATTCGCGCTCATGTGTTTTTCATGGAGGACAAATGTATAAAGACTGAAGAAGCTGTAAAATGGATGAGCTTATTACTCCAGTTCTATTCATGAGCACAGACATTAGCAGTGGCCAGTATTTAAGCAGACCTTATCTTAAAGACCTCTGGAATTCTCCTTTTTCAGTAATTTGTTTTTAATTATGTCTTTTAAGAAAAAAAAAATTCATGTGCTAGAAAGCAGGAGATAATTTGGAGTAGAAGTAGGGGAGCAAAGAAGTCCTTTTAGAAGGGATTAATTTATTCTTAAGGATAGAAAATAGAGTTAGTAAGTGATAGAGCCGGAATTATTGAAAACATTTTTGTGCTGTCAGCTGCCTAGAAAATTATCCTAACCTGGTGTTGGTACTCTTGGGGGGAGGTGAAATAGATGTCCTTAAATTACCTTCAGGGATGACAGGTTTTTCCCCTTATTTTCATGATTAACCATCTCATCTACCTCGCAGGCTCTTAGGACTTGTATGCAGGCCTATCAAAGCTATTTTGTTTTTCGTTGTTTGTCTGTGCAGACATTCAGGTGTCATGTCTTGGCTCCGGTTGTATCTGCTGAAATCTGCTGCTGCCAACCTGCAACTGTCTTGTACCCACAGGCACTAATTCAACTGCAAGTCATTGAGTTTTATTCACTAAACATTGAATAACTGTAGGAGTAATTAGCAGATCAGGCAAGACCACAGGTCTTCCCTAGTATTGATGTTTAAAATGACAAAAATTGGGACTTCAACTCCATTTTGCAGCAGGTACATTTTTTTGTGAAAAATGTGAAAATTATGCTCTCTAATACCCTGGCCTTTTCAAAATGCATTTGAGATTTACTTTTTTTAGTGGAAATTCTCCTCAGAGTGAATTAAAATTTTCTGAACAGCTCATCTTTGACAGTTTGAGTATTCAGAATAAAATATTCAAGTTATAGTACTTGATCCAGTCATTCCCAGGTTGTCAGTTTACCTTTGCAAATGAAGAACTGCATATTTCAACAACTTATTTCTTTCATATAATTTTGAAACGTTGAATGTCATTTTACTAGTAATATTCTTTGACTCTCTCCTCCTTTACAATTCCAGAAAAGAAAGGATAGGAATATTTAATCCTTTTTAAGCCTACTTAAAATCAGTTTTCCTCCGGGCAGTGGGAGGTGACTGTTGTGATCAATCCTCTGGTCCTAATTGCCAGAACTGTGATGTCGTGCTTTGTAAGTGTTTTGGTATCGCTGTATCTTTGGAGTTACTGTTTAACTAACATGTGGACCCACAGGAGATGAACAGAGAGCTCTTTTTCTCTTTCTGTCAAGTGAAGAGGGGGCACCAGTAACCTTTGAAAGAAATGTTTTGAAATCTATGTTCACAGTGCATTCAAAATATAAGCAGAATTCATTTCCATGGCATGGTTTTGAATACAGAATACTGTTTTCCACAAACTACATGTCGAACTGGATATTTCACTTCCTTTTGTCATGGCTAAAAACGGGTACTGTGAAAATCCTTTCAGAAGCAAGAGTGGCATGTATAGGTCAGCCCACAAAGTTAGATGATGCGTTTAAATATTTATCTGCTGCTTTTATTGGCACGACTTAAAATTAATTCTTGCTAAGTTCTTTTATGAAACCTTTCCTCTTGTGGAAACATGGTTTACATTTGGCACGCTGCTCATCGGGAAGAAAATCTCTTCCCTGGAGCATGTCACTGTCATTGTAGTGGCTCTTTATTACTGTTACACCACCCACCACCAAGTCAGACACTCTTGTTTTATGTTCTCTGCTGCCTGTTCCTATAAGCCACTATCTTACCCTGGTGTGGGGATTGGTGGCATTTATGTGAATGCCAAGACAAACGAGTGGCAGAGCCAGGAATAGATTTAAGCATCTGGTAGCAAGGGGCGAGGGGAGAAGTATTTTTGCTGAGTTTCACAAAAGTATGAAACAGGGTTCAAAGCCGGAATATAGGGTTTATTGGTATGGGTGAGCCTGCCTCAGCCACCTTCTAGGCGAGATCAAACCTGGGTCTGTTCTGCATGTCCCAGTGGCCCTGCCCGAGGCAGTGTGAATGTAGTGACTGCTGTGGAGATCTCGCAGTGTTGAGAGCTCAGGTCTCCTCTAATGCCACTGGCAAAGGTCTGCCACTGATGTTGGAGCGGATGGATCATCTGTTGCCTTCTGGGGAATGGCCTTCCATGTGTTTTCTGTGTCAAACAGTAAGAGTTCCTACCTGCAGCTCAGAATTCATTCATCTTCTTCATTTAGCTCTTTTGAGCTCTTGTTGGGCAGGTGCTCTTGTTCCTAAAGGCCCTGGCTCTGCTGGCGCCTGTGCACTTGAGCTACTTGATCTCAGAATCATCTGTTCTTACCCACTCGGTCTCTGTTGAGCTGAACTGACTTGGCTCACAAAATTCACCTCTTGTTCAACTCAGTCTTGTGTATGGTAAGAGCACGTTCCTCAGTTCTGTATGCTTTTGAATTTTTGAATTGGATTAATTTACAATTAATCCAATGTAAAGCATAAGTTGATTTTTTTTCTATCCATGTGAACTAAGACGAATTTGGACTTGTCAGACGCTGCAGCTATTTTCTCATCCTTTTGCTAATACTGCCAAGAAATATTTTTCACTCAGCTGGAAGTGCTCACTTGATTGAGTTGGAACAATCTGTGTGCTCAGATTCTGATGATGGTTTGGGGTATGCCATTGATTGGACATACTGAAGAGAGATGCTGACCGGAGGAAACCCTTGAGAGTGAGGTGTGTTCTGAAGGTAGGGGTAGGCTCATCAGTGGGGTCCTCTGTTCTGTTCCACGTCATGTCTGTCAGTGATGGTCCTGGTTTACTAGATCCCATTAAATAGTTTGTTAGGTGTAGTAAAAGTGCTAGGAAGTATTAGTGTAGCTAACCAGAATCTGCTAACTAGAGCAGTGTGGTGTGGCTAAGGTGGGGTGACCCCAACACTGGTGGGGCAGCGTCCCCACTGACAAGGACTCAGTCCCACAGGACCTGAGCGGGATGGGCAAAGCAGGGGTGGTGGTAACAGGGTCAGTCAGCAGTTGTGATGGAGGAGGCCTGGGTCTGCATGGAGAGCCCGCTTCTTGCATGGAAACATGGGGTGTGAATTTGTGGTAGGACGTGTTCACGTACCATTGTACAAATGGTAAATAATCTGTAATACTTTGAATTGAAATGACTTAGTTGGAGGATGTAACACAGTATTGCCCTCATTTACGTCATGACAATGCTGAACTCATCACCTTTCCTTAATGTCTTGATAGAAAGAAATGAGTTTAAGTCTTTGTAAGTTCCTGCCAGGCTGTAAAGATGTTTACAGCATATGTTGGTGCTGTAACATTTTTGTGTGTAGAGGGTGTCAGCCTTCAAGACTGGTAGCCAGTTGTGAGTATTATTTACAGCTGTAGGGACTGTGTTTGTGTGATAATGCTTGTGGAAAGAGTAATTTAGTAAAATGTCTCGTTTACCTATTTTTGTTTTTAATTTTTTTTTTCTGACAACTCTCTTGTAGCTGAGGGTTTGGTTTTTGTTTGGCTGTTTGTTTTTAAAGAGCTGACATAGTTTATTTAGCATTGTTCGTATTTTCTTAAATTTATTTTTACTCTAAGCTCCCTTCCCCACCTATCCGAGGTAAATTATTTGAATGACAAAATGATCTGGCTGTTGCAGAGCTGTAGTAAAAATTATCTCAAATTTATGAAAATAGATGTTTTGGTTGCATATAATAAGTTTCTGAAAATATTAATTTGAACAGTTGTTTTTAAATATTGTTTCCATGGTAATAAAGATAGGCAAGAGATTCAGCGCCTTTTTAACTATTTTACTATCTCTGATTTTTAGGAGTCCTTATGACATGCCTTCAGAGAGTACAGTGAGGTTTTTCCTCTGGTTTTATGAGTGAATTATAATGGAACCTTATACCAGGAAATACTGTCTGCAGCACAGGTCTGGAAGCAACGTTGCATGTGTGAAACGCTGTTCAGACCGGCACGCTGCTGCTGCAAGCCTGTAAGGAGGCCTGCAGGCAAAGCTGGCTGCGCTGCTTCGGACTGAAGCAGTGTTTCTGCACAGCGCTGTAAGCTGGCGGCCGGATTCACGGTGTGCTCAGTCTAACCTTAGCTTGGGCATTGCTTTGCCGTAGATGATTTGGATGCATCCCAGAATACTTAAATGTGGAGAGCCAACGTCACTTAGTGGAACCTACTTTTGTGGATAGGTATCTAAGAAGCTTTTTTGAAAGATTGAGCGCGTTGGGTTTGTAAGCCTTGTTGGGTTCGTAAGCCTCCTTGGCTTTGGTGATGGCCTGGGGTCTGAGCCACTGCAGTTCTTTTCAAAGTCCACTTGACACCAGGTGATAGGTTTGACAGTGTGATGGGATCCCAAATTGGTCTCCTTTCTTTCTCTTCTGTGTCAAATGAATCCCCCGCTTTACCTTGTTAGAAAACAAAGTGTTTTATTAAAATGCACAAAACAACTAAAAATGACAGCTCGTTAAGCAAAAGGACTGTGGAGATCCTGAAAGAGCAAAGAAGGGTTTGCGAGCAAGTCTCATCGTGGTAACCACAACGTATGTCCTTTCCAACAGTGTTCGTTGTTTAGCTGGTATCCCAGATTTGGGGAAAAAAAGTTGTGCTCAGGTCCTCCTTGAATGATCGAGAAAATGTTTTGTCTGTAGGGCTTAAGGTTCAAGTGCTGGCAGGCCTGCTCCTCTGGCTTCTCCTGGTTTCTTCTTGCCGCTCAGCATGTTCAGTTGCTCTTGGCAAGGCGGATGTAGTCCTCTCCACTTGCTATCCAAACAGCTCAGCGTGATGTCGAGGCTAGTGTCCAGGTAGAGGTAACCTCCCTGCTTCACTCTTTAGCACAACAAAATACACAGAATCTATAGAAAAGCCAGTAAATGGATGCAGAAACTGAGTCCTTTTGTCTCCTTCAGGAGGTGCCTGGGTACCTTTGAATGTCCAAAACAAAATTCCCATTACTTTTCTGAGAGGCTTTCTATAGGCAAGGCATGCTTTTGAAAATTTGCTTGCTTCTAAGGAAACATCAACTAAACTTTCATTTAAAATGATGATAAAACCCCAATACTTTTTCACATCTGAATGAGAAGGTATGGCTTTGCATCTCTCATTCTTCAACATGTGCCTGAAAGGGCTACTGGTATCATGAAACTGGACCAGGCAAGTAATGAGCTGTTATCAATGCTTTCATAATCATTAATATCTTAAAATAAAAAAGAAAAAAGGGGGGAGAAGGAGGGAAGCAGTCTTGTATAAGTGGTCATGCCCCAGCTTCCTTTGATTACATTTATTTTTGTGTTGATCTTGAAAAGACAGGTAAGTATACAGCAACTCAGGGTATATTTTTTTCTCCCTCATATTCCCTGTGTTTTTAAGCATGTTGTTCTGAAAACGTCAGTAATTTTAGCTTTGTTTCAACATGGAAATGCTAATAAGAATAAGATGTTATTGCTTGTTTTGAACAGCAGAGTGCTCGTAACAGTAAAATAATTCAATAAATGATGGATTTCAAAGCTTTGTTTGGCTCAAACATAAATTACAGTTGTTGGTTTATTTTGTTACATAGTCTCATGTGAAAACTCACATCCTTTTAGATTTTCAAAGTCATGTTAATCAAGCTAAATGTTATCCTCCACTGCTCTGATATTCCCCCCCCCCCCCCCCCCACTTTATTCACTTACCATTTTTCATCATTACTGTGGTATTCTACTCTTCATTCTACTGATGCAACTGTTTAGGGAAATGTGGCCTGATTAAAGTAAATCATTGAGCCTCAACCCTCAACCTGGGGTGTCTGCCTCTAATTTATACCATTAGCACATTCCTAGTGATAATTTTCTTCCTCTGATAAGCCTGTCCTTTCTTCTGTAGCTGTTCTGAGGAGCAGTGGTCAACTCTGTGGTCTGAAGGGGCAAGATATTTTTGATCAAGTATTTGCTGAGCGAGTAAGGCTGCTGTCAGCTGTGAACTCTGAAATGCTTTAATGCTGTTTTTCATCATGAGCCTGCACTGTTTTAAGACCCAGCTGAATTCATTGCCCCTCGGGAGAGAGCTCTTTTGCGTATAAACCAGGTGTTTTATTGTTGTTTGTGGAACTGTAGTGGAGGGGCTGTGGTGGCAGTACTAAATGCCTTCAGAATAAAAATGACACCAAACTTCTACAGAGTGTGAGGCTTGTAGGGTGTAATTTTTTTTCTTTGCGTAATTATTTTGTGCCAAGTTCTAAATCAGCCCAAATGCATATGACTTCTTTTCAGAGGAATAATTGTATATGGCTGCTGCCAGGCATTAAGTTTTATTTTGCAGGTTGGTTTATGAGACCAATGAAAAATCTGGCAAATACTGCTTCTGAAATGCACTACTGAGCATTTGTGTTGGGCCTATTATTTTGTCACTGTCACAAAAACGTGAAGTTTAAAAGAGCAATTCTGTGATAAATTATCTTCCGCACCAGGAATTAATAGTTTCTGAAAAGGCCATCCCTGAGGAAACCAGGAACTGAGAGCGCCACCTGACTTTTCAAGCATATCTGTGTTTTGATAGTTTCTTGTTTGTTCTTTTTTTCTTTGATTACTTATGCTATTACCCTACACCTGGGGAACCATAGGCCTGTCAGCCTCACCTCCATCCCCAGAAAGGTGATGGAGCTGTTCATCCTGGAGGTCATCTCCAGGCATGTAGAGGGCAAGAAGGTTATCAGAAATAGTCAACATGGATCATGGACTCACCAAGGGAAGATCGTGCTTGATATATATAAACCTGACAGCCTTCTATGATGGTGTGACTGGCAGGGTCGATGGAGGGAGAGCAGTGGATGTTGTCTATCTTGACTTCAGAAAGGCATTTGACCCTCTCTCCCATAGCATCCTCACAGGCAAGCTAAGGAAGTGTGGGTTGGATGAGTGGGGAGTGAGGTGGACAGAGACCTGGCTCAGCAACAGAGCTCAGAGGGTTGTGATCAGTGGAGCAGAGTCTGGATGGAGGCCTGTCACTAGTGGTGCTCCCCAGGGGTCTGTGCTGGGTCCAGTCCTGTTCAACAGATTCATCACTGACCTGGACAATGGGACAGAGCATCCCCTCAGCAAGTTCACTGATGATCCCAAGCTGGGAGGGGCGGCTGATGCACCAGAAGCTGTGCTGCCACCCAGCGAGAGCTGGCCAGGCTGGGGAGCTGGGCCCAGGGGAACCTCAGGGAATTCAACAGGAGCCAGTGCAAGGTCCTGCCCCTGGGGAGGAACAGCCCCCCGCACCAGCACAGGCTGGGGAGGACCTGCTGGAGAGCGGCTCTGCTGAGAGGCCCTGGGGGTGCTGGGGGGCAGCGAGGTGACCCTGAGCCAGCACCGGGCCCTTGGGGCCAAGAACAGTATCCTGAGGTGCATTAAAAGGAATGTGGCCAGCAGATGGAGAGCGGTTATCCTCCCCCTCTACTCTGCCCTGGTGATACCACATCTGGAGTGCTGTGTCCAGTTCTGGGCTCCCCAGTTTAAGAAGGACGTGGAACTGCTTGAGCAAGACCAGCAGAGAGCTACCAAGATGATCAGGGGACTGGAGCATCTCCCTTGTGAGGAAATGCTGAGAGACGTGGGTTTGTTCAGCCTGGAGAAGAGAAGGCTGAGGCGGGATTTCATAAATACCTATAGATATCTAAAGGGTGGGTGTCAGGATGATGGGACTGGGCTCTTTTCAATAGTGCCCAACGCCGGGCCACGGGCACAAGCTGGAACACGGGAAGCTCCACCTGAACATGAGGACAAACCCCTTCCCTGTGCGGGTGCCAGAGCAGGGGCACAGGCTGCCCAGAGAGGCTGTGGGGTCCCTTCCCTGGAGACATTCACCCCCCGCCTGGACGCGGCCCTGTGCCCCTGCTCTGGGGGTGCCTGCTCACGCAGGGGGTGGGATGGGATCATCTCCAGAGGTCCCTTCCAACCCCTAACAGTTTGATTCCGTGATTCACATGCAGCTCCCTACCCTCTGTTTTAGGCTTTCAAGCCTTTCCATAGCTGCACCCATTGTACGACGGGGTGGGCTGGGAGGGTACAGTCCTGGCAAACGTGGCAGCGTGGGGTATACCTCGTGCTGCTCCATCCCCTCTCCAGTTGTTCCTGTCAGCTAGTCCTCATCACCTTGGGTTCTCCCTCCTTGTTGCATTTTCACTTGTTACCTGGTCCTTGTTAATGCCTCTTGTGCCTCTTTCCTCTTAAAAGCAAAAATCTTAAGTCCCTTTGGGAATCCTTTTGTGAATTACGCTTTCTCTCAGCAATGAAGTGTGGCATGTCCTGATTTCTTTCTCAGTTGTGGAGCTTGTAGGTTGCTCCCCACATCTGTCTGTCAAAGATCATTTTTTTATTGATTTCTCTTTACAGAATTAACTCTGCTTACGCCACAGACCAACGACCCCGGGGAATTAAGTTCTGGCTTTGCCTTAATCTCTTCTTTATTGAGTTTACCAGAGATCATTATTCATCCCTTGCTTTGATTCCCTTTTTGCATTGTGTTGATGTAGCTCCCAGGGTTGGTTTTTTTTATTTTTTCCCTCTAATTATTATGTAGTTTAAATCTATTCCTTCGAAATGATAGAAATTTCAAAGAAGAAATTATAAAATGAAATTTGCCTTTCCTAAGGACATGTTTAGTGGGTTTCATCTGACTTTACTGATTCTTTGCCACTTCTTCAAAAAAAAAAATTCAAACAAACCTTAAATCAATGGAGATCTGTCTTCCTTTTATCCTTCCCGTCAGGTTTATTTTCCTTTTTCTGAGCTGTTACTTTTAAAGCACACATTCGGCTTCGTTTAATTGTTTTCCCAAAATGCTCTAAGTACACTAGCATTTATATTGCTGTGCTCTTCCCTATAATTTTGTGATCTGTTTCAGCGGTGCTACTTGTGTATGTTAAAGTAGGAGAAATTCTGAGAAGTACAGCTGAATTCATTTGTCTTTTCAATTCCTTACTAAATATGAGTGCAGATTTCTACAAAAAATTAAATGTAGTTTATTTGAAAATAGAGGTGAGAAAAAAGAAATTGGACAGCAGGTACTAGTACTCCAGTTTCTCTTTGCATTCCACTCTTTTTCCTACTTCTAAAATTCTTTTCTTTATGGATTTGTTCTTCAGTACAGTTTAGTGCACTGCCATATTTATGCCACAATTCCCTTTCATAGGGAAGCAGTCCCGGTTCTGAAAGCAGGAAAGACGAGCCGTTGAGCTCAAACTGGGCACCCTTACAGACTCTGGTGGTACCTGCATTTCGTTAGCTTTTCAGGAGCGTTAGGCACATAAGCCAGATGGACAGTTGTCGGTTTATATATAAAGTTGCCTTTGGGCTATGAAAAATACTGGTAACAAGTCTGTAGCTGATATAAACCAAGGCTGTTCACCAGCTGTGTAGGTTTTCTGGGAAATGCCTTGATTTATGGAGCCGAAGTATTTGTGGGTGTATGATGATGAGAATGTGTAATTGAGATAATTGTATTTCCCATTTCAAGACTGTAGAGATTGTGGAGACACGCTTCCTCTTCCTAGGAAGGCTCATCCATGAGAGAGCAAACACCCAAAAAAGGCTTTGTCCCTTTTCCTAGGGAAGTCAGGGGCTACAGTGTTTTAATATCTTGACGGGCTTTTTTATGCTTAGTCTTAGGAAGAATATTTATTATCCTTTTATCACTAGATCTTTTCTTGAGTATGAGATTTGGAAACTTGTTTGGTAATACAGGCTCTGGAGAAGATGCAAAACCTGTGTTTCTGGACCGGATTATATCCGTTGTGTTTCGTCC